>NW_019154088.1:27887427-28332427 GCF_002288905.1 Enhydra lutris kenyoni | reverse complement strand
TCAAAAACATCTTTGCTAGTAACCATCATCTTACTGATCTCCTCCCATTTGTCTGGGATACATCCACATGTTGAGTAAGACACTGAAATTAAGAACCACTGCTCCTGAACCCTGAATTTTCAAATATTTAACATAATACCTATTTCACAAAGTCATGGTAATCATATAAGGCAGATGGAAAGTTACCTAAAAAGTTTGCTCTGCTGGCACAGAGATCTTTTGTTATGTTGTAGTTTGAGGATCCTTTTCCAGACTTTCTTTCATTATTCCAAATGGCAAGGCTTTACTTACATCCCATGAGCTGATCTGGATGTGGGGATCATTTGCCTCAGATTAAGGCTGGGGGTCTAGATGACTCGGATTGTGCGTAGCCATACCACTGGCCCTTGACATGTCGATGCTAATACTGCAGCAAAGCTGATTAGGCAGTGATTCACAATCTTTAAAATGGATCAAATTGAATTGGAGTTGCTTCAGTAAATATTTATTATGTGATTTACTCTCTTCTTTCCTTCCTTTCTTTCTCTCCTCTCTTTTCTATTTCTAGTCATTCCTTTAACTCTCAGACTAAATTCCTCTTTTTTTTTATTTACACACTTCAAATGTTTGCAGATGTTGGCTTATTTTATACAGATTTCACTTAACCAGATCAGGATCTCTAGTTCTTCATCCTAATCCCAGCACTCTTGTCCCTTACTACTTGGCACAGTGGTGTTATGTCTTCTTCCTTTACATTTATTTTGTCTTCAAACTAATTTTCTCATCTGGGGGTTCCTAAGCACCTACAAATAAGAGAAGTATTTCCATTAAAATGTCCCCAATTCCTAGCCCCCTTGTTATAAAGACGACAGTTTCTCCTCTGTTCCACATCAGCCTTTCTGTATGTAGTTCAAAATAGCTTTGACCTTTACGGCTGTGCTGTCACACTGTAAACTCATATAATAATATTGAACTTGGATCTAGCACTCCATGTTTTCATAGCATTTTACGATTATTGATTGGTTATTTCACACAATATCCAAGCAAAGCAGTCTGGATGGGTCTGGACAATAGTAATTTTATTGATGAGGAAACTGACAGAAACACTACCATTTTGTCTAGCTATCAGCAGCTTAGTGGCAGAAAGCATAGAGACATGCCAAGTAGTGCTGCTTTCATTCCACTGAGTGGATTATTTATGAGAGAAGCATTGTCAATGACCGTGCAGACCTTTTGTGGAAGTCAGATGAGATAAAATGTGCATCCTGGAGCCACGTGGCCTAAGTTCAAATCCAGGCTTCCCCCTTCCTAACTGGGTCACCTTGAGCAAGTCTCTCAAGCTTTCCATGCCTCAGTTTCTTAATCTATAAACCGAAGGAGACTATCTCGTTCTCTAGTTATGAGAAATAAAGGAATGGTGATGCTCTCAGATCAGCACCTGGAAAAGAAGTACACATTAAAACATGCTAGTTATTTTTCTATGTTACCTGTTTCTTTTGTTTTCTTAATTTCCTCTGTAGGTTGATACTAATATTTGGTGTCTTTCAGGAACTATATTCATTTGCATTTTTCAAAACTAATGCTCAATTTTAAATTCTTCCCTAACTGCTCTCTGTCCCTTTTAAAAGGATTTAGCCAATGTTTCTCTGTTCCCGCTGGCACTTGCAACCAGCCTTGCTCTCTCGTTATTGTTCCTGCATGGCTGGAGAGTCTTCCTTGGTACTGCCACCTTCTACCAGCCACTCTCTCTTCATAGGCTACAGTGAGGATACAGATTCATTTATTCATTAAAAAAAAAAATCTAATGAGCCCATTTATGCAGTACAGATTGTTCACTCTACAAGGGCTACAGGATTGCACAGGATAAATAAAAACATTTGTTTCCTGGAGGTTTTGACCTACTGAGATTATATCATTTCTTTATAACTCCAAAGAGTACATGACAGAGTTTCAGCTGCATTCAGAGTTTCTTATATCAGGAACTTCAAGTAACTGGATGGATAAAAAATGCTTGTGATTACTGAAATTTCTGCCTGGAAGTGCTAGGAGTGTGGCAGGCAGATATAGATACTAGAACTATACCTATACATATGCGTTTCTTCTGAAAGTCATATCATCCAAATTGGTTAAGACTATCCGATAAAAGTTTATATGGTATCCTAGAAGTGATTCTGTGTGTAGTGAAAGGTCACTGGGTATAAGATGAAAATTCGATTATAGATAGTTCATAAGAGTATTTAAGAGTATTAATACTGATTTCTCATAGACACAATTGTGTGCCTCATTTTCTCATTAACATACATCTCTTGTAATATTCTGATGTAAATTCTACATCAGCACAAATTCTTTCATCTTTATCACATACACATACAGTATTTTTACCCGTTTCTACAGAACATCCTAAACTTTGCACTTGTCCACATTCTTTGTCATTTTTTTTAAAAAAGATGCTTTGCTAGATCAAGATCAAAGATTTTTCTCAGAGCTTATCTTCAATTCGTAGAAGATTGTACCCTCTTTCTTATTTTGGTTAGGAAGTGAGTGACTGGAAGTTTGAATAACAAGCCATATCTTCATTGAGAGAGTGAGTATATAAGATGATTCATTCTATGCAGGAATGTTTACATTATTTTATGATGGTGGTTAGTAAATCATAATATTATTTATTTGAGTTTTTACTATGTCAACAGTTGTCATCAGCATTTTATATGAATGATCTTTTCTTTTCACAGTAACACTGAAGTAAACACTCCTATCAATCTCATTTTATAAAGAAGGAAGCTAAGGTCATGCATCCGTGGGTGGTGGAAGGATGACTCTACTCGAGGAATGTTTTAACATTATAGTCTTTACTTTTAACTGCAACACCACACAGCCTCTCAGCTGATCTATTTTGAAAAAATATCTGGATTTTTTTTCATAGCAGTGTATAATAATAGCTTTAAGACTTCTCTGTGTCATTCAGAAAGGTTTTTTGTATGTAGCAGAGGTGAAATTAGAATTTCTGGTTTCTGGTTTTCTAATTTGCAAGCAGCTCTATGGATATTGAGTAGGTGGGCAACGACTAAATGATTTATATTGTAGTCCATAACTGGCAAATTTAAATTGGAATATGTAGTTCAATCAAAATTCATATGACTAAAATATATGAGAGATAATTACTTTTGTGGCTACTTCCTACAATTATGTTTAAATAATGACTAAAATAAAACTAGGGTAAATTATTTCTTAGAGTGTATGATTTGGCTAATTTTAACTTAAAAGCAGATACAACCAAAGATGGACATTTCTATCAGTTGATAACTAATGCAAAGGTCTTTCAAAAAGATAACTTCACCAGCATAGAACTTAACTGTAGATAAAGGCTCTGCAGAAATAGGGAAGATTTGGTACGTAACACTCTACACTTGCTGTAGTCGAGCACGTTAAACAATGCAAGGTTTGATTATTTTGGTGTTCATCATTTTAAAACAACTTTTTTGCATTTATAATCTAAGTGTTACTATAACTAGGGATATTGAGAATGGAGGAATACACAAGCTGTTGCTCAGTCTTGACCTTATGTCTTGCATCTCCCATTGAGAAAATGGATGCCATCAGAGTTAAAATCTCTCATTTCTCACCCTAGAGCTATGTGAGTAGTACCTATCCTTACTGCCTTCTCTTCTCCACAGATAAAATATCCTTTCCTCTAGACAAGGCAATTCCTCTCTCTGTATATTTGATGCCATCCCTCCTGTTCTTTAGGCACTCCACTCTGTCACCACTTTCTACTGCCTTTTCTAGCACACAGGCAAGGTCAAACATCTCCTATCTAGGAGTTGAAAAAAATTTAATTTTTCAACTTAGCATGTGCCACTGACCTCTCCTGATTTTTCTCACTTTCTCTCCCTTGTGAAATCTTTCTCTCCTTACCTTCTAAAGGTGTTTCTGTAGTGTTCCATCTTCTCCCTTCTTATTTGAAAAACGTTCTCTGGGTAATCTCATTGTTTGAGAAGGTTTTAATGTCCATTTATATTCTAAAGTCTCCCAAATGTCTTCCCCCTCTCCCCCAGAACTCTCTCCAAAATTCCAGACTCACTTCAAACTACACCACCCTAAGACAGAACCCATTATCTCCTCATCTCTACCCTTGTATCTCAACCGCATTTCATGACATGACTCACTACTGACTCAAGTTGGGAATGAAGGAGTCATTGTAATTATCCCCTATTCTTCATCCCACAGTCCAATGAATAGTCAAGTCTCACATTAATTACCTTTTAAATAACTCTAAAATATGTTCTTTCCTATCTATGCTGATTGTTATTGGGTAGGGTAGTTCGTGCCCTTTTCAACTCTCAGTGGAAAGTCTGCCTTCTAAGTCTCTCCTCACCTCTCTCATCATCCCTTCAGGATCATCATTTGCATTGCCGCCAACACAGTCTGTCCAAAACAATGCCACTTCTCTGCTAAGATTCTGCCAATAACTCCCTACTACCAAATGAATGAAAATGAAATTTCTTGGCGATTGCTTGAGGAAGCATCTGGCCTATCCAGAACTCTGGGCTCTCTTTAATAAGAGGAGGTAGTGTGGACTGGCCATCAACCACCTTTAAACATAATGGTGATCTAGACTACATGAAAGATGAGAAGGATGTAGTGGTGGAAGCACAGGACTCTTCCTGCCAAAGGAAAAACTACAGGAAAAATCAAGGAGATAGGAGTAGTGACCAGTACCCTAAATACCCGAGCTGAATGGGTAGAGAACCTTGCTTCCTAGAAGACTGGATTCACACACAAAGGGGTGATTTTTTATTTATTTATTTATTTTTAAGATTTTATTTATTTATTTGACAGATAGAGATCACAAGTAGGCAGAGAAGCAGAAAGAGAGAGAGGAGGAAGCAGGCTCCCTGCTGAGCAGAGAGCCCGATGTGGGGCTCAATCCCAGAACCCTGGGATCATGACCTGAGCCGAAGGCAGAAGCTTTAACCCACTGAGCCACCCAGGCGCCCCTGATTTTTTATTTTTTTAATGTTGCCTTCTCTGTCAAGACCTAGCTTGGGTTTGTTGTCTTATAAATTCCATTACCTGAAGAGTATAATCAAAATTTCCCTTTGATCTTTTAGAACCATATCCCAGAAATTGAGAATGAAAGCTATCTATAGAACTCTTATCAACGTGGACTGGCACAGTATGGCCAAGAGAAAGATACATAAATGTTAAAAATTGCACTAGCCATAGAAGTTATTTGCTTGACAAGCTGATCTCTTCATAACACAAATGCAAAAAAATATGATAACAATGAGTTAATAAATAAGTGAAAGGCCCTGAACAGCCATAATATATGTTTCAAGACAATGCAGCAAGGTCATGGCGTGTAACTGATCAGAGTCTCTCAAAGATTGTTTTAATTTTTTATATTCATAATAATACTATGTCTCCATTATCTATTTTCACAGCTCATAGCATAATAACAGAAGATCACCAGAGGGAGAAACTCTCTAAGAAAGGTTGCAGCAAGAAGGGACATTAGAGAACAAAGGCTAGGATAGAAGACTAATTAGACATTGGAACTCAAATATCATAAACTGGGGATGTTAGTGTAGAGGCAAGTAACCCCAGTAATAGCCTTGTCTCTTTGAAAGTGGAGAGTTTCCGACGTGGTATAATAGAAAAAGCAATGGATTAGAGTTATAAAGTTCTCTGTTCTTGGCCTAACCAGCAGTGAGATCTTGAGTCTTGACATATAATCTCTGAGTGCTCAATTTTCCCATCCATACAGTGGTAAGAATAGACTAAAACGAATACTCAGCACATTTTAGTTTCATCTTATGTGCGTGACAGAATATAAGAAAAGCATTTTGTAAATAAGAGTAAAAAGTGGCATTTTATTTCAAGATCAGAATTACTCTTAATCATCTATTGTCTTTTAAATTAAGTGTGTTGTTAAAAAACTCTGCCATCCTTTTCTCATTCCTACAGATACTTTCTCCCTAGATGATCTCATTCAGTACCATGGTTTTAAATATTAACTATTTGCAATTGACTCAAACATTTTTATATACGGCTCCTGTCTTTCCAAATGTCATAGCCAACTGCCTATTTAACATTTTCACTTGGAGATACTAAAATGTAATTTGCCTAAAACAGAACTCTTAATTGCACCCTTACTACTGTTTTTCCTTCTATCTTCCCAATTCATTCAATGCCAATACCACACTTTGTTGCCCAAGCTAATAATGTAGGACTTATCCTTGATCTCACTCTTAACCACATACTCTATATCCAGTCCACCAGCATGGCTTGTTAGTTCAACCTTTGAAAGTTATTTTGAGTTCATCACCTTCTGTCCATTTCCATTGCGACTGCCCTAGCAAGCCCTAGCAAGCCAGCATCATTTTTCATTAGCACCACCATACCAGGTCCTAAATACTAGTTTGGTTCCTTAGTGATAGTTTCAAGACCATAAATTAGATCATGTCACTCTTCTTTCTACCTAAGCCCAGATGTCCCATCATACTTAGATAAAGTTGAGGCTTTTTGCTCTGGCCCACAAGGTTTTGCAGAGTCTGGCTTTTGCCTCTGTCTGCAACCTCATTTCCTATCACCTCAACACTGATTATGCTCCATTTACACTGGACTTCTTTCCCTTCTTCAAACACATGTGACCTCAGGCACATTATTCTGATTGGCCAACCTGAGTGACATATTCATTCTATGGAGGAGAGATTCGGCCAAGTGATTAACAGGTTTATTGCCATACTGGCCCGATGGATTTGTCATCATCAATATAGCCTGTGCCACCAAATACTACTTAAATGTTCAAGTGAAAGGGAGCCAATAAAAAATTACATGGTTAAAATTACATTTTGATTCAAAATCAATAGATACAGGCACAGCCAACATAAGCTTCTAATTAGGTACTTAAGTGGGCTAATACAGTCCTGTGGAATTAGGGTACTCACTTATGTCCAAGGATCATCTAATCATCGCTGACCAGTAAAACATGTCTGTTTTATTTTAATCTTTGTGAAGAGTTGCCAAGATTGTGGTCCTGTCATTTTGAAACACAAAAAAGGAAGTGTCAGGTTGTTTATCACACTTGAACTTACAAGATCTTTTTAATGGTTATTTCAAGGGACCTAGCTACTTGTTCCTTGACTTTTATTATTTGATTATTAATCTTTTTATGACTCACATGTCTTTCTCTAAGGACTAGATATCCTTAAATTTCACCAACAAGGTTATTTTCCTTAAATGAAAATTATAATAACTCTTTCTTTTCATAGAAAGCTACATTCACATCTTGAATTTCAAGCATTTGAAATCCAAGTAAGTAATAAATAGGAAAAGCTACTAATGAAAAGTGTTATTTTTAAATGATAAATTCAAAGATCAAAATAAAATGATTATTCATTGTACTATACAAATAGCCCATCTTTGTATCAAAAAACCCTTTCATCTTCACAACTAAATTGACTAAAAGGCATGGTTTCCTAGCAACATTCATTGTGTTTATGACCTTTCCTCCAATCTGAGCACACAGATGTGGTTCTGAAGCTAATAAATATACATCATCTAACCTAGACTATTCCAGTTTCCCTAGAACAGGTTGAGAGAAATAGCAAACCAAATATGAGAGCTAAGAAAATAAATATATATTCAAAACAATTCTGAACATTTTGATATGGATGAGTATATTTAGCTGAGGTTAATAAGTCAAAGTATAATCAAGTAGTATTTTATTGTGGCATTCTGACATGCAATTAGAACAAAACATATTTAGAACAACTTATGGTATAATGGGGAGGTTTTCCATATATACCAAAAATATATATACTCCATCTCTATGCATCTGTAATTTAGGATGTTAGACTATCTTCAGTCTTTTGAGAAACTGTATGTTTGTACACCATTAGAATTTGGAAAATGCTTAATAAAACAATGTGTTACATGTGTTTTAAGCATTCTCCCAAGAAAATTGTATGAAAATCAGATTCACAGCTTTATAGTAGCAAAAATTCTAGGTAATACTTCTTATCTAGTATCTAATAACTGTATCATCTTATTACCTGTTTTTTTTTTCTATAGGAACTCAGAGATGGCAAAGACATTAAGAAAAAGTACTCGCATTTTGTAACTTTCTTATTTGTCAATTTCTATGTATTAAGCACTCCAGCAAAACTACAGCAGAAAAAAGCCAAGCAGCACTGCATAATCTGTGTAAACTTTTGAAGGGAAAAAGGCCTTTCCTGCTGGCTAATTCATGAAAAGTAGAGGAGTTAAATGGCATTGAGCCATTGGTACATTTTCTTTGGCATTATCTAATGAATTCCTCCAAATTTATATGTTTTGTATATCACCACCACAGATGCAGGGTTTAGTGAGTTTTGCTTATGCAAAATGAAAATAATTACAGGGAAGCTTTTAAGCCAGATGTTGGAAATCGCTAGAGACGTGTTTGGGTCAGCATGTTTGACAGAGTTTACACAAGTGGCTACTCTAACTGGCAATTGACTGCCCAGTGGACAATTAGTAATATATCTTTCTTGTTTGCTAAGTATATATTTATTTCATTTTAAATAATCGTGTCTGAGGTTAAGATGGCAATAAGAGTGATAAATTCTCTATCTTAAATCTTTTAATAGGTATGAGTACAGTTTAGCCAAAACAGTAACTGTTTAAAAAAGAAATACTTTATTTATTCTGACATCCATATAAGATTTGTTTTGTTTACAAGTCAAAGGGATGATTTTTCTAACTGCCAAATCTTTGATCTCAACTTAAGAGTTAAAATTCCAGCTGTGTTCTTTATGACTCTCATTTTCATTGTCAACAGTGATGAAAAGTCTACAGTTAGGACACAGCTGAAGGTTGTTTTCTTTCTTTCTTTCTAATTCTTGTATTTTTGTTATGATCAACTTAAAGTCTTAAAGTCAGTTCAGTTTCTTTTTGATGAGAAAGCCCTTGGTTAGTAAGCAAATAAATTATTCTTAGGCTTATTAGTAGTTACAGTTATCAAAATCATCCTGGAATTAAAGCCTGTAATTTTAGGTACATATCTAGGCAACTGACTTTTCTATTATTGTATTGGTCACTTACAAATCAACTTCATAATGAACTTTGCCATTATTAATGATCTGAAAATCTCTTTTATACTTTCCAGGGCCCAAACACCCTGTGAGATCTCAACCGTCAAATTGGAAGTGTCAGAAAACCAAAGGAATGAGTATTTGGCTGCCTAATTTCTTATTCCTTATTCATGATACTCAACAACCTTACCCACTGTTTTCGTTTTCCCTCATTTTATTGACCTCACTTCTCCATTCAAACCATGACCCTACATCACTTACACTAGAAGGGATTTATTGACCTCACTGCTCCATTCAAACCATGGCCCTACATCACTTACACTAGAAGGGATTTATTGACCTCACTGCTCCATTCAAACCATGGCCCTACATCACCTATGCTCTTAAACTAGAAGGGAGAAGAGCAGGTTCAGTAGAGCTCCCATGAAGAACTAGAGAAGCCTTAATTTCAGGCTAATTTATGTTCTTGGCATGTGTCTTTGTCTTTTTACTTATAAATCTGAAGAACTGAATAACCTAATTTTATAAATCATTTCTAGTCCAAAAATACTACAACTCTTAGAATAAAATGAAGTTTCCATCATCTTAATGATGAAAACAGTAAACCATATCACCTGAGATTTCTTCTAACACCCAATTCTTTCCTTTTCTCTTTCCTATTTACCCAAAGGCCTTCTTCACACCCTAGCTGTGCCACTCCAGTTAGCAATTCCCATGAAAACATTGTGAAGTCTGTGCTCCTGACATAATTCAATTCTCATACCTCCTAAGACGTGTCAGAAGTATTATTGTATAGTGATGGAAAGTGCAGGTGTTTTGAGGAAAAACAAAACAAAAACAATACAAATCCAGCTCTTTTGTTTGTGGCTCTAAGAACTTGAGTAAATGACTTAACTTCTTAGAGCTTCAGATTCTAGATCTATAAGAAAGAGATATTGGTACATATCAAAGAGTTGTGAACATTAAATAAGATGGAATATATAACTCTAAGTAATAGCTGTTATTATTAATTACCCTGTGCTTTATTACTTCTCCTTTTCCCCTGATTTCTTCAGCTAGAAAAAAATAAACTTAACCTTTAAGATTGATTTCAAATGTTACCTGCTCAGGGATATTTCTTGACTTCTTCCAGTTTAGTGGAATTCTGTATTCCCATAATAGTTTAAAAAATCTGATGTAGTATTTTTTTCAGTTTATCTCCTTATCTCTCTCACAACTGTAGCTTAGATGTTCTGATGTTAGATTGATAACCTTAACATTTTTTAATCCTACTAAGCTCAGGGCCTTGACTATAGGAGACTCTCATTAAATATATGAATGTTTGACTAAATCATTAATGAGTAAAATATAAAATATGCTCTTCATACTTCCTCTTCATGACCTCTTCTGGATCCACTTAACTTTTATATAAAACCATGAATCTACTCTAATATAGGGAATTTGTCCCAATCAGTGGAGAATAAAAGAGTTCTGGTTTAGGAAATCTGCATTAGGTCCAGCTGGCTAGATCCTTAATGATGAGCACGAGTTCTAGCTTCCCTTATTCCCTTAATCCTGTGACCGAGTCTCTACCTTCAACTGCGATTACAATGACGAAGTACCTGCACTGTTTCAGCTAAACTGTGGCTTAAAATCTTGTATTGATAACCTGCCTGATATTGCATTTCTTCTATGCAGGGGACTCTGCCTAATTATCTCAATTCTAACTAGAGACGGAGTTCTATCAACCTTGGAATCCCAGATCAGTTTCTAGGTCCTATCTGCCTATAGCCATTTTATATGCTGCCAGTGCTTGAGTCCCTGATTCTCTTTGTCTGGCAGAACCCTACTCTAAATGTGGCTGCTTCACTGGTTTGCCTAATATTAAAAATCCAGACTTCTTACCAGCTCTTAGAATTCACTTTCTCTCGACTACCTGTCTCATTCCAATGAATATGTCTGATGTCTAGTCCAGAGTTCTGAGACTAATTCCATTTTTTTTTTCTTTTGCCTCTCCTAGTTGGTTCATTCTGCTTTTGGAAATGTCTTTCTCAGGCATATTCACACATTCTCTCTTTCCTTTTCCTTTTTTCCAATCTAAGGCCACTTAGGCCAGGAAAAGCTTCTTTTCTTTTTTCTTTTTTTCTTTTATATGAGTCAAGACAGATGGTAATCATGTCTGCTAAACATCTATTGCAACATTTGAAGTGAAATTAGACATACAGATGAATCACTTCACCGCTATCTATTTAAATGCCCTTGGAAGTGCCAGGGACTCTCTTTCCAGATCCAGGGGTAGCCATCTTTATAGTTAAAATTCTTGAACCTACTTTTCTTCAAGGAATTAGAAGGAAATGCTTATCTAAATCCTGATTACATTCCTATTCACCTCAATCCCTTCGAGACAGGATCCATAAGTAAATAGTTTATTGTAATATTTGCTCAGGGATACCTCAGTCCTCCAGTCTCTAGATGAAAGATTGAGATGTCCTCATTATTGTAACTCTTGGGAGGATTATGTGCAAACAACTTTTGACTTCTTCCCTTAGTGGAAGGGGTCAGTGGAACTCTTCTTTCTCCTTCTCACATTTACTTCTAGAGAAAGACCTGGCCAGGAAGAGTCGTTAAGTAAAAGCAGATTCACATGGTTAAAAAGTAGATGTAGAAAATGAAAAGTTCCCTATACATGAAAAGGTCACATTGCTAGGGAAGGGAGAATAAGACATTCTAAAGAGGAAAAGCTAGAAAAATAGAAGAGAAATAAGATAATGGTTGCTTTGCACCATGTTGACATTAGCTCACATTCATACCACCTATTTGAAAGGGAAAAAAAGAGCAACAATCACATGGTGTTGTTTTGAATGTTTAGTCATACCAACAGGAACTTCTGCCTAATAAATGTGTCAGCATTTTGGGACCAAATTTAAATTCATCATGTATTTGGGCCATATTTATTTTACTCATTTGTGTATGTTTAGCTCAGCACCCCCATAGAGATAGTTTTTGAGGCTCTTCAAAATAATAATGTGGATTAAACAGGTTAGAAAATTTTGTTTCATTCTGCAAAGTCAAGTCACAGAATCACTTCTGTAGGAAGTATTTAGTCTAATTAATCTGGAAAAATTTACGAGTTTAATTAGCTTTACAACAAACTCAACAATGGTATGTAAGTCATGGCCCCCAAAGTCTAATTTATTTTGTGTATTATTTAAACAAATCACATTGTAAACCCACAGGGACTAGGATTGGGGATATTCTGTCATTTTGCTTCTAGTGCTAGGCAGGAAATTGCCCAAGAGGGATGATAATTCAACCATTTAAACTATAAAGTTAAATGAAGATTAAAACTAGAAAGTTTTGATTCTTCAAAGTTAGGTGTAGTCAATCACACTTTAAAATGTTTATTATTAAGTTAGATAAACTATAAACATATAGAAACTATCCAATCTATTATAATTCGTGTTTTTGTGTTCAATAAAAATCCAATTTAAAAGAAATTGGAGGGGTGCCTGGGTGGCTCAGTGGGTTAAACCGCTGCCTTCCGCTCAGGTCATGATCTCAGGTCATGATCTCAGGGTCCTGGGATCCAGCCCCGCGTCGGGCTCTCTGCTCAGCAGGGAGCCTGCTTCCCTCTCTCTCTCTCTCTCTCTCTCTCTGCCTGCCTCTCTGTCTACTTGTGATCTCTCTCTGTCAAATAAATAAATAAAATCTTTAAAAAAAAATAAAATAAAATAAATTGGATTAAAATGACTGCTGACAGGACCAAAGTAGACCAATCCCTCAACCCTTGTTTGGTGACAATAACAGATGGGATATTGGTGATACTAGTCATACTGCGTTTTTTTGTATCAGTTCTAATTTTTAGTTAATTCTAGATATAAGCAGCAAAAACAATAAAATTTGATTATAGTTAAAACCGTTGACTAGAAAAAAAGTGTGGTAAGGAAATATAATTAGATATTTTGTTTCTGAACAAGATTAAGAAATAAAGCAACTTATGCTCTTTTAAAATGCATTTGAAACTTGCATATGGTATATAGGTTTTTTTTTTTTAATTTTTAATTATTTATTAACATATCATGTATTATTAGCCCCAGGGGTACAGTCTGTGAATCGCCAGGTTTACACACTTTACAGCACTCACCATAGCACATACCCTCCCCAATGTCCATAACCCAACCACCCTCTCCCTACCCCCCTCCCCTCAGCAACCCTCAGTTTGTTTTGTGAGATTAAGAGTCTTTTATGGTTGGTCTCCCTCCCAATCCCATCTTGTTTCATTTTTCCCTTCCCTACCCCCCAAACCCCCCCACGTTGCCTCTCAAATTCTTCATATCAGGGAGATCATATGATATGGTCTTTCTCTGATTGACTTATTTTGCTCAGCATAATACCCTCTAGTTCCATCCATGTCCTTGCAAATGGCAAGATTTCATTTCTTTTAATGGCTGTGTAGTAGGTGTACAGGTTTTTAAGATTAACTTACTAAGTGGATGATTCCATTATCCTACATACAGACAAAGAATGTTTGCTCCTATTGAAAATTCAATCACTGTCTAGGGGATATATGTTTTTTTAAAATTTAGTTTAATTTAAATTTTTTATGTGTTCCAAAATTCATTGTTTATGCACCACACCCAGTGCTCCATGTAACAACGTAAAAATGGCACCTAGAATCTACCAAAATGATTTCAGTAAATGTCACAGATGGTCATTGGAACATGTGTCTATTGTTTTCCTTTTATTTGGGGGGAGAGTTGCCTATTAACTTTTAACTTCATATTGTATATTTTGCTCATTAAATGGTCCAGTACATTAGAATCAGATGGTCTTGGTGATTTCTCAGTTAATCCTTAGTATGCGTTAACAACAGAAAGGAGTATATTTAAACATCTTCAGGTATTAACATTTCTTCACTTCCCATGTTATCCAATACTGACATTGATGCACTATATATTTAAAGCAACACAGTTAAAACTGCAGTAACTTTTTCTCATTTCTGTGTATCTTCTTTATCATTTTAGTCTAGTTTTATTATTTCAATGATCATTTATATGAGGCCAAACTCTTGATACTTTCATCCTAATAAGCTCCAAAGTCTCATTTCCAAGTGTCCAGAGAATATCTTCCTTTAGATGTCCCACAAATCTGTAACTCAATATGATTAGAATGCAACAGGTTATTCTCCATTCCAAATATTTTCCCTTCTGTGTTTCTGATTTATCTTAAAGTAATCACCTTAGTTCAAGATAAGAAAGCAAAAATTATAGTATGATTAATTAACAACCAAATCTCTCTCACAACTCTCGCTATCTCTTCCTGGACATGGGTATGATCTAATATGTAGCTCCTGCTTCCTCACATGAACACAATTGCATTTCTTATCTCCTGGTTCCAACCATCTTCTACCCTGTGGTTATATTGTACTTCCAAAAGCACAGCTCTGATCACTTCATAAAACTCTTCTAACACTTTCAAAGTCTCTCCAGGGAAAGTAGCATTTGAGATTGACTTCTGAAGATAATATTTTCTTAGAGGAGGTGAGGGCATTCCAGACATTCATGTGAACTGAACTCTAAAAGAGCCTACAGTGTTTAGGGACTAGTTATATAGTCTGATATCTCTAGAGGGTAGACCAGAGAGAGAGAGAGAGAGCGTGCACAAAGAGCAAGCTTAGGATTTTTCTCTTGTTATTTCCTTTACCTCAGATCTTTTTATTTTCCATATCCATATGTCCAGGCTGCTCAAATGGCCCCTTCTCCAAGACATTTTTCTCCTGCTACCAACTGGAAGTAATCGTTTCTTTCTCCAAATGTACTCTGTATCCCTGCATACTCCATGATAGATATTGTGTCTGGTCTTCATGATCATGATGGTGCAAGAAGCTGTCTACAGGGGAAACGTGTGTCAAGGTCAATTTGTTCATCCCCTAAAGTAACTTTTCAAATGAAAAAAAAAATGCAATCATTAGAACCTATACAGTGAATAACCATCATCTTTATAGGAAGGAAATTAATAAACATATAAGTCTGACCTAAGATAAACTGGGACTTTAAAAAACTCAAAATATTTTTAGTGAAAATTTTAAATTTTACACATCATATTTTAGTTTTACAATTCCAAAATTTTTAAAATTTACAATTTTACACTTCAGTTTTACATAAATACTGAAGAAAATTTTGTAGAAATGATACATTTCAGTAATAAAACCATTAGAAACTTTTCTTCAGGTTTCCATTGGTCATTTATTATAAGTTGTTGAATAAACCTTTAAGGAATTAAATTCATATTAGAAAAGAAAGAAACATTTCTGAATACAGAATTCAGTCTAATATAATAATGATTATCATTATGTACAAAGTATGAAATTTTATCCTTTTGCATTACTTTTCTTTCCATTTTTGCATTTAAGTTTGCCCTGTGTAATATGTTGGTTTCAGTTTTTGAATTGCTTTGAAATAGAATGTTCTTGCTGGGTTAAAATAGTCCTCTCATTATACTGCAGAGTAATTCAGTGTCAGGAATGTGAAGCTCTAACTTATTTCCCATGTTTAATCAACCCTTGGTTATCTCATACCAGACTATTCACACTTTAGGGAATTGTGCTTCAACATTTATCAGTAGTGTTTGTAGTGTATGCTCTGCTGAAAGCACATATCCAGCTTTGTTATTTTTTGTTGTTGTTGTTGTTGATCCAATCTCTCTTCCTATTTTTATTTTACATTCAGCCTGCAGCACAGTACAGATATAACATAATTATTTAAACAAATGTTTCAACCACAGGAAAGTTGAGAGAGAAAGAGAGTAGCTCTGATTTTAAGTGCTACTCTGATTCACATCGTCAGTTGATTGAGTGGTGAAGGCAGCCAGGAACAACTAAAGGAATTCAGAGTAAGAAACATATATGTTACACATATCTTACTGCCTCCTCAAGTGACGTAACATGTATGGAAATGCTCTATAAATTGTAAATAATTATCCTAATATAGTACACAAAATAAGCACAGGGTTCTTCTGAATCAGAGGAAATTATGGTGTAACAGAACAAGCCCTCGATTTAGAATCTTAAGTTCAAGGTCTGGGGCCATCCCCTACTGTTATATACTCTGGGAAATATTCTTAACCTCCAAGAGCACTCTAAACACTCAACATCTCTTGTTCTTGCCTAGCCTCTTTCCCCCTTTCTCTAGTTGATACAACATTCTGACTTTCCTTGAGGTACTTTCCTCCCTGCCTGTTAGGGTGGAGCTGACCCCACTTCCCTTATACAATCAGTGGGCTCAAGGCCCATACTAGCCAGTTAATCTCAGTTATGTTTCAGCTCAGAACTACAGCTGGAATTATTGGAAAAGAGATGTGAGATGTCTGGAGAGGCTGGTAGCCATCTTGTTCTTTCCGGGAAGTACCTGCCTGAGTACAACAGAATACATAAGGCGTGACAGAGCAGGTGACTCAGTGGCCTGAGGCTGCTGTTGGATGCATAGCCATAACTAGGAAATGGATGCCTTGCCCTTTCCAGTATATGAGTAAATAAACTACATTTTAGTGTTTAATCTACTTCAAATGCTCTGTGCAACTTTCGCATGTTAAATAAGGGTAATGGTGCATTTTAGTGCCCAAGAATGCAATATATAAAGTTTTTATGAAAAACAAATGAAATAAATAAAGGAAAAATTAAAATGTAGTGTTACAACATTTGGCTTAAAAGTTGGCACATTTTTAAATAAAGAAATAAATATATATTAGCTGTTTAGTGAAATCTAAGCCATCATTTAAATAAAAACTAGTATAAAAAATAATACTAATTTAGACAATCACTCCAGGATAGATTATTAAGAATTAAAAAGATGTTTCCATAAAATATATTTTTAATGAAAGCATTGAAGGAATGTTAATTTTGTTCAGTATTTTTTCCTACCTAAAAAGCAAAAGCAACAACAATATACCTCTCCTTCCTCTGTACCTTCCTTTTAGAGCTGCCTTACCTCTTTGTACAGTCTAACTTTTGGAAGGACTGGTGTGCACATCAGGTTTTCATTTTGTCAACTCCAAATTATTTCTTAATCTAATTAAGTATAGTTGTAAAATTACATGAAGGGTTTTTAAAATCTTCAACTTAATGGAACTCTCCACTTCATATGACATTGCTTCTTAAATATTCTTGTGTCTCTTACTCCCTTGTTGATTTAGAGGAGGCAAGCAGCCATATTGGGGAACCCAAGGAGCAAGAAACCATGAGTGGCCTCCAGGAACTGAAACCAATAAGAAACTAAAGTCTGCAATACTATAAACACAAGACCAACTGCTACCTGTGTTTAAAAGAGGATTATTACACTCCTAGTAGAATGGCCAAGATCCTGAACACTGACAGCACCAAATGCTGGTGAGTATATTGTGCAACCAGAACTCTTATTCAAAGCTGATGGGAAAGCAAAATGAATAATTTTGGAAGTTAGTTTGATGTTTTTTTATAAAACTAAACATTTTCTTAGCATATGATCTAGCAACAGCACTCCTTGATATTTACCCAAAGGAGATGAAAATTTGTGTCCACACAAAAACCTGCACATGAGTGTTTATAACAGCTTTATTCATAATTGCCAAACACTGAAGAAACCAAGACGTCCTTGAGTAGGTGAATGGGTTAATAAACTGGTACATCTAGACAATAGAATATTACTCAGTGCTAAAAAGAAATGAGATATCAAGTTATGAAAAGATATGGAGGAAACTTAAATACATGTTACCGGATGAAAGAAACCAACGTGAAAAGGCAATTTACTGTACTATTTCAACTATATGACATTCTAAAAAAGGGCAACACTGTGGAGACAGTAAAAAGATCCGTAGTTGCCAGGAGCTGGTGTGGAGCAGGAGGGATGAATAGGTAGGACATGAAAGATTTTTAGGGCAGTGAGAATACTGTAAATAATATTATAATCATGGCTATACATCATAATACATTTGTCCAAACCTACAGAATGCACAATACCAACAATGAACCCTCATAAAACTATGGACTTTGGGTGATCAAGATGTGTCGTTGTAGGTTGATCAATTATAACAAATATAGTTTAGTTGGGGATTTCATTATTATGAAATTCGTTATTATTCGTTATTATTTGTTATTATTATTCGTTATTAATGGGGGGGTACATGTGTGAGGGAAGAAATATATGGGAAATCTCTGTATCTTCCTCTCAATTTCATTATCAACCTAAAACTGCTATTTTTTTAAAAAGTCTTAAAGAAAAGGAAAAAAAAAGTTTGTTCTCCAGGCAAGCCACTGATAAGAGCCCGGCCCTGGTAAACACCTTGATTGTACCCTTGCAAAGAACCTAGTTAAGTTGTGCCCAGAATCCAGATTCACAAATACCATGAGACAATAAATACAATTTTTTTAAAGATTTCATTCATTTATATGACAGAAAGGGACACAGCGAGAGAGGGAACACAAGCAGGGAGAGTGGGTGAGGGAGAAGCAGGCTTCCCGTCAAGCAGGGAGCCCAATGCGTAGCTGGATCCCAGGACCCTGGGATCATGACCTGAGCCGAAAGCAGATGCCCAACCATCTGAGCCACACACGTGCCCCAATAAATACATTTTTTGAAGTCACTTAACTTTGTGGTAATATTGCTATATAGCAATAAATAATACAGATTTTGGTGGCCTTCCTCAGGGCCTGAGATATATTTCAAATAGGGTTGCATTGCACCTGGCTGGCTCGTTTGGTATAACATTTGACTCTTGATCTTGGTGGTCCTGAGTTTAAGCCCCATGTTGGAAATAGAGATTACTTATAAAAAAATAATAACAAATTGTATTTTCCTCATGACTTTGGACATCCCATTTACATCTGGACATTCCATTTATATCAAGTTTCTTTTCTGTTAAAAATGTGGTATCCCTCAGGAGAGAGACTACCTTTATCCATTTCTAACATTACTAACCCTTCCTAGAAAATCTTTTCCACTTTCTTTAATTTAATTTGCACTAAGATGTTGGTTATAAAGCTTAGATTTCAATTTCTAAGAACACTACTTACATCTTCAAAACTATACATCTGATGAAACTGAGACTCACAATTTTTAGTGACATTCATTATACCTTACAGACAGCATTATTAAAATGATTACTTATTATTTACTTAGTTAACAAAATTTCTAACCTGAAGTGAAATGGTGATGTTTCTTTGGCTATACTAAGGTATTTATAATAATCTTTTCCTTATAGTCTTGACCCACACAATAATTCTGTGAGGCAGACTATTCTAGTGGTAATGTCCCTGTTTATAAATTAGGAAAGGAAGACTCACCTAATAAGTAGCAAAGACAAGAGTTAACACCAGGTAAAGGATCTTAAGAAAATTATAACCTAATAGAAATGCATGAAATGCCAAAATTGGTGCAAGAAAAAATTACAAAGGTGTCAATAGACCATATAGAATGGTAATTAACAAATGAAATCAGTAGTCAAAGATGTCCTCTCTTAACACAATGGCATTATAGGTCTTAACATATGGCATTATAGGTCAATTCTATAAAATTTTAAACAGTAGTTCATATAATAGTTTATTCCTGATCAGGTTGTACTAATACACAAAAAAGAATAAAAACATGCCGGTCAGTTTTTAAATTTTATTTATATTTATGCAATACTGTATGGGGAAGTTACAAAGAAAGGGAAATATAGGGTAATTCTGATTAAAATGCTTGATGTAAAAAACACTAAATGAAATAATAGTAAATGAACACATCATCTTAAAAATTATGAATCATGAATAGGTAGAACCAATCCAAGGAATGTATGGTTGGTTTAATATCAGAAAATGTAGCAGTATACTTTATTATACTAATCATCTAAAACAGAAGAAGCAGATAATTATCTCCCTAATCCAGGAAAGAAAACATTTTATATGGTTCAGCAATTACTTATAACAACACCCAACGAGCTACAAATAAGAAAGAACTCTTTCAATGCATCAAGCATTATGTACCAAAATTCTACAATCAATTTATATTTACTGGGGAAACTCCAGAAGTTTTCCTCTAAGGTTAGTTCTAGAGGTCAAGGCCAGTGCAATAAAGAAAGGAAGAAAAAGACCAGGGATTTAAGAATTGGAAGGCAAGTGAAAAAAGAGACATTTTTTGGAATGATATGATCATCTATCTACACAAAAAAAAAAAAAAAAAAAAAAAAATTAGGGGCACCTGTGTGGCTCAGTTGGTTCAGCATCCGGCTCTTGGTTTCAGCTCAGGTCATGATCTCAAGGTTGTGAGATTAAGCCCTGCATCAGATTCCACATTGGGCATGGAGCCTGCTTATTTTGTCTCTCCCTCTCCCTCTGCCTGTCTCTGCTCACACTCCTTCTCTCTTAAATAAATAAATAAATAAATAAAAACACTGGAAAAAGCTATTAGAAAAAAATCAAACCTACAAATATCAACAACATTCATCTCAAGTAGCAGAAATTGAGTGAAAAATACAATAAATATAATGCAACATTCATAATAACAAAACATAAAGTACATGATAGTTAACCTGTAAAAATAAAACAAAATTTTAATAAAGAAAAATTCAAAGGTAATCCATATCCTTCAACAGTCTATGTTCTTCAGTTTATATAGATATAAATTCTCTTAAAATTGACTGAAATTATAATCAAAACTCCAATTAACATTTCTTAAGAACTTCATATATTTAAATTTTAAGTAAATTAAAAATTTTATTACAAAATTTTAAAATTAAAATACTTGAATCACCAATTCAACATTAAAAATGGGGAATGGGACTTTCCTACCATATATTAAGACTCATTTCAAAGATTTGGTCAAAATTATATATACCATCAATGTAAAAAATAAAAAAAATTAAATGGACAAACTAGAGGCACATTTTTATAACAAATGTGTCTACGAAATTAAATATTCAATAAATGTGAAGTCACAAATCAACAGGGGAGCATGGATTGTTGAGTATATGGTGTTCAATGCATGAAAAAAAAATAACCAGGTACCTTACCAAAATCATATACAAAGGTTAACTTTGTTATATTAAAAACCTATATTAAAAACCTATGTTACAAAACACTGGTAAAAGAAAAAAGAAAGTGTCTATGTAAATGAGCAGATGTTCCATGTTCATGGATGGAAGAGTCAATCTTATAATGATGCTAATTCTTTCAAAATCAATCTACTGATTCAATACATCTCAATAAAAATCTCTGCAAGCTGTTTTATAGTTATTGACAAAATAATTCTAAAGTTTATATGGAAAGGCAAAAGAATTAGATTATTCAACACAATATAATGAAGAACAAAACTGGAGACTCCCGCAACTTAAGACTTACTATAAAGCCTCAATAATCAAGACAACATAATACTGGAGAAAGAATAGACACATTAATCAAAGGAGAATAAATAGCCCAGAAATAGACTCACATAAATGTAGTCAACTGATACTTGTCAAAGATTCAAAGGCAGTTCAATGGAGAGAGAGAGTCTTTCCAACAAATGGTCCTAGACATTCAGATATCCATATGCAAAAAAAAAAAAAAGACTCTAGACACAGACCTATACTGTTTTTACAAACATTAACTCAATATAGAACCAAATACAAAATAGAAACCTATAAAACTTTTAGAAGAAAATATAAAAAGAACTCTACATGACTTTGTGGTTGGTGATAAATTTTTAGGGAAAACACCAAAAGCATGATCCATTAAACAACTCTTAAGTTGCACTTCAGTAAATTAAAAAGTTCTTGTCCTTGAAAAATACCTTCAAGAGAATGAAAAGATGCAGATGAACTGGGAGAAAATATTTGGAAATCACATATCTAATAGAGAACCTGTATCCAAAGTATATAAAAACCTCTTAAAAGTCAACAATAAGAAAACAAACAATCCAATTAAAAAAATGAATAAAACATTTGAACAGACACCTCACCAAAAAAGATATACAGATGGCAAATAAGTATATGAAAATGTTTCCCACATTATTTGTCATTAGGGAAATGCAAATTAAGGCAACAATGGGATACAACTAAACATGCATTAGAATGGCTCAAATCCAACAAAGACTGACAATATCAGTTGCTGGCAAAGATGCTGAGATGGAAACTCATTCATTGCTAGGGGGAATGCAAAGTAGTGCATTCACTTTCAAAGACAATTTGGCAGTGTCTTACAAAGCTAAATATTGCCTTACCATATGATCTAGCAATTACTGGATTTGATTTGAAACTTACGTCCACACAAAAAAACAGCCCATGAATGTTCATAGCAACTTTGTGAACAATGACCAGAAACTAGAAGCAATCAGGATGTCCTTTGAAAGGTGAACAGTTAAACCATGGTACATTCATACAATGGAAAACTATGCACCAATAAAAAGGAATAAACTATCAATATACAAAGACATGAATGTATCTTAAGTGCATATTGCTAAGTGAAAGAATCCATTTTGAAAAGGCTCTATGCTGCATGATTCTACTAATCTGGTGTTCTGGAAAAGACCAAAAAAATTGAGGCAGCAAATAAATCAGTAGTTGTCAAAAATTCAGGAGGGAGGGTGGGGCAGAGGATTATATAGGGAATTATTTAGGGCAATGAAATTATTTTGTATGATAATGTAATGGGGGATACATGACATTATGCATTTGTCAAAACCAAAAGAACTTCACATCACAAGTAATTAACCTTAATATATGCAAATTTTAAGAAACTTAAGAGGTCAGGATGAAATGCAAAATGTGATAAAATAATCTAACTATACTACAAAAGTGTGAAACAATCTCACTGAAGGAGATGGGTAAGAAGGTGTTGACCTAACTAACTTTGGAAATTAATGGAGTATGTAAGACTAAAGAAAAAAGTGCAATAAGTACGTAAGTACAATACTTTAGTTGATAGGGGTGCCTGGGTGGCTCAGAGGGTTAAAGCCTCTGCCTTCAGCTCAGGTCATGATCCCAGGGTCCTGGGATCGAGCCCCGCATCGGGCTCTCTCCTTGGTGGGGAGCCTGCTTCCTCCTCTCTCTCTCTGCCTGCCTCTCTGCCTACTTGTGATCTCTCTCTGTCGAATAAATAAATAAAATCTTTTAAAAAAAATACTTTAGTTGATAGAATATTTTTCCATGGACCTACGAGCTAACAATTCTGAAGCATATACACATTTACCAGAATTGAGCAATTAAATAAATAGATGGTAGATAGTAAAGCCAGGTTTCTCATTATTGGACTAGGAAATTACAAATAAGAAAGAAGAGGAGGCTTAGAATGATGCTTGTGGTAATGGACTATAGTTGGAGACATCAGTGTAAACTCATGTTTAGCTCATATAGGCACACATGATCATATATAGAAATACTTGATACTATGCAGTCATCAAAAAACCCACAAAATCTTGCCATTTGCAACAATGTGGTTGGATCTAGATGAGTATTATGCTAAGTGAAATAAGTCAATCAGAGAAAGACAATTATCATATGAACTCTTCGATATGAGGAATTTGAGAGGCAGGGCAGGGGGTTGTGAGGGGGAAAGGAGGGAAAAAATGAAACAAGATGGGACCAGGGAAGAAGACAAACTGTAAGAGACTCCTAATCTCAGGAAACAAACTGAGGGTTGCTGGGGGTGGTGGGGAGGGATGGGGTGTCTGGTGATGGACATTGGGGAGGGTATGTGCTATGGTGAGTGCTGTGAATTGTGTAAGACTGATGATTCACAGACCTGTACCCCTGAGGCAAATAAGACATTATATGTTAATAAAAAAAGAAATACTTAATTGCATGTATCCATAGAGATTGTAATATATATATATTTCCTTGGTTTGTCAGATGAGAGGGCCTAAAACCAGTAACAGTCCAGTAGCAATGAGTATATCTAGTGCTAAGATACTGGTTTCTAACGCCATTTTCCAATAAAAGGAACCAAAGCTCTATGGAGAAATGGCTGATTTGAGAACAGGGGCAGAAAGTACACAAGATATGCCTGGCACATCTTACAGTGCCAGGAAATAAGGAAGTACTTAAAGAATTCATGATGATTGGAACATGTCCAAGGGGTGTAAAAGCCAACTGAAAGAGTTCCCAAAGATCAAAGCTGGCAGAATTTGAGTATCAAAATAAAATAGTATTGGCTTATAACTCAATGTATAAATAAATACCCATAAGTCCATACCACTAAACATAAATGATTGAATAAATGAATAATAGGAGGAATGGACAAATTTCCTATATAGATGAATTCCAAATAATTTTTGTTAATAATTCACCCTCAGTAAGATTGAGTGTAAGTCTCCACTTGAGTGGGCTGAGCCCAATGCCCTCCTTTAAAGAGTAGAGTATGAGTTGGGTGGGGGGGACAGTAAACTCCTTAGTGAAGAAACTTGATCAACACTGTATCAGCCAGGTGATTAAGGTCAACATCAACATTGATAAATCATTTGAAACTATTTACCCTTGATATGATGTGATGAAAATGATACTTTATCATGGCAGTCTTCTTCCCCAAAACTTATAACCCCAACCTAAGCATCAGAAGAACATCAGAAAAATCCTGAGAGGGACATTTTATAAAATACCTGACCAGTATTCCTCCAAATTGTCAAAACACAGAGTGTCTGAAAAAGTGTCTCAGCCAAGGGTAGTCTAAGAAGATATGACCACTCAATGTATTTTGGTATCCTGGATGACATCCTGGAAGAGAAAAAGGACACTTGGTAAAAACTGGAGAAATCTGAATCAGGCATGAACTTTACTTAATAATAATGTATCAGTTTTGTTCATTAATCATGTCACATAACATTCTAATACAAATTATAGAGAATACTGGCTGAGGGATGTATTGGAACTATGTGAATAGTTTCACAATTTTTCTTTATGTTTAAAATATTCTGAAACCAAAAAACATAAATTAAAAACACCTATATTTGAAAGGCAAGATTATAAAGGTAACCAAGTAAAATGTGGGCAAATATCTTTGAGACCCAAGGTCAGCAAATGACTAAAAAAACCCAGAAAAACAAAATTTAAAGAACAAACCATGAGGTGGGTGAGGAGGAGGCAAATTTCATTAAATCAATATTGTCCTTCTGTTCAATGATGGAAACTTTTTTATTTTTTTAAAAGATTTTATTTGTTTATTTGATAGAGAGAGAACACAAGTAGGCTGAGTGGCAGATAGAGGGGTAGGCAGAGGGAGAGGAGAAGCAGTCTCCCTGCTGTGCAGAGACCCTGATGTGGGTCTCTATGTGGGGCTCAATCCCAGGACCCTGGAATCATGACCTGAGCCAAATGCAGATGCTTAATCGACTGGGCCACCCAGGTGCCCAGTGATGGTAACTTTAAACAAAGTTAACATACAGAAGACAAAATGCAGAAGATACTTTGTAATGTACTACATATACAAAGGGTTAATTATAATATGTAAGGAATTCCTACAAATAAACAAAAGACAGAGAGCAGCTGTTATAAAAAAGCAGGAAAGATCATGACCAGGCAATTTATCTAAAAGGAAACCCCAAAATGTAATACACAGGAAGAAATGTTCAAAACCATGAATAATCAAATAAACATAAATTTAAATTATGTTATTATTTCATAGCTAAAAGACCAGAAAAAAAACCAGAAAACTGATGATACCGCTGTTGCTGGTGAACTAGAGTACACACTGGGTAGAGATTGCTGACATATTTTAGCCAATTATAGAAGATGAATATCCTGTAATTCTGAATTTTTGCTCCGTGGTATGTATTCTAAAGAAATTGCTAATATGCCCTACATGCTTAGTCAAATAAGTGTCCATGTTTGTTTATGAAGAGGTAACAGTAGAATCATTTGTGTGGTGAGAGTTGGAGGAGATCACCTAGATGGGCATCACTGGGACAGCTGAAATCTGCAGGGAATGAGTGTAGGGAGTGGATACAGCTGAAAAACAATGCTTAGTGAAAAATAAAACATAATTAAATATGTAATTCTATACCATTTAAATGAATTTAAATTCCCTTAGGGGAAAAATACTCATTTAGCATGAACACATACAAACTAAACAAATCAATAAGAATAAGAGGGCCTATATGCACCAATGATGATATGGTACCATTAACTATGAGATGTAATAATGCAAAAAAAAATACAGTCTAATAATCAACAAGGACAAGTCAATAGGAACCATTATTTTAAAGGAAAGATCAGTCTGGCAAGTTAAGTTAGGCCCATACCAAGTGAATATATGGTTAATATATTTTTTAAAAATTTTCAATTGAAATTTTAATCATGTTAGTGAAATCAATACAACCTGGACTTCCAAATTATTCTTATCAATTATCCTTATCAATATAAAACATGCTAATTTGCTTGTGAGAGTTAGACTAAGGAGATAAAGAGACTTTATTTTTATTCCCGACTTTTTAAGTCTTATATAGAGTCAACAAAGTCTTAGGCTCACTCAGGGAATGCAGGTTGCAGGAAAGTGAACCAAAAAAAAAAAAAAAAAGAAAACAGACATTCATTGCTAGAAAACAGTTTAGCAGTTTCTGACAAATGTAAACACAGTCTTAATCATAAGATCCAGTGGTCATGCTTCTAAAACGAAAATGTAAAAGATTAAGACAAAGGGATTTGAAGGAAGTAGATGCTCAATAGCCTAATTATACAGTGAACTAAGCAAGCAGAGGATTTTATGTATAAGAAAAAATCACTAATATGATGAGCCATCCTCACAAAGACATAGGAAATTAATTAGGTGAACACTTCCTTTGGTGTTTTTCTTAAAATATTTTTTCAAAAATATCATTATTAGGCTTCCAGTTTTTAGAATGACTCATCACTATAAACCATTTTTTTGTTAATTATTATTACTTTTTAAGTGACCACTTGCATATGATTACCACTTGCAAATGATTATTTATGTTAGATCAGCAACAAAGAAGTTTGATAAGATTTAATTTATTAGCTACTTTTTTTCAGTTGATGTTTACTTAATAATAGAAATGTTTCTAATAGTTATCTCAGTCCTGCGTGCTGTCCTTTTTGCAACAAAAGAAGTATAGCATATTCTTCTTGTAGCCAGAGGGAGAAAAGAGCACAAGTTTCCATGGCTATTCATAACTTTGGAGATGAAATGCAAACTCCATTGGATCAAGACTCATAAGACCTTTCATGATCTAACCAATGATTGCCTAATTTTTTATCTAGGATTTCTCAATCTTGCCACTTGATTTTGGGACACATAATACTTTACTATGGGGTGGGGGACTATTCTGTGTATAGCAGAATTCTAGCAGTATACCTGGCCTTTATCTACAAGATGCCAGTTGCAAATATGTCTCCCAACTCCCTCCACACTTCTACCCCTTGTCCCAGTAGTGACAAACAATAATGTTTCTGTTTACTGTCAGATGTTCCCTGGGAACAATATTAGGTACAGTTGAGAACCACTGCTTCTAGTCTCATTTTTCATGATTACTCCTGTATTAGTTTTCTATTGCTGCCATAACAAATTACCACAATTTAGAGGTTTGAAATAACACCAATTTATTAACTCACGTTTCTGAAGATTTGAAGTCTGGGTTGATTATGCTGGTCTCTCTGCTCCTGGTTTCACAAAGATGAAAATAAAGTCTTAGCTAGTTGGGTTTTTATTGGGAGGATCTGAGAAGAACTGGCTCCCAGGATCATTCAAATTAGTTTAATTCAGTTCCTTGTATTTGTAGAACTGAGATCGTCATTTCCTTGGTGGCCTTCAGC
Organism: Enhydra lutris kenyoni; assembly: GCF_002288905.1. Taxonomy (NCBI): domain Eukaryota; kingdom Metazoa; phylum Chordata; class Mammalia; order Carnivora; family Mustelidae; genus Enhydra; species Enhydra lutris. Next base: position 28,304,645 of record NW_019154088.1, on the reverse strand, counting down.
TAGGGGTCATTTTCAGCTTTTGGAGGCTATCCACATCCTCTTGCTGTTGTCTCTCTTCTTGAAAGCCAGCAACAGGGGCGCCTGGGTGGCTCAGTGGGTTAAAGTCTCTGCCTTCAACTCAGGTCATGATCCCAGGGTCCTGGGATCGAGCCCCACATCGGGCTCTCTGGGCAGCGGGGAGCCTGCTTCCCCTTCTCTCTCTCTCTCTGCCTGCCTCTCTGCCTACTTGTGATCTCTGTCTGTCAAATAAATAAATAAAATCTTTAAAAAAAAAAAAAAAAAAAGAAAGCCAGCAACAGTGGGTGAACTACTTCTCATGCATCCAAGGCCTTACTTTCCCTTCTTTCTCTTTGCTTGGTGCATCTGTCTGACTTCAGTTGGAGAAATTTTCCTGCTTTGAATGTCTCAGATGATTGGATTTGTCCCACCAAATAACCCAAGATAATTTCTCCATTTTCAGTAACACATAATCTTGATTACATCTACAAAGTCCCTTCAAGCAGTCCCTACATCAGTGTTTGATTTAATAACCAAGGTAAACAAATCTTGAGGGAACACCTTCAGAATACTGCTTTTCACAATCCCCCACCTCAAATACTAAGAGCCAATCGGCTGAATGACTTAGGATTCTGCAAACGTGTTTTCTCAAGCTTCTGAGTTACCGTACCTCCTGACCCTATCTTCACTTGAGTCCCTTCAATGTGGTGCTCTGATATAGGCTCCAGGGAGCCTCTTCTGACCATGAAGCGTGATTATATGCACATCCAGAGAATCCTTCTCTCATCTGACTCATAGCACTTGCAGATTACACTGAACTTATCTACCTAATTAGCACATAATGAAAAGTCAGTAAATGTTTGTATAATTAAGAAGTCTATCTGCATGAGCATTTGTCAGAAATGGAGAACATTTAAAGGAAGAACTAAAGATAAAATATTTTCTATGCACTTTGAAGAGAATTCAAATATTTTCAAGTATTATGTACTTTCATCTAAAACAATTATTAAGGTATTAAAGTTCCTATATGTGGGATGTGAAGCATCTAGAGCTGTTTAGAATTTATCTGGACCTCAAGATTTAGGCCATCACAACTGGACAGTCTAAGTTTGACCCCTTCTATTGATAGTTTAGATCTTGTCTTTATTTTCCTGAGTGTTCTCTGATCATATGCATGGTTTAATTGAAACAAGGTTCCTCACTCTGTCTGCTTCTCTTTGGTCCAAATTGGGACTGAAACTAAAGATAATATTGTCTTGTTAGTGTATCCCAACTCTGATCATTGTTTTGTTGGTTTTTAAAGCTATAGCTGCGGAACAAACCAAAGCCTACCTTCCTGCAGGAGACTCGTCCTCAAAGGACCATTTCAAAAAACAAACAAAAAAACCAAAAAACCAAAAAAACTCTTCTGAATTCTAATAAATTATTTTAATATGTAAAAACAATTAAGATTTAACAAAAAGTTTTTCCTTTTCTTTCTTTCATTTCCCTTCATAAAAAGTTCAGTCCAAAAGCCATTAGGGAGGTCCAAGGGTGAAGAGTCGATTTGGGGGCTGTGGTAGTCCAGCGTAGGGTGTGTGGATCAAATGTGTAGTGTAGAGGGAGTGACTCCCAGATGGTGCAAATCACACTGAATTGTCAGAGCCCAGTCAGTGGGGAAGGTATGCATGCAAGAAGGCAGGAAGTTGGCTGAGCACAAGGTGTTGGTGCCATCCACACTCATAAAAATACAAATCAGGTTTAAAATAACTGGTGAAATAAGTCATATAAATGCCACATACAAGTTTAGTAACCTGAGACAGACAGCAAAACCTTCTCATTTGCTTGGTAATTGGAAAAGATTTATAAATGTTTCAAAGCCATGGGTTCCCCTAGAACAAAGTGCTTACATACCTTTCTCACACTTCCCTAGTAGCTACTTGCATGAGAAAACACAGACCAGAGGTGGGTCTGGAGGAACTTCCTCTATTGGCCCTACCCTGGAAAGGACTCTGATTCTTGGTTGAGATTTATTTGACATAAAGAGATGGTGCCAACCATCCCATGAAGGCATTTGGAATTTCCTCTTCCTTAGTGTTAATGTGCAACCTGATTATTCCAAAACGATATCATGCCATTAAGTGAAGAAAGAGGGAGACAGTATGTCTGTCTTAGAGAATTCAACAATACATGATTTATATATCTTGACATGTACTTAACCTCCTAACATTTTCTGACCATACCTCAGAATTTAAGTGATTTAAAGGTAGTCTTTATGACAATATCTAAGTATGAACTTTAAGAACCCATCAGGGCTTTTTCTTATTTTTACCTAGAAAACAAGAGCATCTCTTCAATAATCAAACATTTTGATGCACAGGAAAATTAGGAAATAAGCAATGGACACCTGCCATGGCTAAAACCAAGCCACTGCTCTTCTGTAGTTGGCTTAAAATACCAAGCATTGCAAAATAATTTTAGTGTTTACCCATATGTCTTTATGCATCTATGCATTCATGTGCTTCCCTCTAAACAGTCCTAATGAAGTAGAAGTCTCTTAACAAGTGCTTGTTATATTAATTGAAGTGAACTGAACTCAAGATTTTTTTTTTGTTTTTTAATTTTCTTGTAAAAGTGCTGCTATTAAGCTTTTAAGAGGAAAGAATAATCTTGTATATCTTGTTGCGAAATGGGCACTAGTGTTATTTGTACCTCAGACTTATATTGGGAAAACATAGCCAGTGGTGAAGCATTCGTCTTATGATATATTGTATCATATAATACCAGGTTCCAAAGATTAAACTTCCTTTATCTTTTAGTATTTTTCTCTTATCTATTATTGAATTAACACTGATATGAATGATACCTTCAGAAATCATACTGTACAAACTAGAGCTATTGCCTCATTTGAAAGCCAGATTGGCTTGGTAAATAACAACATGCATATAAAAATGATTTATGCATCTGAAGAAAATAAAAACTTAGATATTTTAATATCTCAACAGAATTTTTAAATGTGGCAATTTTTACTGTGCATTATCAGTCAATAAGAACAACAGCAGATTCTGGAAGTGAATTCTACAGAGTGGTATGACAATTACTGTTATATATCTCAGCAATCTTCTAATAAATAATATGAGTCTTGTTTGCATTTATCAGAGAGATCCTTAAGCAAATACCCATGTGAGAAAGAAAGCTTGCATATTTATAAGAGTAAATTTACATATAACTACACATAAAATATTCTGTTCCTTTGTAAAATACTTCTTTATAATTTCCATTAAAATCATCATGTAATTATACCAGAGATACAAACCTAACAAAAATTATGCCAAGCATTATTAGAGGGAGTGCTTTTCAATTGCAAGGGCATCTGTTCTGTGAGAATTTTCTGGTTTCAATTTCTGTTGCACTGAAAAAAAAAAAGGAGAAAGATAAAATAAGGGCTTTGTCCCTTGCAAAGGACTATGTTCAAAGGTCACTCATCAAATTTATTTTTACACTGTGATGAAAGTGATTATAATAAAGTATTAAATTGCATATTTTATAAACAATAAACAGATCTATACAGAAAGAGGGAGGTTCTGTTATAGCCCGAGGGAATAAAAGGAACTATATCATAAACACATAGCATTGTTGATGCTTCAGCAAATAGTTTTTCGCTCAGCAAGCCTTTGTACTCTTTCCTATGTTTCAGCACCTATGCTGGGCACTAGGGCGGTGGGGGCTGTGAGGTGGGGGGGATGCCTGAATGCCATAGACTGCACTCCAAGAAAATCACAGGAACAAGACTGAAAAGTAAATAAATAATTGTTTCATAGTATAGGGTATTCAACTCAGGGACTTAGCCTAGTGAAGACCAACTCTTGAAGGATTAGTAAGAATAGTCAAGAAAATAATAAGGGAGAAAATTCTAGGCAGAGAGAAAATTTTACTAGAAAGTGGCTACAGAAAGTAATAGGTTGTTATCTGCGAACCACAGACAACTGAGTGTGTCAGGAACTTCGGGTCAACATGGAAGAAATACGAAAGGCAAAGATGGAGAAACAGATCTAGATGTCTTTGCAGGGAGCTTAGCTTTTGCTCTGAAGGGTCTTGGTGTAGTATTGATGTATTTTAAGCAATGATTTCCATTAAAATTTGTATTTTAGAAAAATCATTCTTCTGAGCAATGGTTCTCAAAGTGTGATGTCTGGACCATCAGCGTCAGTGTCATCTGAAAACTTGTTAGAAGAGCAATTCTCAGATGCCATCACAGACCTACTATGGACCCAGTAAACCATGTTTTAGCAAGACCTTCAGGTAACTCTGGTATACATGAAAGTCTAAAAATCACTAGGGTAGGGCATGGAGTGGTGGGGGGCTGTTTCAGTAGAAATATTTTCAGCTACCAGAAATTGAAAATCTGATCCACAATAGCTCAACTGAGGAACTTTTTTACGTTCAACAACAAGAATTCCCAAGAACTACAGTCCAGGGATGGCATAGTGGCCAGATGATGCCATCAAGGACCTAGGCTCCTTCTAGCTTTCTACTTCATCATCCTCAGGATGTGACTTTTGTTCTTAGGGTTACATACTGGCTGTTCCACTTCCGGGCTCTATACTGCTAACCTCATGGAAAGGAAGTGGGACAGGGCCAGAGCAATAAGATTTGTCTTCCTGTACTTTGTTTTTATTTTATGGTAGAATGAAACAAAAATGGACTCCTCTTCAGGCACTTCTTATCAGTGAGAACCATATCCTGTGCCTCTCCAGTGACAAAGGTCTAAGTGTGGTAAACGGGAATGAGCATCCAGTTAGTAAGCTCTCCTATAAAAAGTTCTCCTTTATTGGGTATGCATTTTTTCCTCAGCTAATAGCCCCATGAAGTACATATATTTTAAGTTGTCTTTTTCAGAAAGAAGAAAACAAAACTTGAATAGTGAAGCCCTAATATCCTTGCTAGATCCTTAGCAATCCTCAATTATTAACCACTTATTCATGCCAGGATTCTTCTGTCGGATCCGGAGGCAGGGATATTAGAGGTCTTCTAATATGTATATGCCATTTCATTAGAACAGTTAGACCATGTGAATCCATTCTTAGGAACTTGAAATGACATTTGGTCTGGATCAAGGCTGGATGTCCCGCTTTTGTCCTGAAGGCTGACAAATGCACACAAATACAAACACACAATTGAATCAATAATCTTTCTTTACCTGTTTCTCTGTAGCCTTTTGCATGACCTTCAGTATTGGTTTCAAGCATGAGACAAGTACAGGTATCATCACTTATTAGCTAGAGGAGCTGTTGTGATGAAAATGAAAGTCATTTACTCTTAGAATCTGACGTTTGTACACTAAGCAATTTGCATATTGGTGGAAAGTGAGAATCCCAACTCTTTTCTTTCCACGTTTCTCTTTCAAGCATAATGTGAGCAATAAAAATTTAAGTTACTTAATGTTAGTCAAAGGCTGCCAGGAAGAAAATCCCAAAGTCCTGTGTTGTGGGTCCATCCTGAATCTATCACAGGCTATGATGATGAGTGTTCCTGGCTTAGGAATCGGGAAGAGGAGAGATAGGAGGCTCTGAGTAAACACTATTTAATCAAGAAAACAAGCAACATCATGAATAGTCTCTGGTGAATAAATGCAAATACCTTCAGAAATATGTTGTCCTGGACACAATTCAAAAGCATTTGGGAGACTAAAACCTTACATGTTATAATTACACACATACACTGACAGGCGGGATGAACATAAACAACAGCACTAACCATTGCTCTTTAATTGAAATAAAGACAATTTAAAAACTTCATATCACTAGCAAAAGGCAAGAGTACCAACTTCAATTTCGAAATCATTATCAATAGTGTATAACACATTGTCAAACAAAAGCACTTCTCTTGCTGTGCAGTCTGCTCCTATTGGCATTTGGCAGTCTGAACACACAGTCATGCTATCTAATGCTCATATTTTCCAAACATAACAAAAGGAGAAAAAAACTCTGCAGATTATTGGAAAATATTAGCCAGCACGAATATCAGTGGATCCATCTCAGCGAGTTTGGATAAGAGACAAACTGTAGGTGACTTATTTAATCATTGCTATACTTCCACGTATATTCAATGAGGTATGCTTTAACCAGATATTAAACTTAGTGGAAAGATAAGGAGTTTTAAAAGAATATTTTATATTCAAGTATGCAAATATTTCATATGCAAATTTTTGAGAAGAAAACAAAAAGCAAAAGAAGAAAGGAGAAAATATTATGGATTTTCATCTAATCAATTTTGACTCTCTGCTATGTGCTAGCAACCATATGAATTTGCGGATATTTGACCATTTTGCTCTTCAGAACTTGTGATTTTTTTTATGGCTCAAGTTATTACCGAGTGCATTCACATATACTATTTTACTAACAGAAATATATATTACTATCCATAGCTTTGTGGAAGAGGAAACTGAACTTGACCAAATGATAGAATTTGTGTGTAGGGATGCTAGATTTAAATGACAGACTATTTCCTCTTTTTTTTTTTTTTTCCATTTTAGTGGGCTTTCCCAAAGGATCTAAACCTCTCCCAAACAATTCTCAGAAACGAAATGATGGGCAATTTACCTTTTCCATGTAGCACTGTCTGGGTTTTTATTCCCTAGGAGATAAAAAGGGCCTCTCATGCATGGTCAGACACCAGTTATTATACAACATTTTCTCTGACACATTAGAAACAATAATAAACTTCCTCCTAGCATTCAGATGAGGTTAAGAAAAAAATTGCTTAAGGTGTTTGTTTAAGCGATAGATAGAAAACATCTCTTAGATGAGTCCAAAAGCAAAAGAACTCAGGTGCCCAAATTCCTTAATCTGAATGTTAAGAAAACCCTTTTTAAAAGAAAAAAAAAAAGCAGCTAAAATGTTGCTCTAGGCATACTAGGTTTCATTACTTTATTTATTTATTTTATAAAGTTCCTTTTTTTTTTTTTTTTTTAATGTATCTGAGAGAGAAGGAGCCAGAGAGAAAGCACAGGCAGGGGGGAAATTCAGATGGAGAAGAAGCAGCAGACTTCCTGCTGAGCAGGGAGCTAAACATGGGCTGGATCCCAGGATCATGACCTGACCCAAAGACCATGCTTAACCGAATGAGCCACCCAGGCATCCCTGTTTCATGGCCTTAAATTAGAGATCTGCTCTTGCTCTTTAGCACTGTTGTAAGCAGCAGGTTATACTCCCTGCTACTATGGGGAGTATAGGAGTATGAAGCAAGAGTAAGGAAAATGAAGCCATAAAAACTCTGCAAATGTTTGTTGAGTGCTGTTTATCTGCTTATGGACATTTGTAGAAAGAATTTTCAGAATTCTGTGTAATCCTGGTCTGGGAACTGGGGAGACCTATGGATTCTCCTGGACTGGGCCATACTTGATAGCGATTAGTAAAGTCATGTTTTATGAGTGTTGGAAATGATTCAATCTTGACATTAAACTAATTGACAAAAAAATAAATAGTTTTACTTGGCACTAATACTGCCCTTGTTGCTGTTATTCAGCATTTATGTGTGAGGTTGTTCTTGCATATTTTTCCATGGAGTTTTTCTTTCTTTTTTCCTTCATGCACAGATTAAGATTTACACGCTTTCCTGCAATTAAAAAGGCCGCGTCTTTTACCAAACCAGATATTGAATTCAGCATTTTCAGAGATTGTCATGTATTCAGTTTCCTATTTTAGGAGCCAGCCAAGATGACTGGTTCATTCAACCATACCGTTCTTAAATCTAGTTTAACTCTTGAAGGCCACACATTTGTTTTGCTAACTGCACAATGCTTTTTCATCATTTCATATGTATCTCATGGTGCTTTTTGATATATATGTAAGGGAAAGGGGAAAGATAAATTGTAAAGCAGTATTTCCCAAGTATCCATCAACCTCTCCGAATGAAGACCCGGAAGAGTGGCTGTTTGAGGTCACCACTTGCAACACTAACTGCCATGGGCTGTTCTGGTTCACTCTGGTTCTGGAGTCTAACAAGCTAATACTGTGTTTCACCCGTGTAAAAGAAGTGCAAAGTCTCTCCCACTCTCAACCTTTTTATCTAGAAATCTCCAAGAACCTTTTCATCTTCTGATTTCCTTCCTTTTTCCTGTGCATAAACTGCGTTTCAGTATTTCTAATCTGTTAAGGAGAATCCTTTGCTTTGTCCTTTGGGCTGTAATACCAGAATCTAACTAGATTATAATTCGTTGATATAGCTTTCATTTCTTGGTTTTGATTTTGGTTTGAAAATTAGGATTAATAATCTAGCACAGGCATCCAGGTTACTCTGGGGCTGCCATGCAAGAGTCATCCTCATAGGACAGAGCCAGAAGTGGGATGAATGCTCTAGAGAGTTCTTTAGTTCAACCCCCTCAAAGTCTTATTCTGTATTTTGTTTATAGCCAGAGAGCATGTCAGAGACACTTAAGGATTTTGTCCATCATGGAGAGGCAACCTCTATCCCAACAAGAAGGCTCTGGATTCTTATCATAATCCTAGCCATAAACTGATCATCTCATTATAAGAAACACCACAAACATAAGGGATCTAATAAAACAAACAGATTCCTTAGTCCCTAGGAAACCTCTTCTTAATGGAGCAATGTGAAAACAGCACAGTTTGAATATCAGAACAACTTGTCCTTGACAATCATAAAAATAGTTTAGGGAACATAGCCCTGAAAGTAAATTGTGAGTAGCAATTTGGGGGAGCAAGACTAAAAGAATAAACTCTGTGGATGACAGGATCCTGCAAACTTTCTATTCTAATGATAGTGATGTGCCTCACTAGAGTTTCCACAATTTCTAAATGATTACAAGTAAAGATTATTAAGAAAATATGTTTTCGATATGCCATCTTGGGAAACTAGAAGGATTTTAGTGCATTTGTTAGCATCAAAACCCATTTTTTCTATACTTCCCCTTCCAAAATAATGTGAGGGAAATACATCAAACATGCAAAAAGCTATGAAGAAATTACTAAGTACAACAGGAGTTCAACAACATATTTTATTATGGATTTCAATGTCTTGTTAATCTAAACTGAATTGAACGGTTTATAAAATCTCCTTAAAGTGGGCATATTTGTTTAATTATGCTTAAAAAATAAAACTGTAGCCCAACAACTGTGTGAGAAGAAAATGTGAAATTTCAACTGTGCTTTTTGGACTCTTCCTCTAGGAGATAGAACAAATATTTTAAACTCAGCAGTTTTAATGTTTTGTGGTTAATAATCTTTGACCTTAAGATATGACATTATTTTTACTGCTGAAGAGAAAATCACAGATGTAGAACTTATCAATTTAACTGTATCTACCTGATTCGCATCCTGATTTTGAGAAATGAAACATTATATTATGGAGTCAAAATGAAAGGAAATAAAAAAGGCAGCCTTAAGTGCATTTGGATAACTTAACTATAAGTCACTACAGTCAAAGCTGCTAAGATTTTGTAATTTTTTTTCAGTTGGTAGATTTTTTTTTTTTGCACTTTACTATCTTTCCTAGTTTCACATAAGTACATAAGTGAGAAAAAGAACTATCCATTACAGAACCTCTCAAAAAATCATGTTTTTTTCATCTGCCAGACTTTTTCAGCAAATGTGTCTATGATGAATTTCTCTCTCTCCCCCATCCCTCTCTTTTATTCTATCTCTATTTGAGAAAATACAGTTGCAGGATTCGTCTTAAAGAATTTTTTTTTTTTTTATACTGAGAGATCTGGAAGGCCAGATGAAACATACTTATGACTACTTAAACTGTGTAGGAACAGGAAAATTTAGGAGAAGATGACATTTATTAAGACCAAATATTACATTCCCTTTCATTATTTTTTCTACTCATTCTTTGTAATGAGCCGTTTATTTTCCAAATTTCTTTCATAGGCTATTTTTGTGTGTGTATGTTGATATATATGAGAGTCTTCTATATAGTCCTATGGAAATAATTTTTAAAACTAAATTTTGTAAACCCAGAAATTGTATCTTAGACCACAATCCTTAATTTTTCCATTCTTCCCATTCCATGAATCCAACTGGAACTACTCTTCACTGTCACCAAGGCCTTGTCCACAAACCTTCCATGTTCTCTTTACTCAATTAAAGTAATCTCCCTTCACTTTCCCCCTACATACTATAGCCTGAAATCATGTCTATTAATCTTTTTCTACTGCAGTCTTTCTTTCTAAACCTTATATTCTTACCCCTACCAATCCTTTCAATACTCAGCTCTGCATTAATCCATAATCTTTCTTTCTCTTGGTTACTGTATGGAGAATTAAAGAAAACTATACAAACAAGAGAATTCACAACATTTCGAATATGTTATTACTAACAACATTGGTCTTTGTGGTCACCTCCTCAAAACCATCCTTTCAACTTTACCTTTATGAAGCAGTTAAGTAGCCTCCAAATCTTCATCTGTTTACCTGAATTTTCAGAGGAACTACAAAATCAAAATGATAATGATCCAAACATATTCATTATACTCCTCTCAAATAAAAGATATCCACTGGATTTTCTCACACTTTCTCTTGAGATACCTGCATATTATCAACTAGAATATGAGGCAGAAAGAACAATGAATGTGTCTAAGTTGGAAACTTTAGTTTCTACTACAAAAAAATGTGTCTGGAATGATCTCCTTATGTAATCTCCAATGACAATGTCATAAGTCACGCACTTTTCATTTCTTGCCTAGTATATTGCAATAGGTGCCTAATTCTTCTCCATGCTTCCAATCTTTGTCTTCATTCTTTCCCCATATAACCAGCACATTTAATTTTCTATAACCTACCCATGTAAATTTTTAATGATTTCCTATTTTTGACAGCAGGGGTCTACAAATTTTGGGGCTATGTACTCCATTAGTACAAAATGTTGAACAGGTACTCCTACAAATGTACGTATAGATAATTTACTAGTTCTATAATGTAAATATAGACTTTGTGTGCTACAAAACATACTTTCAAACATTTCTTTAAATGAGATAAAATAACTGTAAAATATTAATATTTGATTTTTCACCCTAATGTGCTATCTTGTATTACCTGTCACGGTCAAGCATCCTATTTTTGGAGACCACTGGTACAGTCCAGGATTTCAATCTTGGACAACTGACATTTTGGCTAGAAAATCTTTTTTTTTGGTGGTGAGGATGCTGTCCTGTTCATCCTAGAATATTTAGCAGCATCCTTGCCTTCTCACTAGCTATGGTGGCACTCTATTGCCAAGATATTTGTCTCCAGATATTACCAAGTGTCCCCCTGAGGGGCAAAATTGCCTCCAGTTGAGAACTGGTCTACATAGAGGATAAAATAAAAACAACTCAGCCAAATTTATTAAACCATGTATGATCTCACACTACCTGTCCATCTTTGTCTCACACTACACCCTCCAGATATAGACCCTCCATTGCACATTTAACACCACTCCATCTTTATTCATGTTATTATTTCTGTGCACATGCAGAAACCACTTTACCCCTCTTTCTTTGAACAAGAAACAAATAACACCTGTCCTCTGTATGTTACTTCCATCACACTTGGAGTGACATTGTACCACTGTCTGAATGTCTGTCTCTCCGCCTATCTATCTATCGCTCTAATCAACTCAGCTTCCCTCTAGATTGGCTAATTTTACCAATTTTCTGACACCTGGAGCATAGGACCTGTCCCTTACTTATCTGTTCCCTGGTCCTGGGGCAATTAATGGTCCTGCAGAGTGGTCTTGGTGTGTGGGAGCCCCAGAAGGGAAGTTGTTGGGTTCTGAACTTAATCAGTTGATTGAAGGAACTGACTGTCTTCTAGTTAGGACCTCCAATTGGGTCAAGACAGCATTTCAAAACAAAACCAGCACAAACAAAAAACTCTACCAAACTATGTTATAGGGAGATAATGTATTGACTTCACATCTTAATAAACTATAAATATAAGTATTTTGCTACTGAAGGGAAATCACACTAGGAAAACATGTTATTCTGATTAGGAAAAGAGAAAAAAACAGTATCATTATTATGAAAATATCAGAAATGGGAAGCTGAAAAACCAAGGAAAAATTTACTACCTCTTGGATTTGCCTAGACCTAATTAAAATCATTTTCTCATAAATGAATGAATTATTGCTAAGGATATTAAACTAAGATCTTTGATCTCTACCTCATGTTTATGATCTATTATTCTGAAAATGATTATTGTTATTAAAGAATAAGAGTAATTCTTATATTTTATTGAGCATTTACTGTATGCCAAACAATGTGCTAAGCCCTTTGCATGAGTTATCTCATTTAATCTTCATAATTCATAATTCATCTTCATAAATCATTCACTTACCTAATGAAATAAATATTTCCACTGCCTGGTTTAACTGATAAGATAATTAGACTAGGAAAGGTAATTAATGTAACTAAAGCCATTCAGTTTATAACAAGCTAGACGCTGCCTTCAAAGTCAGGTTTAATGGAATTCAAAGCCCATATTCTCAAACACTATGCCATGGGTTGTATAAATAGATGGTTAATAGATGGTTAGTAGATAAATTGATAGATGTATTATTAATTAATTGATTAATGAACACATAGACATATTAGAGGAGGGAAACACATTGAAAATTTTGTTTCATTTCATCTAACCATTCAATGTTATGATGGGAGGGAAGTGGTAAGCAAATACTTGTCTCTAGCTACTGTGAACATTCAGAAAAAGAAAAAAAAAAGAATACTTATGATTTAAAATAAATTCCTAAAAATCATCTGCATGTGTTATATTTGGTTCATCAACAGGGGAAAAAATAGACACATGCATTGAAAATGAAATATCTATGCTAAATGTCTTTGATACCCTGCCAGATTTACCCACAGAAGGTCTTGACTATAAACAAACAGCTACTTACACATGTATGACCCTGGAAAGAAGACTGAGTGGGCACAAAATGGTGTCTGTTTTATCTTGAGTTTTTGCTTCATTTTGAGCTGTCAAATTTTCACCTCCTTTCGCGGAAAAGAAAAACAGGAACTGTGGTTCTGCTTTTAGCATTGAAAGAAAGAGTTGTGTAACCATATCTAACTAACTGACTTAGACCTTTCCTAATGGAGAGTTATTTTCCAAGGTGAATTACCATTTTGTGGCAATGTGACAACTATCACTTCAATGAATGTAGACTCTTTCTACACTTGGTTTTAATCACATCTCAGTCAGATCCTAGTATTTATTAACTATTCAGAACACCTCTGAAATCTTTGGTGTTCTATCTCTTTTGGTTTCTTTTTTATTCTGAGAGGGATTGTGTTTTCTTGAAAATGGTTTTAAAGAGTTGAGTACCAGTTTATATAGGGTTGCAAATAAAAACCTAGGTTTTTACTTCTCTTAAAAACAAACCCCATATTCTCTATTCCTTCAATATCTCTCCATCCCCAAGCCAAAAAAAAAAAAAATACTTGTTTAGTATTAAGACTATAACAGATGGTCAATAAATATTGGTTGATTGATTATACTCACAATGAATTTTTTCCCCAAATAAAGATTTAGATCTTTTAATTATAATAACACAAATATCTAGCTACAAAACAGTGTCAGTCAATATTCTATCATCTACTTTCAGTAGAAACATTTGTGTTTGCACTATTTTGCATGGAAATTTAAAAAAGAAAAACTGCTTATATAAAACATACTGATCTTTAATGTTTTCTCTATCTCCAAATGAATTTTTTATTTGAAAACAGCTTTATCGATTATTCAGAAATACATCTTAAATAGAATTTGCTTCAGTACAGTTGAAAAATTGAACTATTAACTATTCTAATTCCACTGGGTTTTTTGTTGTTGTTTGGAGGGGGAGGGTCATTGTTTATGTAGCATTCTGAAATTTAAATATAGTGTTTTTCATCAGGGTAATTGGTTTCCACTTTTGTAGGTTTAATGAAGAAAAAGGAAAAAGGAAGGAATTAAGATAGGCAAATTAAGATATATTTTTAAGATATATTTAAGAATTTATTATATTTTATATGGATAATGAGTCCCAATATATTTGGGCAAAAGTAAGAAAAAGAATTATTTTTTAATTTGTCAAAACAGCTTTTCATGGGAATCTTGGGGTCATATTACAAAAATACGATTAGGTTAAATGTTCGTATTCGTTACAATGTGAAATATATTTTAAAAGCTAAGGAACGTTATGCATATTATAAAAGTTCATCACCTGTTATATCGATAATTCGGCAGAGCAAATTCTAAAGTGACCCTGAAAGGTGCCAAGGGACGGAGGGTATACATGTGTGGCTCATTTTAGAAACTTACTCTCTTTAATTTAACACTCAAAATTCATTAAGACCTTCTGACTGACAGCTATTTAGGTTTCAGTGACTGCTATATGAGGATAGCTATGAAAATGGAAGACACCAATATTTTAAATTTCTGTCACTATGAGATTTGTGATTATGCATATAAAAAAGCTGAGTTCTTTAAACCTACTGGCTGGTTTGATTTAGCTGTTACACATGTAGCCATGAAACAACCAACCACTCAGCAAATAGTAGGTAATGTATACCGCATGCCTAGCACGACTCCCTCCATCTTTGGCTTCACTTTCACTGCAGTTTCTTTCTTTATCTGTCCGGTTGTGTCTTTGTAAAATGGGAACAATGAATTGTCTTATTCTAATTCTCAAGATAATTTACTTTAAGATTAAATAACATTATATTATTTACATATGGTATACCACATCATCTCTTTACTTGTAAAAGTGACATAAAAGACAATTGCTCTCATCATCTTTGTTGGAAAGAATTACGCTATTTAAAAATGAAACTGGTTTTGCAGATTACCTCTTAAGCTTAGGCATTTGATTTCGAAAAATCCTATGTAGCAAGCTATATTTTGAGCTCCTTGCTAATACTTTTAGAAATTAATTCTTTCTGGAACCTTCGGCATTATAATATATTACCCAAAGTTAAATATTCCACAGTATCATTATAATTCATATTATTGGTTTTTTTTTTAATATTTTATTTATTTATTTGACAGAGAGAGAAAGAGAGAGAATGCACAAGCAGGGAGAGAGGCAGGCCAAGGGAGAGGGAGAAGCAGGTTTCCCGCTGAGGAGGGAGCCAGATGCAGGGTCCATCCCAGGACCCTGGGATCATGACCTGAGCAGAAGGCAGACGCTTAACAAACTGAGCCACCCAGGTGTCCCTCATATTATTGTTTATCTATGTTACCTTCCTGAAAATATCTGCTCTGAGAAGTCTTTTGGTCTGTCATGATCTTTGTCAGGTTTGTACAATAAAATTTGAGGGACTAAAGAAACCAAAAACTTATGCGTTAGAGAAAACCCCCAGTGGTTTATTGAGATAAGCTCTCAGATTTTGCTGTGGGCCACCGTGAAGTCAGTTTTGCACCTCCAGGTATATGTGACTTTTGTATGTTTTAGGGATCATTTTCAAAAAGCCTTCTGAGTTTTCTTGAAAGAATTGCCAACCCTTTCATCTACTTGTCCAAGCATATATGGATTCAATCTCAAACAGCAATTCAGAAGAGACTCCAAAGGAGAGAGAGTCTTTAGTGCAAGTGCCCAGTATCCTTTCAAGGTCCCCTTCGGCAACTCAGCTGGCAGTTACCATCTGTAAGTGTGTGCTGGCCCCCCTGGCCCCACCCTGTTCCAGGCTTGGATCCTGCTTTTACTTACAGTTTTTCTTTGTCCTATCTCTTTACCTTGTTTACATTGCATTATTATTCTGTTAGATGTATAAACTGTTTCAAATCATTTGTGAAAGAAGGCAGAGTATAAACAAACAAGACCCAGTGATATTACACGTGGAGATATTTTGAGGCCTTCCAAGAAAAGGTGCAATTTAAAGTTCAAGATAGTATTACAGGCAGGCTACAAATAAATGAGTTGTGCTCCAAAACCACATTTGTAAGCAGTGCGTTGGAATTCAGACTATTTTTTTTTTAACAAAAACAGAGCTATAGTAATATTTTTTTCGATGTAAACAGTTGCCAGTTATCACACAACCTATTTAACCTGTGATATGACTTAGTAAACTTTATTTGCCCTGAAAAAAACATAATTAAACAGTATTGCTACAATAAATGTTATTAAATAAACCAGGTGGAAAAGTAAGTCCTTATGTAATGTATTTATTTTCCTCATCTTCTGGTCAGGAACTGTACCTGGCTTCTTACCACATTGCCACTAGGTAACATAATAGGAATGCATAGTGCTTCAGAAGTGTTCACTGAATGAGGAAAAGAATGAATAACTGCAAGCAAGAAAACAGTTCTTCGAAGCTTGTAAAAGATTCTGGGTACAGTCAGAGTTACAGAAATCAATGACACCGATTCTGGTTTGTTTCATTGTAATGGAACACCAGACTTCCATTTCCTTGACCCTGGATGCCTTATGCACTAATAGACTACACTAGATTTGTTTGGGCGGAAGGGGAGAGAAAAGAAGTGAAAGTTGAAGAGAAAAGGGAACGGAATTTTTCTTAGGTAAGTATGTGAGATCTGGGGGAAGAGGGGAGAAGTAAGATACAAAGATACATGTTTATAGGATAAAAAGATTTCATAAAAAAATAAACTGACTTTGAAGTAAATTGTGGAAAAAGAAGTGGGAGCATTTTTGTATGATTCCTTTGAGGAGAAGGAAGGCAACAGTAGTCAAGACTTTGATCTTGTAGGGTCCTCTATTGACCACAGTGAAATGGTACCATCATAGAAGCAGTTAGGTGCATAAATTTGTGTAGAGATTACAAAAAAATAAAGAATAAATTTAAGATGAGGGAAAAGAGAGGAGGCTATGTCATATGCTGTCTGAGTTCATTAGGTATTAATGAGAATGTGTTCCCATCGCCATATTTGTTATTATAAGAAAGGAAATTTTATTATCATTATCTGCTTTTCAGCAGAAAATGAATATTTTCAGCAGAATATATATATATATATACATATATACTCCATGTTTTTCTTATAGCAGTGCAAAACAGATTCAATTCATTAAAAACACCTTTCATTTCATGTTAATATTTAATATTATTTGAAGCCTAAAAAGGGACATTTGTACAGAGATTTGTCTGATTCGGTCAAGCTGACGAGCCTTCTAATCTTGAGCTGTTTGAAAGTCAAGATTAGAAGACTCATGAATGCCCAGGTTGTGAAATGGCATTGGTATTGGGTCCCATACTCTTGCTCCTTCAACCCTCGGGCATTCCTCCTTCTCCCACGACCAAGAGCACACTCTAATTATGACTGTGCCAAGGAACCTATTCTGAATCTTTAAATCTGTGTTACTGAAGTCTACATTTGCAATATTTATACATTTTAAAATAGAGGCACCAAGTCATTTTCCTAAAATACACTGTTAGTGACAGAAGTAGGGCTAGTATTCTAGATTCCTTAGAATCTTATTTAACACTTCTAAAATTACAAATAATTGATAAACTACCCTATATTAAATAAATGTTGAAATAATCTTCCCAAAGAGGAAATAATTTTTAAATTGTTACATTTAGCAATTTGCCTGCTCTGTGAAGTTTTCTACTTATAAAATGAGTTGTTCATTTCACATTCAATGCCAAAAGTTAAAAATATTATAACTAAAGATGTATGAGTTAAAGAGATGAGCTCTCCACTTACTTTCAACTTCTATTGTAAAAAATTTTAAACAATTATGAATACTTCTTTGTGTGGGTAATTGAGATAGTCTAATACTGGTATAAGGCAAATATAGAGAAAATGAAAATTAAGAAAATATTCAGACTTTGATATTTTTATTTTAATATTATTATTTAATCCAAAGAAATGAAAGGTAAACATTTCATCCATTCCACAAACTATTGCTATGAAGACCATCTTAAGATACTATGCACTCTATTTTGTGTTCCTTGCATACAAATTCCTACTTTGAAATTAAAAAAAGATTGTAGTGCATTCCTCTGTAACAAGTCATTGAATCTTTGATATTTTTAAAGTATTTATTTCTCTCTTTTATAATATTATTTAAGATCATTGTGATAATTCTGCACACCTGACTTGGGATAAATGGCACCTACGCTATGAATGGAGGAGAGGGCAAGATCAGTCTTTCCTTTGTGGTTTGATAATAAAACAAAAGAATGCAGAACAGTAGACAATTAATTTAACGGATAATATAAGGGCGGAAAGAGACTCGATGACTTCATTTGTGTTGCTAGTTAAGAACAATTATTTTTGGCAAAACAGAAGGACAAAAACATTTAAAGCAATGAATTGCATTGCACAGATTTAAAAAAATAACAGATGATGGGTTTTCTTGAATGAACAATTATACTAAATGGAAAGAAAGCCAATAACACTTCTATGTCCTAAACATCTGAGTTATACCGCAGTGTCTAAAGTCTCAAATGTAATGACAGTATAACGCTGAAACTATCGCTGATTTAGCTTTTAAAAATCAGCAATTTGCTATTACAATCATTTCAAGATACTTAAAGGATGGGATCTGCATAGGATAGATAATATACAGAAAAAATATGCATATAGGTTTTTGAGCAGTGAGCAAGGTAAGGTAGAAAAATTGTTTAGAATAAATCTTGCCTAGAATATTGAATTAATGTGATAGCATTTTGCAGTATCTTGCTTTATTCAGGGGACTTCTGAAAACTCTTTACTTTTCTTTATTCTTTTCTCATTTCCTCTGTCTATTCTAAGCAGAAAGAAGTGCCTGTGTGGTCTACATCTTTATTTGTCAAGTACTCATTTTGAAAAACATATCATCAGAAAGAGAAACATGGGGAAAAGAAAAAAAATTGTGTTTTATATATGAAAATAAAATTTTTGCTAGCCTTGCTTTTTGTTACAGATTTGAGTATTAAGTACAGACTAAATATAAATATGTTGTAATGATTAATGAGTGCTTTAATATATAGAAACTTTATGTGGAATCATATGTAAGGTGTGTTTCTGCATTTCCTATCCTATTTTTGAATTGTCTGCCATTACACAAAAAAGACACAAAATTACTGAAAGACAAGGCACAATAGAAATAATATAATTGTGGGGCACCTGGGTGGCTCAGTGCGTTAATCCTCTGCCTTCGGCTCAGGTCATGATCCTGGGGTCCTGGGATCGAGCCCTATATGGGGCTCCCTGCTCAGCAGGGAACATGCTTCCCCCTCTCTCTCTGCCTGCCTCTCTGCCTGCTTGTGACCTCTCTCTCTCTGTGTGTCAAATAAATTAAAATATATATATATATACATAATTGTGACCAGAAGTCTATTTTTACTGTTTCTGCAAGTGTACCCAGAAAAAAATTCTAGATTTGTTGTTTCCTTTCTAATCTCTTGTAACCTTGATATTTTATAAATTCTAAGACTTGCCTAAATATCCCTAAATAGGTCATCCCTATCTTTATCCTCTGCTAAGTAGGAAATAAGCATTGATTTGTAAGACATGTATTTTTTAAAATATTTTATTTATGTTTAATATTTTATTTATTTATTTGGCGAAGAGAGACAGAGAGGAAACACCAGCAGAGGTAGCTGGAGATGAATGAATTTGTGCAACCACTTGGAAATACCTAAATTATTTTTTCAGCTTTATTGAGATATAACTAATGTATAACATTGTGTAAGCTTAAGGTGTGCAATGTAATGATTTGATACATACATACAAAATGATTATCACAGTAAGGTTAATTACAATATCCATTACTCTACATAATTACCTTTCCTTTTCTTTTTGTGGAGCATTTATGATGTACTCTTAGTAACTTTCGAGTATACAATATTGTTAACTGTTGTCACCATGCTATACTTTAGATTAGCTAAAAAAGACTAAAGATAACAAGTGCTGGTGAGGATGTCAGGAAAAGGGAACACTTGTGGACTGTTGGTAGGAATATAAATCGATGCAGCCACTTTGGAAAATAGTATGAAGGTTCTTCTGAAAATTAAAAAGAGAACCACCATATGATCCAGCAATTCCACTTCTAGGTATCTATCCAAAGGAAACTAAATTATTATATCAATGAGATATTTACATTCTGATGTTTATTGCAGCATTATTCACAATAATCAAGATATAAAAACAACCTATGTGTCCACTGATGGGTGAATGGATAAAGAAAACGTATAAGTATATTATATATAAAATTTAACATAGAATAAATAGAAATAGTTTTCCCAATGATGTTCTCATTAATATGGTTCCAACAGTAGAAATAAACATTATTGTGACATATCTGCCTCTGTCCCTAACAGGGGGGAGGTTGAATAATGCATCATAGGCATTTTTGCATTTATAGTCTAAATGGTGATGTTTTATATTTTTTGAAGAAGAATTTATAGCAAATGGTTTTATGTATCTTGACTGCCTAAACTACCTGCTAACAAAATTGATGACTCACTTTCCATCACCATGTATTTATTTAGCAGTTTTTTATTTTGTGCATACTAATCCTGTGATAAAGAGAGCAAACTTGAAAAGAGGGGTTCTTTTTCTGTAATTTAAGTATTTTCAGATCACTTTAATAACTCTTAGAGTATAAATAGCATTTTTAGAAAATAAACATCTATGTTCCATCTCAAAGAAATTACTGTGAATACTTATTAAAGGTTTTCAGAGATGGCCAGGATACTTTTATCATCTAAGGGTAGATCTAAAAGGAAGGAGCAGGCTATATGAACCACTAGAGTTAGTTCTAATCTCTCTCTTTTTTTTTAAGATTTTATTTATTTATTAGAGAGAGAGAGACAGAGAGAGAGAGAGAGACAGAGCGAGCATGAGCACAGGCAGAGTGGTAGGCAGAGGCAGAGGGAGAAGCAAGCTCCCCGCTGAGCAAGGAGCCCGATGTGGGACTCGATCCCAGGACGCTGAGATCATGACCTGAGCCGAAGGCAGCCGCTTAACCAATTGAGCCACCCAGGCGTCCCAGTTCTAATCTCTTTTTATTACTAAATGATCACTTTCTTCAGCTTTGGTGGACAGTATATACAGTTTCTGCTGCTATGATCATCAGTGAGCAAGTTAATTGGATATAACGGTCATCAATTTTTCCCCTTTGGTAATAAAAGTAAAAAGACTCTAAGCAAAAACTTATTTTAAATAAAATTTTCCTAAATTTGAAGATAAGAATATGCTGTCTAAAAAATAAGAGGGGCAACAGGGTGGCTCAGTCAGTTAAGCATCTGACTCTCGATTTCGTTTCAGGTCATGATCTCAAGGTTGTGAGACACTGTGGGCTCCCCGCTAGGTGTTGGGCTCCCCTGCTTGAGATTCTCTCTCTCCCTCAGCCCCTCTTCCACACTCTCTGTCTCTTCCTCTCTCTAAAAAAAAGAATAACAAATTAATGGAATGTATTGATCATAAAAAAAATTCCTTAACTGTCTGGTATTCATAATAATAAAAAGTATCACTAATAAAAATACACATACTATTTAAAAAATAAATAACTAGCTATTCTAATAGATGTAGGGTGATAGCTGGATTTGACTGGCATTTCCCTAATGATTAGTGATGTTGAACACTTTTTCATGTGCTTGGGCATCTCTGTCTTCTTTATAAAAATGTCTATTGAAGTCCTTTGCCCATTTTTTAATTGGATCACTGGGGTTTTTTGCTGTTGGGTTGTATGAGTTCTTTATGGATTTTGAATATTAACTGCTTATCAGATATATGGTTTGCAAGTATTTTCTCTCATTCTTTAGGTTGCCTTTTCATTTTGTTGACTGTTTCTTTTGCTGTGCATAAGCTCTTTAATTTGATGTAATCCCACTTGTTGATTTTTGCTTTTGTTGCTTTACTTTTGATGTCATAGCCAAAAGAAAAATCTCAATTAAAGTAGAACTTGTACTGAATATATCAGCAGAGATAAATCATAATAATATAAAGTCTGAAGAGTGTTATGTAAAGTATGATACCATGCATACAGATTTGGGAAAACACACACATGTGGTTTATGTTTTCATATCACTAAATGTAAATATATAAAAATATGTTCATGGATGATAAATACCAAATCTAAGAGAGTGGTTACCTTCAAGGAGAAATGAGAGAGAACTTGATTGGAAGAGTGTATACAAGGTGCTTTGAATAGAAGGTATGTAGACAAAAAAGAAAAACTAAAGCAATATAGTCATATTTTGAGATTTGATCAAGATGGGCAAGGGTTACATGGGGTTTTATTACATTTTTATTTCATTTATTATATATTTTATAGATGTTATAATAATGTAATTTTTTTAACACATGTGAAAATTTGTTTAGAATTAGAGGAACTAGTTCTGTCTCAAAGTTAATTGACCATAGACACGTCCCAATAATGATGTTTTCTAGTATCAAAAAATGTTAATAAAATGAAGTTTCATGAGGATTAAATATTTGATATGTGTGAGGGCTCTATATGAGCTAGACAGTGTGGGTTTCAAGTGTTACATGTGTAGATGGATAAGGATAGATTTTATATGTACGTGTTTTTCTAAAGTTTCAGATAGTGATAGAGACACCTTTGCTGCCACAAGAATTTCATGATAGTACCAAATACAGTGCTGTACAATCTTTAACTAATTTGTGATAAATATATAAATACAAATAAAAATGTCTATCCTAAATAAATAATAAAAATGTTATATTGCAATACAGTTGCATTTGTAAAGCTTTGTAAAGACAGGGGATTCAGCATTTGATATATTCACACGTGTTTTTTACTCTTAAAGTATATATTTTTTTAAGTAACAAAAGAGCCAATAACTAATAGCATTTACAACTTAAAATGAAAGAAAAAAGTGGATTTTAGTTAACCATAAGCTTTATCCTGCAATTTGGGGGAAAAAGTAAGATGATCTTAGAATTAATTATGGGGCCTGTTATGTGATTTGGGGATTCAGATTCTTATTTTTATCACCACTCTATTATACATAGCCACCAGATTTTGTTCAAGCTGTGTGACTCTGGCTCTCATTAGCCTGTAGAATGAGAATTGGAGGTTTAAGGATTGAGTTGGACTTTCTTTTCATTTTCTTTAAAATATTTTCTGATTCTAAAATCTAAGATTCTATTAGAAGTATAATATCCAGATTACAAAAATGGCTATTATGTTGTACTATGTAATATTCAGAGTCTATTCAAGTTTTGTGTTTAATTATAAATGTCACATTTTTAAGAAATATTGAAAATTGAGATTGCCTTAAAAAGAGAACACTCAAGATGATATGATACTGTAAAATTTTGTTATATAAATTCAACCCAGAACCATAGTCCTTTTTCATATGCCTCCATTTACATCTCTCCCCCTTCCAATGTCCCTTGTCTTGGTAACTTCCCCATTCCCCGCCTATTCAGCCAGCTCCCACACCCACCTTGTCATCCCTTGATCATGGACCTTGGTATAACTGGCAGTCAATATAATCTCTGTTAGTTTCCACTACTGGATGGGACTGGAGATGATAGATGAAAAGTTTAAAGTAGGTCATTATGGTTTTCATGGTAGTATAAGATCAATTTGTAATATCTGATCATCAAATCTTTCACATTTTGAATTTTAATCCCCCCCCATGTATCTCCTTTACTTCATTACTCCAGAAGAATAACTCTTTGAGATATAGTTCAAAAAGGCCCTCTTCCCTGACTTTAGCTTGAGAAAGCACCAGACTCCAATAAGGCAGTGAGGGCAGGGAGAGAAAAGCTAGTCTGCATTCCTAACTCATTACTACAACATTTTGGGTTCTCTCAAAGGCAGGTGGTGCCTGTCTCCATGACCTTCAATTGTAAAGACAACTTGGGTGTCTAAGTTCATATCACTCCACTCATAGAAACTGGCCACCCACCCAGATGAGACCTTTTCATTAAAACCAACTCAATGTTAGGAGATATCTCAAGCCTTCTGAACCAATGTTTTCTCTCTCTCTCTTTTTTAAAGATTATTTTTATTTATTTGAGAGAGAGAGAGAGAGCACAAGCAGAGGGAACGGTAGGCAGAGGGAGAAGTAGTCTCCCTACTGAGCAAAGAGCCTGTTGTGGGACTTGATCCCAGGACCCTGGAATCATGACCAGAGTGGAAGGCAGATGATGAACTGAATGAGCCACCCAGGTGCCCCTGTTTTCTCTTGTTTGAAGTTATCATCTTTTCCTCAATTTACATCATAATTTGCAGTCTCTAGCAGGGTCTGATAAACTTAAAACTTAGTGCTTCATGACTAATTTTCACATTCATGAGCCCTACCTTCATTCCTGGTTAAAGACTTTGTAAGCTACTGATCTTATTTCACCTCTCCCTAACACATTCTGACTTGGGGCCTTGTGTTTTGGGTCTTAGCGGGCCTCCTCTCCACAGGGATGGGATCTTCTCTGAATCTGATTGCAGTTTGTAAACTGACAGGCACCTAACTTACCCACCAAAGAACACTGGACCATTTTTAGTGGTTGGCTATTTCATGGGCACCCAGTACTGCAATATTTTGTAGAAATACCCAGTCTCCACTTAGTTGTTTTCAATGTCGCCCTTGGGGTGTCTGATGTTATTTTCCCTCAGGTTATCTGAGATAATAATATTAGCTAACATTTATTAACTATTTACTATGTGACAACTGCTTATTTGAGTATTTTGCATGTATTAACTCATTTAATGAACAGAAACTACATAAGGTAGGTACTCTTATTACTCATTTTACAGATGAAAAATTGATGCATGAGGAGGTTGAATAAATTCTTGAAAGCCACACTATTGATTCATGTCTCAGCCAAACTGGCTTCACTTACATTCTTAACCACTACCTTAGATTGACATACTAGCCAACTGACAAGCCATTTTGGATTTATCCTTTGGTTTAGGGTCATAACAGATGAAACTCTTCTTTCTTTCCTTTATTTCACAAAAGATGAGTGTATGGATGATGGAGGCTACCACTTAAACATATGAAAATAAGAGATGAATCCTTAATGAATGATGCTGTTCCCAGGAACATGATGCATAGTGTAACAGATCCATACGTTAGCTTTATTGTTTTTGCTCTCCAGAGAGAGTGTCTAGTAGGTATGAGCATCCTCTTAAATATTGGGAGTTGGTAGTTGATCTAATTCCATTATTCTGCACCTTTCTTCTAAGAGTTTGGCTGCCATGGGGAGTTATCATTTGGTTCAATGCTGCAGTGTAATTTGATTTAGGGCAACTGGCTCCTGCCACAATTCAATAATCTCTTAAGGCCCATGTGCAAGTGCTTAACCAGACACAGAGAAGAACAGTAGTATATTAGCTATGATATTCATTTAGTAGCTTCAATAGAGACCAACATTTACTGAAAATTTTGACCTAGCAGGTGGTACAGTGAAGTAGGTAGGATGCCTCCATAATGCCATTTACCTAAACTCTCTGTTGCTGTTTTAGGTTCTACCTTCTCTGTGTTCTAGTCTGTGGCAAGGATGAAAGAGGAATTAGAGGGCAAGGTGTTTCTTTTAACGGCAGAGCTAAGAAGTCACACAGGTTTCTTTTGCCCACATCTCACTGTGAAGAACTTAGTCATGTGGCCATAACTCGCTGCAAAGGAGGTAGGAACATGGGATCTTAACCTGGGCAACAAGGTGCCCTGATAAAATTTATTTTATATTTATATTTATATATTTATGTATATATTATTTATATTTATTTATATAATTAAGTATTATATTACTAAAGTCCAAGATGATTATTAGGGGTATTATTAGCAATATCAGCCACTAGCTGGGGCAACATGAATGTACTTTCACCGTCGATTGGTCAAAGAGTTCAGAAGTTTTCATCAGTCCTTTATGTCAGATTTAAGTTGCAAAAGCCAAACAGACTCCATAAAGGTATGAAGGTTCATAGTAGAATTTCTACTCTGGTTTAATCCTGTGGCTTAGCCATGGAGAGTGGAGTAGTAGTTAGTCCTGGACTCAAAGTAATCCATAAGTGTGTTTTCCAGCCCTTTTCTCTTGTTCTCTCCTTCTGGCTCTTTTCCTCACTCATAACACTGTGAGCCTGTTGAACACCTTCACTACCCTCTCTTTCTTTCTGGTTTGTAGCATGACAAGGCCCTTGTTCTTTTCAATTCTGCTACTAAAAAACAAATGGAGTGCTAGTATTCTGAAACTGGAAGAGGCAGAGTAGGAGGACCCAGGATGATTTGGCCCTGGTATACTATCTAAAAGACAGGAAGATCTTTTCACTGCAGTAACAATCCTTGGGCTAGCCTATCTAGAATAACTTTTTATGCTAAACAGTTGCACGTCTTTCTCATAATACTGAGTTATTTCAAAAGCTTCATTTCTGCTACATTAGCCTTTATGGAAACTAACATTTGGGAGAAAGGATTATAATCTCAGGTGTTTCACTAAGATGACTTTAAGAGATTTGATTTGTCTTTATTTTGTTAATAAGTCTTCAGCTCAGACTTGAGACAGTATCAGACTACACAATACCCCTCACATACAGTTTTCTTAGTATTTTTTCCTCTTTTCACTATTGTTACTTTCTCATGAATCTTTCCTCTCTTTCTAGTCTTTTTGTTTGTTTTTTAATGTTCCTCTTTTCACCTCCTTCTTTTAAGGTACATTGATGTACTTAATCACTCTTTTAGTTTAGTCTTTATTTTAAAGGTGATTTTTTCTCTTTTTTTCTAATTATTTCCTAAGGTCCATCGAACATTTCTGAGTATTTCTAATTCTGATTTATGGTTTTTTAAAAAAGTATTGTAACATATTTTTTAAAAAAATTATTGTAACCTATTCTTGATGTTTTCTAGCTCATTTTTAAACAGACATTTAGCTTCATCTTGTTTTATGAGCTTATCTTTCTGCTGTGGGCCATTATTCTGTTCTTTATTCTTTTCTTTGTATAATACTTTACATGGGATTTGACCTTGGTTCTTCTATGTTGCTCATTTTTTTATGAAATTAATTTGCCGGACTTCTAAAATGAGGCAGGGTTCAGGAAAGCTTTTCTTTTCTTTTCTTATTTTTAGTAATTTTTAAAATTATGTTATGTTAGTCACCATGCAGTACATTATTAGTTTTTGATGTAGTGTTCCATGATTCATTGTTTGCATATAATACCCAGTACTCCATGCAATCTGTGCCCTCCTTAATACCCGTCACCAGGCTAACCTGTTCCCTGACCTCCCCAACCCCTCCAAAACCCTCAGTTTGATTCGCAGAGTCCATAGTCTCTCATGATTCGTCTCCCGCTTTGATTCCCCCGCCCCTTCACTTTTCCCTTCCTTCTCCAAATGTCCTCCGTGTTATTCCTTATGTTCCACAAATAAGCTTTTCTAACATCATAGAGTTTTCATACCGTTTTTGTATAGTGTTCACAAAGAGGCGGCTTGATTCCTGGGATTTTCTAGCTATGTTTTCCTCCTCCGCTTGATTTAGACCAGGCACTGGTAAACTTTTTTTCTGTAAAGGGCTAGATAGGAAATATTTTAGGCTTTGTAAACCATATGGAATCTGTTACAAATACTCAACTCCACAAGCAATATCTAAACAAAAGAGAATGACTATGTTCTAATAAGATGTTATTTATTAAAAAAAAAAAAAGAAGTGGCAGGTGACTACACTTATCATGGTGAACATCAGATAATGTGTAGACTTGTCAAATCACTATATTGTGTACCTGAAACTAATACGATCTTGTATGTCAATAATATTTAAAAATTTTTGTAAGTGAGCAGATTGGATTTGGTCCACAAGCCATAGTTTACCTACCTCTGGTTTATTTTGCTCAATAGAAATATAATATGAGCCACAAATATGAAGCATATACGTAGTTTTAAACTTTTTAGTAGTCACATTGGAAAAAATGGGAAAAAGAGGTGACATCAACTTAATATATTTTAAGTAACCCATGTATCAAAAATATTACCATTTTAACATGTAATCAAATATCTTTAAATTATCAGTAAGGTAATTTATGTATTTTTTTAAAAAATCCTCAGCATCTGTTGTGTCGTTACACTTACAGTACATCTGGATTCAGACTAGCCTCAAAGTGCTCAATAGCCACATAGGGTTATTGGCTACTTTATTGAATGGCACAAAGCTAGACCTTCCCTTTCCTCATCTGTGTCTTTTGTCCTTACTCCTCCTCAATATTTATTCCATTCCCTTAAGTTTCTCCCCAGGATGGGGTCCTGCCCTAGACAAGAGCCCTGATGGATTAGGTTGATAGTTCACAGAAGCTGTCCTGCTTCTGCTTCTCAGACTTCTCAGTGTTGACCCCTACATTCACCTGGTTCTGGGAAAGGGCAAGACCAGTTCTATTTTCAGGGGCTCTTCTCAGTAAGTTTTCCAGTGAAGATCTAAAGGCTATCATGTGGTTCTTTTGTTCTTAAACACCTAGTTGCTTTCTTGCTTATCTTGCTGTCATGCCTTGGAGCTATTAATAGTTTGTCTCCGTGCATTTG
Source organism: Enhydra lutris kenyoni (assembly GCF_002288905.1). Lineage (NCBI taxonomy): Eukaryota > Metazoa > Chordata > Mammalia > Carnivora > Mustelidae > Enhydra > Enhydra lutris. Next base: position 28,276,274 of record NW_019154088.1, on the reverse strand, counting down.
CTCAAGGCTTGTGGAATATTTTTCCATCTCATTTTATTCACTTTTCTTCTGTTTTCATTTTATTACTGTTCTCCATCTTTATCCACCATCTCTGATTCTATTTTCCTCTCTCTCCTCTTGCAATAAGCTCTTTAAGTCTTTGTAAACAGAAATAAAAAATGAATATTGTGAATCCTGTCCCCTCACAGAGGTGTAGTAAGAAGCATAAGGACTCTATGTCTATGAAAGCATGTGTGAACTCTAAATTGTTAGATAAATGCAAGAGAAATAAGGTTTTGGAATTTTAAAAGAGAAAAAGCTGTCAGAACAATAGACAAAGCAACTTTGGTACAGGACTTTCTATATCTTAAATGCCTGTTTTCTTTTTTCCTCAAATTTACGTATCCGTCTAGAACATTGATTAACTGTAGAACAATGCAAACTTTGTAAGAATGCGATTTTGAAGGTGGAACTTAAATCTCTCTCTCTCTCTCTCTCCACACACACACACACGCACATGCACACAACACATATTGTTAGTAAAAGAATAAAAGTGACATTTTTTCTAGTAGCAAAGTGAGGTAAATAGGCATTGCAGTAAGTTGGCATGGAAGAAAATAAGAAAATTTGGTGTAGCATCCAAATACCTTCTTAATAATACTAATTCCTTACCTTGGTTTTGCAACAGTGAAGGCCATACACAATTTTCTTAAGGTATGATATTTTGTAACAATAATTTAATTTTAACTTAGTTCCACTAAAAATTAAGTGTAATAAAGCCCTTCCTTCTTTGTGAGAAGGTCAGAAAAATTAAACAAAAAAGTAATACAACTCAAAAACCATCTATACTGTTTAAAATCATTATGTAATTTGTGAAATACCTACTTCATTTCAGACATCCCTGCTCCTGCCTAAGTTTGGGTGGAAGAAGGCAAAGAAATTTAACGTGTTTCGGTTAAGTAAAATTTTTATGAAAGAAATTCCTTCAGCAACCCCGGGAGTCCAAGCCCCGTTATTTACCTGGTAAAAAATTCAGAGCAAATAACTTCCCCTTGAGTTTTTCCATAGAAATCCAGGACAGATAATAAAACTTAAGTCAATGCTCTATTGAAGCTTCAGCTTAATCTGCTAGTGAGACATGACTTTCTGTCCCAACACTTTCTAAGGCACACGTTCACCTTAGGGGTTCATAACATTTTGTCTAATAAGAGCTGTGAACAAACATTGCACTTCTATATTGTATTTTAGGTATCTCATAAATTGACCCTGCATTAAATGTAACAGGAGCATGAAGACATGGAAAACAGTATCTTGGTCAACTTTCTTTCTTTCTAGAAAGAGAGTGAGCAATCACGCAAGCATGGATGGGGAGGAGCAGAGGGAGAGGGATAGAGAGAATCCTAAGCAGGCTCCCTTCCCAGCAGGGAACCCATCATGGGTTTTTTGTTGTTGTTTTTTAAGATTTTATTTATTTATTTGAGAGACAGAGAGAGAAAGAGAGCACAAGCAGGGGGAAGGACAGAAGGAGAGAGAGAAGCAGACTCCCCGTTGAGCCAGGAGCCTGCCAAGGGGTCAATCCCAGGACCCTGGGATCATGACCTGAGCAGAAGGCAGATGCTTAACAGACGGAGCCACCCAGGTGTCCCAGGGGGGACTTGATCTCACAACCCTGAGATCATAACCTGAGCCAAAATCAAGTCACTTAACTGAATGAGCCACCCAGGTACCACTCTTGGTCGATTTCTAATAGAAATTTTTATTTTTCGGGGTGCCTGGGTGGCTCAATGGGTTAAGCCTCTGCCTTCGGCTGAGGTCATGATCTCAGGATCCTGGGATCGAGCCCCACATCAGGCTCTCTGCTCGGCGGGGAGCCTGCTTCCCCCCTCTCTCTCTGCCTGCCTCTCTGCCTACTTGTGATCTCTGTCTGTCAAATAAATAAATAAATAATCTTTTAAAAAAAGAGAAATTTTTATTTTTCTTTGTTTTAAGAAAATATAAGAAGTATTTTCTTTTCTTTTCTTTTCTTTTTTTAAGATTTTATTTATTTATTTGACAGAGATCACAAGTAGGCAGAGAGGTAGGCAGAGAAAGAGAGGGGGAAGCAGGCTCCCTGCTGAGCAGAGAGCCCGATTCGGGGCTCGATCCCAGGACTCTGGGATCACGATTTGAGCCGAAGGCAGAGGCCCAGCCCTCTGAGCCACCCAGGTGCCCCATATTTTATTTTCTTATAGAAGGTTTAATTTCTTTTGCAAGATGAACCTCCATTTAAAATTCTTTAGAAAAATCTTTAAAAAAATCTTTAAAAAAAATTCTTTAGGAAAGATCTTCCTTTTATCCATTTCTATAGTGTTCATGAAAAGCCAATTATAAATCATTGAAAAATTTGAGGGGTTGATTTCAGTTGTACAATTCTCAGAGACTTGTTATTTGTGGTTATACATTTAGAATATATCTGAAACACAAGAATGTTAAAATTTAAAGTGTGTTTAATGTCAGAGAGCTAAGGAGTCAAAAATAGTCAATATGTATATCAGCAATGTGTGTGTTTTAAAGCATTTCAAAACATTTAATACCAGAGCCCGGATGATATATTACTCATATCTATACAGTAAAAAGTGATCATATCATAGGGGTAGCACACACACTATGAGATTTGGTAGTTGCCATGGTAACTATATATTTTTTCCTGAACAGAAGAATAAATAGCTACACACGTTCCTTGTAATTTATTAAGCTGGTAATTTACAGTAGCTTTAAAGATAGTGTGCCTTCTCATTTTTTAAAAAAATCCAATGGAATATACCCATTTTCAATCTTTTGAGTCTAATGAAGCAAATAAAAAAGTTATTTGCTTTGTACTTATTTATTGTTTGTTTATTTTCATTGGTGGATCTGAAGTATTAGAAAAAAATGTATATTTCCAAGTTACTTTCTGGTACTAAGGGATGGAGAAGTTTTTTTAAAGACTTTTTAATGCAATATGGCAGTCTACTCAAAAATATATTTTTTTAAAGATTTTATTTATTTATTTGACAGAGAGAGAGATCACAAGTAGGCAGAGAGAAAGGGGGAAGCAGGCTTCCCGCTGAGCAGAGGGCTGGATTGGATGCGGGGCTCGATCCCAGGACCCTGGGATCACGACCCGAGCCGAAGGCAGAGGCTTTAACCCACTGAGCCACCCAGGTGCCCCTCAAAAATATTTTTATAACAAATGCTTAAATAGTGCTTATTCTGTGCCAGACTATTTTCTAAGAACCTTATAAATCTTAATTTATTTAATCTTAACTCATAAAATTGTAATATCTTCTTTTCATTGTGGTTCTTTCTGGCAGTTAGGTCAATAGCAATAGCCAGACGGAGTAAAGTAGAGAAAGAAAAGTCAAATTCTTTGATGCCTTTTTTTGGGTAACTTATTCTTTATTTGCATGGACAATAAGGTAATCCATATCTAGTATAGAATATTAAATTTGAAGAAAACAGTAAATTTACTTGTTTACATTGAAAAACACATTTTTACCCCTTTTCCTAGCTGACCCCATTATCCTTCTCAGTATCTAGTAACTCCATTTTGAGACCTTTGTATGTGTATTTTTTTCTACATAGCTTTTGATCTCTCTCTTTCATCTAGCTCATTTTTAAAAGCTTATATTAGGCCTTAGGTACTTTTTCTGGGAGTTGTCATTCTTCTAAACTCTGAGGATTATTTTTATTTAATGACTGTTACTTGTATTTTATTATTTCTATTTTTAAAATGTTGACAATATAGAAAAGTTGAAAGGGGAATCTGAACCAGTTGTACCATAACCTAAGAAAAAGTGTTGTCACCATTTTAATTTCATTTTAAATAAGTACATTCATTTACATATTGTTAATTGTACATTGTACTGTATGTGTAACATATCTTGCTTTATTCAATTACTATATTACTTAATTTTTTATGTCTCCATGAATATTTCTAATGGCTCCGTGGTGTCTTCTTATTACTGTTTGCTTATCCATTTCCTTATGGTTGGAAATTTTAATTTCTCCTAATTCTGTTCCTTTATAAATAATGTTGCTTTAATTGTCTTTACTCATAGGGCACCTGGGTGGCTCAGTCAGTTAAGTATCTGCCTTCCACTTAGGTCATGATCCCATGGTCCTGGGATCCAGCCCCGCGTTGGGTTCCCTGCTTCCGGAGAGTCTGCTTCTCCCTCTCCCTCTGCCTGCTGCTCTGCCTACTTGTTCTCTATTTCTCTGTCAAATAAATAAATAAATAAGTAAATAAATAAATAAAATCTTTTTAAAAAAATTCTTTACTCATAAGTATTGTTTTACTTTTCACAATTTGTAGCACAGATTTCCAGGAATAGAATTTAAGGATTCAGATATCCTGAATCCAAGCCCAGAGTTCTTTGAGATCATAACTTAGATTCTAGAGAAAAGAGAGAAAGAAGACATATTAAAGCTAAATTTTTAGTTCACACCTTATGCTCCCTCACCGTCCACACAACGTGGGTTCTAAATAGAAAGAAAAGAATTAGAGGACAACATTAAGGGATCTTGGACAACGATTTTGCTTACTGGGTCCACCCCTCTATTCAATAATGCTCATCTGTAAACGGGAACATCTATTATGAGCATAGAATAGTTGTGAGCATGAATGAGGTAATGAAAATGAAAACTGCATCTTTGCCACAAGCATTTTTGCTGCATCACTAGTTGGCCAGAAGGTGATTTTGTTGTAAAAGATAAAAATAATAATAATAATAATTACTGATTGACAGTTTGGGTTGACAATTTGTTGGTTTCAACTGGCTGACAGTTCGTTTTGTTTCTCCATTGGTGTAGTACTCCCATTTTCGTATTATATGACTCTTAGCCTTCCTAATGATCTGCACAGTGGGGTAGAGTTTTGAACTCAGGTTTCTCAGAACTTTGAAACGTCTATCAGTGGGCATGTGACCATATGCCAAGAACAAACAACAGTGTGAAAAGGTTTTAGGAAGCAATGCAAAGTTCAGTTATAACCATGCATCCTGGTATTTGGAAACTGATACCTCCCTTAAGAAAGGAAGATACTTTACCAAAAAAGAAACAGTGCGGTGCTGAGCGAGAAGAATTAAGAGGCAAAAGCCAAAACCAAAACAAACAAAAACCCACAAAAACAAAACAAACCAAAACAATATAAGACTACGAACGAAGGCCTGTGAAGACAAGTTTTTAGGTAAAATCCACAAAATCAGTTATTTGCACAGTATTGCTATAAATCTACACACAGTTTCAAAGTATTCAAATATTTTGTATTTCGCAATAAAACCTGTATAATTTTGTTATTCACTTTTTATGTTTCACTAGATTCTGTTTAATGTATGTCCGTCTTTGATTTTTCGTAATTTTGTCTTTTACGGCAAAACTGCCTTACGGCGAATTAGTTTTGCGGCAGGATGCTAGAGGCAGAAACGCTTACCGTGAAAATACCGGACTCAAAAAGTTGCTAGGGGTTGGGCCCAAGCTTAAGCTTGTCAAATAAACCTCGCTGTGTGACTTGCATTAAAAAAAAAAAAAAAAAAAAAAAAGTTGCTAGGGGAGTTTGCAGTGCGTTCAGAGACCAGGTAGGTAGAGGAACTGAGGGAAAAAATGAGTCATTTGTGGAAATTTTGATCAATAAGGAAATGCAGGGCCGGGATAAGAGCATCAAAATGAACAGACTACGTGGGCCCCTAGTTCGCACTTCTGGTTTAATGCGTTTCTATCCCTGACTTTTCTCGCTTGCCTTCCAGCCTCCTTTCCCCAATTAAAACCTAGGTTTTTTCTTTAACAACAGCACTCATTTCCAATGGAATCTATTTCTTGAACTCCCCCTGAGTCATCAAGGCAATGCTAGGGGCAAAAGTCCTTGAGTTGTCCTGTGACTTAAGTAACGCTGTGCTGTGATTTTCACTGAAACAGCCACCCATTATTTCTTACCATTATTCAGATATGCTTCACTTTCTAATTTGGTTCTTTCATTATTTGGTATTGCTATTGTTTTAAAGATTTTAATTATTTATTTGAGAGAGAAAGAGAGAGGATAAATGTGGAGAGAGGCAGAGGGAGAAGCAGGCTCGGGGTTTAGCTAGCTGGATCCCAGGACCTGGAGATCATGACCTAAGCTGAAGGCAGAGGCTTAACCCACTAAGCCACCCAGGCGCCTCTCATTATTTATTTTTAATAAATGTAGTATATGATCATCATAGTTATTGAAAACATAACAAAGTGTCTAAATGAAAGTAAAAGTCAAACCTCTTCTGCTTTCCCTAAGATTCTAATATGCCTGACTAAAGCCTAAATCTCAGCAGAAGATCTTGTTTTCTTTTAAGAATAATAAGCTTTCAGTTTTTTCTTCTCTCTACTTAAAGTGTTTCTAGATCATTCAGATATATCCCTATCTATATTTATATCTATATCTACAGTGATCTATGATCTATGACAATTCATAGATGTATATTTAGGTGAGCAAGTTCTTTGCTTTATTTTCCAAATTAGCTCCTTCCACCTCGCCAACCATTTAGAAACTTTGAGCAAATATGTCGTCTTCCTTCCATTAAAAAATGACATTTCTTCCTCTAAAATGCTTCTTTCTTCCAGCCTATATACATATCAAGTTTCTTAATACCTTATACATCCTACAATGGCCTTAATCTCACTCAAGACATTAGTGTTTTCTTTTTCCCCTACTGCCTTACTCCTTGTAAAAGATTTCTCTTGGTTTTTATTCCAGCATCATCCTTTCCCTCATTCATGTGGTAATAGTATTTCCCTCTCTTTGTAGAAATTTGTTCCCCTGTTAATGTTTTGATTTTGGCTAAGCTTCCTAAGAGGAGAGCACCTGACATAACCTGAAAAGTGACACACAAACCCCTTTTGAAAACAGATTAATCCAAGAGTGGGCAGGTGAACCAAACAAGGTGAATCAGTTTTTCTGTGTAGTTCATGAATGGCTGCTGGGATATTATGAGTTATTGTCAGAAGCCTCTCATCCATCAAGAAAGAGAGAGAGAGAGAGAAATCTTTAGAGATAAGTAGAGCGAAGAGTTCAGGGTAAAGGGAGGGCGAGAGTTAATGAACATATTTATGTCCCTTGGTTAGGAAATGCCTCAACCCGGGTTGTGGCACATGTCTTTTTTAAACAAGTTCACATTTGTTTTCTCTAACGTGTAACATTTCTCTGAATTATATTCTTTAACTCCTGATAACTGGGTCTGTGCTCTCATTAGTGTGCTGAAATGCTCTCTAGATATTTTAATCGGCTCTCAGAGTTTTCTTAATAGTCATGATCTTATTAACCCTTCAGTGTCATTGGACCATGTTGCCTATGTTTCTGTATCACTTTAGATATTTTAATTAAATGCTTCAAAGTTATTAAATGCTTCAAACTTATTAGAAGTTCTGGTGGAGCAGAATTCAGGAGGCTGCTTCTGCATCATTGGTTTGAAAGTCATGCTGCTATGATGCGGATATCAGGAATCTGCAGCTGCTCCTGCTGCTCTTGCCACTGCCACTGCTGCAAAGACCACCCACTGGCAAGGCTGGCAACTAGACACTGGAATATGGGGTCTGCCCACTGCTTAACAGCCACCAGTTACAGGAAGATGACCTCTGTCTCCCTTCTACCTTTTAGGTACTGTATGAGAGCATCTAATAGAATGCCAGTCACATCCAGAATTGCCAGGGAATTTAGGAAATACAGATTTTAAGTCCCTAGCCTTACTAAAAAGAATGAGGACATTGAAAGTCCCAATCCAAGAATCTATTAAATCTTCTTTCTGACAGTTGCCTACTTCCTGTTAACCGTATGGCACCATCTTTTCTGTCCCCTTCCTCTCAGATACTTCTAGTCTACTTCACTGTTCAGTTGTTCTCACCCAGTAAAAACGGGGATTTCTAGAGCTTTCACTCTAGACTTTCCCTTGGTTCCTCCAGAAACTGTCTCCAAACACTTCATACACTTTGGTTTCAAGTATTATTTCTCTGCATATTTTTCTTACTTTGACTAAACTCTGTAGCTCCAGGATGAATCATAGATAAGAAGTGATGGAATTTACTGAAAATGTAGAAGGGACTGAATAAAGGGATCTGAAAGGGATGGGTAAAGTCTACAAAAGAGCCAGCTCTAAATATGCTTATGTCCCTAAATCCAAATTAATATATTGAAAAATAAATACGAAGAAAGCATGGATGAAGATACAGAAGTCATAGGAATTGTATCATTTGGAATTCTTTGGGCTCCAGGATTTTCTCTTTCCATTCTTCTACCTTCAGTCTATCAGTGTTGTCTCTGCCTCTGATTGCAAGATAGCTGTGCCAGGCATCATATGCAGCCACAAACATACCCTGGAATATTAATGGAGCAAAACCCTTTCCACAAAGACCTGAGGAGCCATCCAATGGTCAAAATCCATTGGCCAGGATTAAATTACATGTCTCTGACATATCACAAAGAAGGCTAGGGAAGTGAATATTTCTTTCAACCTCTATCTATATTGGAAGACAGACTTTTACAGCAAGAAGACAGGAGGACTGCTGGGCAAAAAACAATTGTGCCTGCCACTCTGTTCAAATTTGCAGGTTATATAAAATCAGGATGAATTGCAAATGCCTTGAATGATGAAGTCTGAACAGAATAACTGAACAGCCTTGAGTAATGTATCTAATCCAATATAGGTAATTATAAAACCTGCATTTGGAATCTAAACCTAATTTTGTTTGGTCAAAATATAAGGGGTATACAGGATAAAAAATACAAGGAGAAGACCTGGGTTATGACTCTGCAATAAGAATTCGTAAGTAAAAAAATGTCATATGGCTGCTCAAAAAAGTGAATTTAGCTCTAAGGAACAATAACAAGTTTAAAAAGAGGGTGAATCAATTCTTCTGGATGGTGAACAGAGCTGACAAGGTATTTGAATGTGTGTGGGAAGGTACTGATAAATTAGACTATAGACAGAATCTATAAAGACTGTCATTTACTTTGAGTAGCTGGACAGGCCTTGCCTGGATCAGAAAAGAATCATGGTCCTGTTTAATGTCAGTCTTATATGTGTTTGGAGTGTCCTCCTAGGGTCAATTTCTAAGCATCCGTTTGCAAATCAGAATGGAAGCCAGTAGTAAATTTATGTAGCCTACTGCTTTAGAAACTCATTTTTCTTCTGTGAATATAGTTTTCTATTCTTTCTCTTTACTAGCATAGGCTTCCATTTATTCCTCCTTAAAAAAAAAAAATTCCATTTATTTTCTTCCTGAACTCTTTATTCCTATTTTACATCTAGTTTTTTTTTCATCTTCTTTTTGCATACCTTCTTTCTTTGCCTTGCCTCTATTCTTTTTTTAACATTTCTTTTTCAAATGTATATCTTTATTGTCGCCCTTGTAAAAGATATGATCTCTCTTGCTTTGTTTTGTTTTGTTTGTTTGCTTCAAGTTTTTATTTAAATTCCAGTTAGTTAACATACAGTGTAATATTAGTTTCAGGTGTACAATTCAGTGATTCAACACTTGCTTACCTCACCCAGTGCTCATCACAAGTGCCCTCCCTAATCCTTGTCACTATTTTACCCATCCTCCTCATCCACCTGCCTTCTGGTAACCATCAGTTTGTTCACGATAGTTAAGAGTCTGTTTCTTGGTTTGCCTCCCTCTCTCTCTTTCTCTTCTTTCCCTTTGCTTATTTGTTTTGTTTCTTAAATTCCATATAAGAATGAAATTGTCTGGTATTTGTGTTTCTCTTATTTCACTTAGGATAATACTCTAGCTTCAACCATGTCATTGTAAATGGCAAGATTTCATTTTTTTATGGCTGAGTAATATTCCTGTGTGTGTGTGTGTGTGTGTGTGTATGTACACCACATCTTCTTTACCTATTTATCAGTCCATGGGCACTTGGGCTGTTTCCATAACTTGGCTATTGTAGAAAATGCCACTGTAAACATTGGTGGGGGGGGAATGTATCCCTTTGAATTCATATTTTTTTATTCTTTGGGTAAATACCTAATAGTGTGATTGCTGGATCATATGGTAGTTCTATTTTTAACTTTTTGAGGAAACTCCATAGTCTTTTCCAGAGCAGCTGCACCAGTTTGCATTCCCACCAACAGTGTAAGAGGGTTCCCCTTTCTCTACATCTTCACCAACACCTGTTTTTTTTGTGTGTTGTTGATTTTAGTCATTCTGATAGTTGTCAGGTGATATCTCGCTGTAGTTTTGATTTGTATTTCCCTGATAATGAGTGAATTTGAGCATCTTTTCATATGTCTGTTGGCCATCTCTATGTCATCTTTGGAGAAATACCTGTTCATGTCCTCTGCCCATTTTTTAATTGGATTGTTTGTCTTGGGGTGTTGAGTTTTATAAGTTCTTTGTATATTTGGATTCTAACCCTCTGTCAGATATATCATTTGAAGTATCTTCTATTCCTTAGATTGCCTTTTTGTTTTGTTGATGGTTTTCTTCGCTGTGCTGAAACGTTTTATCTTGATGCAGTCCCAGTAGTTTATTTTTACTTAAATGGTCTCTCTTCATTTTCCTCTACTCATTTTAACACTGCATCATTTTTCTGTGTTTTTTTTTTTTTTCCTGGAAATGAAGGTGAGGTGTTTCCATTACAAGGTTGACGGTGATAGTCAGAAGCGGCTGATATTGCTATGCTCAGAATTTCTGAAATAACTAGAAATTTTAATCTTCAAAGAAAGAAAAATATCAACAAATCTATATCCATCTTTATTTAAGTTTACTCCTTTAGCTATTTTTTTTTGCATTTCTATATACTACTTACAAATCCTTCTTTAGGTAAGTATCTCCAATATTAGTTACATTTTAAACAGCTAGATTTTACTGTTACAAAGCCAATTTGTTTAAGAGAATGCCTGTGACATTGGCCCTCTATGAACTTGGGTGTGGAAGTAAACCAGGCAAAAGTTAAGTAAGCAAATAGGAAGAAAAAGAAAATGGGAAAGAGAGAAAAAAACTTCCTTCAAGGACAAGTTATGTATTTTTAGTATATGTTTTGTAGACTGATGGATTCCAGATTTGATTCCCTCAAGATTGAATTCTCTCTGAGAAATGTGATATTATGAGACATGACAATTAAACATGCATTTATCACTACATACCTTGCCATTGGTTTGAACTATTGACAGTGCATCCTTCAGAGTAATGGTTCTCAACAGGAGTGATTTTTGTCCCCCAGGGGACATTTGGCAATTTCTAGAGACATTTTTATCTGTAACAACTGGGGATGGGGACGCTACTGGCATCTAGTGGGAACAGACGAGGATTGCCACTAAACCAATACTTAGGACAGCTCCTCATAACAGAATTATCTGGCTCAAATGTCAGTAGTGCCCAGGAAAAGAGGCAACTTTTTAAAACAAGGCATTGATTCTATTGTTATAGAATTGTTAGAGGATATTAGAAAGTATTTGCTAAAAAAGAAATCCTCTTTATGTGTATAACAATTTTATACTCTTTCCTAATACCATAGTTGAAAAATGGATAAAGTTATTGGAGGGTTATATGTTAGACTTGCATCACATAAAACTTGACATACTTTATTGTCTTTCTCCTGTCACTTGATATAAGTTCTTTAAGTGTGGAGTTTTTTGTTATTGTTATAGTTCAGTGGGCACATAATAGGTCCTCAATAAACATTTATTTTTTAAATAAATAAATGCCTAGGTAGGGTTAAGTTACAATTTTTAAAAAATCATTTTGTTCCAGATAACTGTTTTCTGTTGTTCTTTCCTTTGTTCCTTTCCTCTCTCCTTCCTTCTCTCCATTCCTTCCTCCCTTCCTCCCTCCCTCCCTTTAAAAGAAATTCATAGATGCCTTGGTATATCAGCCAATTGTTAGGATTTCTAACAATTGGTTAGCAGTATATCTATGTAAGCAGTGTATCTATAAGCAGTATATCTATGTACACACACACACACACACACACACACACACACACACACACAATTTTATTCAGTTTAGGAAATTCACAGGTATACTGGAGACACTCCTAAACTCCTAGGATCCTTAGGTCTCAACTGAAAAATTAAAAAAAAAAAAAAAAAAAAACCCTGTGAAACCAGAAATGCTATAGTCAACCAAATACCTAGCTACTTTTAGGTGTGGTAAACCTATGAAATTCAAGGAAAAAATGATACTCACCAAAGTCAATCAACAATCTACCTAAACTGTTAAACTTTATACCTATAGAAGGGATCTCACTGAATTCAAAAATTACTTATAGAGACTTCAAATACATTTCATATAGTAGGTACTGCTTCTGAGTTCTTAAGTACTCTATAAATTGAGAAATACATTTTCCCACTTAATGTTTTTAATCTATTTATAACAAAGATCATATATAAGATCTTTTATATCAACTTGATTAATTACAAGGTTCAATCAGACTTTCCTTATTTATGACCTGTTTGTAAGGAAAAGGCAAAAAGAGTGCAATATTTCTTCAGGGGATTATTTTCTATTGATGGGTGTCTGTTGACAGAATCCTTATCATTTCTTGCCAATTTTCTCAAAGAACATTGTGACAACTGCTCACAGCAGGCAGAGTCAGACTCCAGAATTGATTTTGGCAATCTGTATTGATCATATTGTTGATGATCTTTAAAACATCTTGCTATCCCAGACTTTACTTATGTCAAGGAGAATTAACAAGTCTATCTGATATTGGTATGTTCATGCCGCTACCAAATCTTGAATTCTAAAAAAAAAGCATAGGAAGTAGATTATAATTGTCATCAATATTTAAGAGTCATCTCTAGCCAAAAAGAATCAACAAGCTAATAGAACATTTTACAAAGATGCTGCTCCCATTTTATTCAACTGCATAATGACTTCACAGATTCATAAGTGAAAATCATGGGAAAGCCTATTTGTCTTTGAGCTTTCTATTTTGCTTTTGTTCTTTGTGTAAGAAACTGGAAAGGTGTTTGAAGGCCGCAGTAGAAGAAAAAGTGAAAGGAGAGGAAAAGAAGGAAATAAGAGGCAAAGAGAAAATGGAATAGAGAAGTTTTTAATGTTTGCCATAGTTTTTCTGCTAAAATATGAGAAAAGAGATGTCAGAAAACTAATACTAGGAAAATGAGAATTTGGAAGCCAAAGAAAGCATTCATTTAAATAAATATATTTGTATCTGTAGGAATGTGTGCATTTGTGTATATATATATTATTATATTTGTCTTATGCTGTATTCCTTTCAAGAACACAAGAAAATACATTTGTATGTATTTTATTTGTCTTCTTAAGTAATTTTAATCTCACAGAGGGAGAAAATAAAGTGTAGAAAGAATAAGTGATGAATAAGAAGTCACCCAGTCAGTGGGAAGAATGGAGAATATCTAATTCATTTGAAATTGAATTAATGATCTGTCCATTTAGTTATTTTAAGACATGAGAGATATGATATGTATTGAAACATAAGACAGTGCCAGGAATCTGATGGTTTTATTTCACTTAAAAACAAATTAACCTAAAGGGATTATTTGATTTTGAAATCCAAATTTCTTGGCAAAATAGCTTGCCAGTGTCCATTTCAAAGGCAGGTTTAGGGCCTAGGCTTAGACCACTTGTTCATTTGTCCATCCTCTGGATATGTTAGTTTGAGTCAAGAATGTCTTCAGCATGTGTACATTAAATCAGACTTGTAAAGTATATCTCAAACATTAGAGTTTTATGTTATTTCTTTTTTTCAAATGAATTTGGCCTAAAATGTTAACAAAATTGGAAACAGCTGTGTTAAGAAACTACTTTCTTTTCCATTTATAGTCTTGTCGACCAATATAAACTTCATCATTTTAGTGGAGCTTCTCCCCCACATCCAGATGTTATGGATTTCTCAATAATCCTCAGCAAAAATTGCCAAAACCAACAAGAAGTTTTAACATGTAAATTCAACACATTGTTTCATGCTCATCATGGCCTTTTCTCCATCAGCCCCATCCTCATCAGATTTCAGATGCTCGGCAGTTGACACAGCTAAGCAAAGGACTCTGAGTCATCATCTCATTGTGGGATGGGTTCCTTTTAAATTTTTTTTGTCTGATTCATGAACTGCTTTTTGAAAATCTAAAAATGGTTCATGAATTGCTTGGGAGTTGGCAAAAATTAATAATAATGAGCCCATTTTGAGTACACTGAAATGAACTGATTATCATTGCAAGCTGTTGCTAATTTGGATTCTTGATGGCAAGAAAGGGTCCTACAGGAGCCTTTTCACTTGCAAGTAGGACAGATTTCATGGTGTGGCAGAGAAAACGCTTTTGTAACCTTTACCTCTGTGTTTCCTTTTAGGATTATAGGATATATAGGAAAAGCAGGGCTGTTATTGAGACTGGATTTGGGGGTTTTAGTCTAATCATCTGGGAAAATGATATAACCAACGGCCATTCTAAACAAGTGGTAAAATGCAGACATGTCACTTAATCCAAGACTAGAGGTTGAGTGTTTTTGTAAATGTTAGGAGATGATGTTCTGCAGAATAAGCATGGATAGATCTGGTTATTTTATCCTAATTTATTACTCTGATATTGTTAGTTTTGCTCATATCAGTTTCTAATCATTTTCTTCTAAACTTTCAAAGCTGTTGGCTTTAGCAACATCCTTCAGTTGAGTGTTTCACTGGGTAAAGTATATGTTACCTATAAAGTGAGAATTCCTCTTGCTTATGTTTCGTGAAAAAAAAAATGTAGGGCAAAGTAAAGATTAAACCACAGATATCCCTGAAATACCAGAAATGACATTTATGGAAATACCAGAAAGTAGTTTTGGCATAATTTGGGAAAATTTAAGTGAAGCAAATGGAAAACCAAAACGAAATGAAAATTTTGCCTTCTCATGAATTTGTGAAATCAAATATTTAAAAATCTTCTTTTCATAGTAATCATGTCTGTGTAGCCATGTTTTCTGTTTTGAAACCAAGTAAGTAATCTTAGAAAGTAATAACCTATGAATACAAAATAATTATGAAAGATGTAATTTGACCTCATTCGGTTGAAAACACAATGGGATGAATTACTTTAATTTGGAGTTGAATTATAATTTACAAAATACCTCAAAATAATTAAATAAACTTAGCACTTAGAGAAATCATACTATCCTTCAGCATGTTTTAGTTTTAGGGAAATTAAATCTTTTGACCAAAACTATTCTTTTTCCAGCTACATGTGGAAGGCAATGGAGATCTCTTGTAGTATTGGAAAAGTTCTGTTTAATATTACATTCAGAGCACTGCTTCATTGTACAACTTAAAAAAATTCTCTAAATTGTTCTTGAAATTTTATTTAGATTACTTTTTAATCAGAATCAAGTACAATAAAAGCTTTGAAAATAGTAAATCACCTTTGACAGTGTGCTGACCAGCCACAATTTAACTATAATATAAAATTTTTGGTATCAATATTTAGCAACCAAAATTCTCATATATCATATTAAAAAAAACTAGAAAAAATACTTCAAGTAAAACAAGAAATGCCTGTGGAAAATGTCAATGTGCTAGAAGACAGCAGAGTGAAGTTCTTGGATTGGAAATGGTACCTTTATTTGGTGTTGAGTAAAAATAGGCATATGAATTTTAGCCTTGGCAAGGTAATTTCAAAATCTTTATTTTATTTTTTTTGGTATCTGAGGTCTTACTATATCCAGAAACCCTCCTAGAAATCACAGTTTAAAGCAGGTAGTGTTTCACTCTCTCCTACAGGATATATAAATGCCAAATCATGTTACAGTTTAATGTAGAAAACTGCTTTATTCTCAATGAGAGCTTTAAGTGTGAAAGAGAACCAGAAATATCACACAGCACACACAGAAATTTAAATAAATTTACAGTATTTCTAAAAAAATGATTTAATAATTTTAAAAAATCTCTAGGGCCATGAGTTTAGCTGTTAATTTAAAAACCCTGAATACATAGTGCCATCAAACCTAAAGGCCAAAGCATTCCATCTGTATTTTAGGGTACTAGACTTTATCATGAGACAGAATTGGGGGGTATGGGCAGGGGGCATAGATAGAGAATGATCTGGTAATTTTGGCCTCTTTATTTCTACTCTGTGCCACCTGCTAGATACAACACTCCAAATCTGTTTTCTTCAACTCTTTTTTTCTTCTTTAGTTTCCCTTAAGGCCAAATGATAGCAGGGAAAGAAGAGTGCATGGAAATTGAGGGCTTAGATAGAAAGAAACATTTAAATTTATATTTAAAAGAAAATTCTGCTTTACTGTCTGACTTTAAATTTTTTTTTTTTTTTAGTGAGCTGTTAAATGTCTAAGTCCGCTGGGGAAAAAAGAATGATCCTTGCCATCTTTTGAGAGCTAAAATTCATAGCTTTTAGAACTATCTCTAGTTGATTTTTGTACCTAAGAGGTTGCTGAAAGAAAGAAAATATGAAGCCAACTATGATATTTGGTCTTCAGATCACAAAGGGTAGTCTAGAGATCTCTTGAGTACATGAGATAGGGTTTCTCTGGTTAGAGGTTGAGACATCTGGGAAGCAAGAGAAGTATAGTGCCATAGAGACCTATATGATACTCTGAGTTACTGTTTTATAGGGAAAACTATGTATTTGCAAAGAATTCTTCTCTTTGACTCCATTCCTTTCCATGTCATCTCTCCCTTTTCACAGCCATCTTGTCATAATCTTTCTATCTCTTTGATTCTGACTCTACCTTTAGTCCTTCATATATGGTCATTCCTTATCATTATATAAACCTATCAACTTGCCATTTTAGTGCAAGAGTCCACAAACTCTAGCCTACGGCAAATCTTTGAAAAACACATTTATTAATAGAGAAAATGGAGATTACCAATTATCAGGAATGAGAAAAGTGATAAATATAACTAAAGATATTGAATGATAATAAAATAATATGAACAACTTTATGCTAATTAATTTTAAAAGTTATATGAAATAAATTGCTTTAAAGACACACTACCAAAGTTCTTTTGAGAAATATATGCCGCAATAGATAATATCTATTTTTAAAAATTTTAATTTATAGATAAAATCCTTCCAAAAAAAAGAAAAAAGAGAGAGAGAGAAAATAAAGGCTCAAGCCCAAATGGCTTTACTTTTAAATTCTATCAAGGAAGAAATAAAATCAATTCTACACAAACTCTTCCAGAAAATTGAAAAGGAATAAATACTTTCCAACTCATTCCACAGGGAGCGTTAGGCTTATTCCAAGAACAGAAAAATACAGGAAAAAAGACTACATTCCATTGTTCTTCATGAATATGAACACAACTCTTTATAAAAATCTTAGTAAATGGAATCTAACAATATACGTATAGGATTATATGTGACCTAGTCGGTTTATCTTAGGAAAATCAGGTTGGTATAATTGATTTGAAAATCAATTAATGTAATTTACTATAGTACATTAAAAGAGGAAAATCATGTGATTATCTTAAAAGAAAGATCTTAAAAGTGTTTGACAAAAATTTCTCATCCATTACTGATTAAAAGCCACAACATCTCTCTCAGCAAATGAAGTAGAAATTTTTCAACCTGCTAATTTATGTTTAATAAACATCAGACTTGGGGCACCCGGGTGGCTCATTTGGTTAAGCATCTGCCTTCAGCTCTGGTCATGATCCCAGGGTCCTGGGATTGAGTCCCCCATCAGACTCCTTGCTCAGGGGGGAGCCTTCTTGGCCCTCTACCTGCCATTATCCCTGCTTATGCTCACCCTCGTTCTCTCTCTGACAAACAAACAAAATCTTTTTTTTTTCCTAAAGATTTTATTTATTTATTTGACAGAGAGAGAGAGATCACAAGTAGGCAGAGAGAGAAGGGGAAGCAGGCTCCCTGCTGAGCAGAGAGCCTGATGCGGGGCTCGATCCCAGGACCCTGAAATCATGACATGAGCCGAAGGCAGAGGCTTTAACCCACTGAGCCACCCAGGTGACCCCAAACAAATAAAATCTTAAAAAAAATAAACATCATAGTTGTTGTTTCCCCATAGGTGGTGAAAGAATGACTACTTTTCTTCCTTAAATCAGGAACAAGACAAGGATATTACTCTCATCACTGCCATTCAGCATCACTGACTCTAGCTAGTGCAACTAACCTAGGAAAAGAAATAAAAGACATCCAGATAGGAAAGGGAGTAAAATTATCTTTATTCACATATGACAGGTGAAATGTATGCCTTTTTTGTAGCCAGATGATGGGCTTCTGTAGATCACATTTTCCAAAGAAGATTAAGTATCTCCTATCACACTTGCTCTCCCACATTGCAACCTTGACACTTTTCCCATGGAGAGGTGGAATCTATGTCTTCTTCCACTGAGTCTAGATACAAAGATTATAAGATTACAGACTATGAGATACAAACTACAAGATTATAACAGAAGTGATGTTGAATGACTTCCAAGCCTAGGTCAAAAAAGTTGATGCAGCTTTCACCTTCATTACTAGAATACTTGTGCTTGGGTCTGAGCCACTATGGAAGAATCCCAATTACTCTGAGACTGCCATACTGGAGAGGGCCATGTAGATGCTCTTGTTGAGCTGACAAAAGCCAACATCAACCATCAAATCATTGACCATTTTGGACTCTTTAGTCTTTCAGATAACTAAATTCCAACCAACATTTGACTGTAAGAGCATGAGAGTATCTCTTTGTTGGGTATATCACTTATCTGTTTCATTAAGTTCCACCCCCTAGCCTCCATTTTATCTTGTTAATTTTTTTTGGAACATTCTCTTCTGTTCCTTCAGTTTGCTTGACTCTGTTGTTTTTTATGCATTAGATGAAATAGCCATCTCTCCCAGTCTTAAAGTAGCCTCATGTAGGAGATGAACCTTACAGTTCAACCCTATCATAGCTCTTGGTAGTCTCTCAAGAGTTTGCAATTGTCAAAGCAGCCTTTTTTATTTTTAATAGCTCCCAGTAATTTAGGGTGTACCAAGACCAGTCAGTGTCTCAAAGAGGAGGATCTCAGTCAGCACCTAGATTCAGGCTGATTGGAAGCCAGATTCTCAGGAAGCAGCTTTTAAAGAATGCAAATATAATTAAGAGTACACTTATCTTGGAGAACCTGGGTGGCTCAGTCAGTTAAGCATTTGACTCTTGATTTTGGCTCAGGTCATGATCTCAGGGTTGTGAAATTGAGCCGCACATCAGGGTCTGTGCTGGAGGTGGAGCCTGCTTATGATTCTCTCTCTACCTCTCCTGCCTCTCAGAAAGGAAGTTTAAGAGTACACTTCCTTGATGAGCTCTGAGAAATGTATAGAACTGTTGAATTATTATGTTGTACACCTGAAACTAACACTACATGTTAATTACGCATGAATAAAAATTTATTTAAATAAAACATGCAAATACATACAGTCCTGTGGGACCGTAAGTGTAAGCTCCAATGGCCACCAGAACCAGGAAATCTGAAGGTCTGCCCTGGACAGCCATCATAGTAACTGGGGTTCCAGATGAATATATAAGCTCCTTTGTGGGAGATACTGGCAATCTGTAGTGTGGCAAGGGAGAGTGTTAGGACAGTGCCCTCCCATCTGGAGGGATATAGATGGGGACAGTGATGACAGCACCTGCCAAAAAGAGGAAAGGGGAAAAGAGATGGCACCCACCAGCTTTAACAAGGCAGACGGGAAGTGCAAAGTTGGCATCCATCAGCCTCTTTCCCCAGAGAGTATCCCCTCTCCCTCTGTCTGATGGTTTAAAATTAGTAAGTGAGCCTCTTTCACATAAAGTCTGGGTTTTCAAAGGGCTGCTTTTGCGCTGAGCCCTGGGACCAGTGAGTCTGTGAACGGGCCCTTTAATAGCCCTCCCTTACCTCAGTTCGCCAAAGACCATGGATATCTGGGGTGCAAGTCCTGATGGTCTTCAAAGCCAAACATTTTGGGGATGCCTCTCAGGTGCAAGACTTAAAGGCCACACGGCACGGTGGGGGAAATTATGGCAAGATTGTTTCTCAGCCTTCCCTATTCCTTTTTTTTTTTTTTTCTAGAGGAAATTGTTCCATAGGTAGCTGTAGATGTGTTCCTGGAAGGAGGTATGTTCAGGATCTTCCTACATCACCATCTTGGACCTGAACCCATGTCTGCTTCCTAGTATTCTTCTTAACATTCCCTGGATATCAATGACATAGGATCAGTTCTCCCCAGTTCATCAGTCAAATGGTCATTCTACTTCTTTAATAGAAAGGTAAGACCTACTGCATTTTTCACCAAATCTCTTGATTCAATTATGTTGCCTATATTTCTTAGAAGTACTAAGTGAGAGAACATACTTTATTGCTATGTATCCAGAAAATTACTGAGTGGGATAAAATATATTCTTTTGCCTCTAAATGAAAATAGAGATGAAAAATTGATGTGGGAAGAGAAAACATACCCTTTGAATTGTTGAAAACAATACAGACAATTAAAAAATAAAACAAACCACCTACTAGTGAAAGGCACAGAATTTGTACCAAAGAAATAAAGATGCTTGCTTAGCACAAAGTTTCATCTCTAACAATAGATAGTTTGAGAAAAAGACACCTCCTCCATTTGTCACAGGAGCAGCTATTGTTTGAGCATGAAAGGAAGATTTCCTATTGGGGTAATATTATGCTTGAAGTTCCATGTTAAGAGAATTCATTGTCAAGTCCTCTCTCCAGAGTCAAGGGTCAATGAGAATAATTTACAGACATTTTTAACAGTTAAAAAAAAAATAGAAACAATGTAAATGTAACACAAAAAGTCATATTATTATTTGGATTGGAATTGTATGAATTTATAAATTAATTTGGAAGAAAGAATAACATTTTAAAATAACGAGTCTTCTAATTCAAGCAATAAAAGGCATTGTTTCTATTTAAAAATGTTTAATGTGTTCTAAGTTTAAATATACTCATATATATACATATATACATATATACATATATACATATATATACTCTTATATTCTCTCTGTAAAAAATAAAAATAATGCATATCCAATGAAAGCCCCCTTGAATCCCACTTAGTTCTAGTCCCCTCTTTAGACATAACATCTGTCATCTCTTTGAATGGGATATAAATTCTATATACATTTGCTTACATATATTTGTACATATGAAATACACAGTTTTGGTTTTTTTTGAAATAAGCAAAAGTATGCCATAGATATCATACTTTGATTTTTAATTTACTATGTCTTAAAGAACATTCCATGTTTGAATGCATAGAATATGTAACATAACCAAATTCTTTTTAACTGCTACATATTCCTAATGCAGATACATTGTAGTTTAGGTCATTTTCCTACTTATTTTTCTTGTTTGTGTTTTTTTTTTTCTTTTTTGTCCGTTACTGATTATTACTATAATGGACACAAACAGGCCAAAAGTGTGTTTTAATTTTTACCCTATTTGGAAGATTTTTGTTATAGCTGTTACGTCATCTTATCTTGTCCTTTTTGTTTATAATGGTCTCTTGATGTTTCTGTATTTGCTAAGGATCACGCTTCCTTTGTTTTTCTCTACTGAAAAATATACATCCTTTTTCCTAGTAGTTCTAAAACTACAAACTTAAATCTGTGTTCTGTGTTTATCAATGCAAAGAAATAAAATGATTTCTTTGTGCCAGCATTATTTATAATGACAAAAATAGTTGAAATACTGTAAACTTTCTTGAATTCTTTATAATGGATGATAAAAGAAGAATCTTTATTCTTATAGTTTATTAGGGTAGGGAGGAAATATCTTCTTTGGATCAAATTGCCAAAGTAGAGTAAAATTCAGATAGGTTTGGTAATTTATTTATTTTTTTAATTTATGTGCTGTCTTGGAAGACTGTAAAAGCAGAGGTGTTTTGAACATGAGCCACAACAAAGAATTGTACAGGTAACTTTGAGCTCAGTAAAGAAAATCTAATTAAGAACCTGCAGGGTGTGTGTGTGTGTGTGTGTGTGTGTTACTTCTAAAGGTCTAAATACAAATATACTTATTTGGTAAGGACACTTTTACTGTTTGGAGAAAAAATATTGATTCACTGTCTGGGCCAAAAGAAGGCTGTGGAAGATAAAGGGCAAGATTGAAAAACAAAAATAAAAATTGTTTTATGATTGAATGAATGAATAATAAACACTAAGAGTAGCTGTCCTTAGGTACTGACATAATTGTTAACTGATATTTTGGTTTTCTAGATTAAAATATAAAGTGAGAGAGGGGCTGAGCCTTACAACATGCAGAATAAGAACAGATTTTAAGCTAATATTTGTGGTGAGAAGATTCCTAGCAACATAGGGGCAGGCCTGGGACACAGATCCTGTGGGGACTGGACAATGGAATTTAGGAACAGATATCTATGTGGATTGTAGGTTTTCTTTTTTTGTTTTTGTTTTTGTTTTGTTTTTTACTGTGTCATGTTAGTCACCATACAGTACATCATTAGTTTTTGATGTAGTGTTTCATGATTCACTGTTTGCGTATAACACCCAGTGCTCCATGCAATCTGTGCCCTCCTTAATACCCATCACCAGGCTCACCCATTCCCCCACCCCCCTCCCTTTTAAAACCCTCCACTTGTTTTCTGGAATCCATAGTCTTTCATGGTTCATCTCCCATCCTGATTTCTCCCCTTTCATTTTTCCCTTCTCCTAATGTCTTCCATGGTATTCCTTATGTTCCACAAATAAGTGAAACCATACAGTAATTGACTTTCTCTGTTTGACTTATTTCACTTAGGTTTTCTTTTTGTGTTGTCTTTCTTTTATGAAGCCCTTAAGTCCTCAGTAAATTTTATTAGTCACTACATTTGAGTAATAATCTTATGCTGGCAAAAGCTTGGGAAATAAAAAAAAATTGTATTCATATTTTGAAATAAATCAGATTGCCAAAATCTAGGATACCATGTAGTTATGGTAAAGAGATCACAAGAGCTACAGTTCAAAGGGAGTAAGTTAACAAAACAGATCCTTTGGATCCTAAGAAATATTTGGGAGAACATTATCTTCCCTCCTCATTCTTTGGGTTGAATCTCCAAAAATATGTAGTTGAGCATTAATAGGAAGGGTAATCCTAAAGTTTAAAGAACTTGGGGACACTGGTTATATTGATTCATTGTCAGGTCAGCTCAGTTGCATTTTTGAAAAATATTTTTTAGGAAGTCTATGGATAGAAAGCTTTCTGAGTCTGATATATGGAAGGGTATGTTTGTGTTGACTTCACATACTAATCACAACTTGGCTGAGTTTAGGAATCTTGAACCGTAACTCTTTTCCTCAAGACTATTTTTATATTGCTCCACTGTTTTCTGACATTTACTATTGGCAAGGGAAATCTGAGTAGCTGGATTTTACTTCTTTTGAAGATAATCTGTTTTCTCTGCTTTGAGGCTTGCACATTCTTTCTTTCTTCTTGAAATGTAAAATATCACCAGGTTATTTCAAGTGCTAACCTATTTTACTAATTTTGCTTATAACTTGATTAATTCTTTTGAAAGGATTTGGATCTTTCTTGCCTTTAGAATATTTTAGATTATTGTTAGAAAAGGTATCATAAATATGTAGGATAACTGTTACCTACCCTTTGTATCAACCTTCTCTTATTGTTTTAAACTTGTGCCATTCTCTGCATCTGCAGATAGCACTTCAAGTTTGTTTGCAATATTGATTTTCTTTATCCAGCTTGTGGATTTTTCTTTTTATTATTTAATGCAATTTCTGATTCTGTTATACCATTTTATTTTCTGCACAATATTTTCTAATTTTTTCCTAGTTCTGTATTTAAATTATCTCTGACTTATATCTAGCTCTTTTCATCTAAGTCTTCTACAATAGCAGTTAATGAATTATATTTTTAAAAACCCTACTCAAACTTTTTAAGATTTATTAACTTCATTTAGTCTTCCATTCAACAGGTATTTATTGGTGTTATTGAAAGACTCAAGAGCCTTATTTCTTTCCTACCCTCCAATAGTGTAACTTTCATCCAAAGGTAAACCCTAATTAGGGTCTCAGTACTTCCTAATATTTCTACAGCTATATATCCAAGGAGAGAGAAGTTGCGTCTCTTCTAGAAACACTCAGAAGGCAAAGAAACATTTTTCTTGGTGGCTCTTAGCAAATATCATCTACAATCTTCTTGTCCCAAATTGGATTATATGCTTCCCTACCGAATACTGGATATGTAATTTGTGGGGCTCAGTGCAAAATGAAAATGAAGAGCTCAGAAGTCATTTTAAAATGCTATTAAGTGTGATAAAATATAAAGCTTTTTCATCTTTCCTGTAGTCTTTACTTGATTTGTCACAGTGATTTATATTTGCCATTGAATGTGATTCTATGTAAACAAAAATAAAAATTACAAATTATTAGTAAGCATTTTTACCATTCATCATTATATTGTGCAATGCCAGTCTTCAATGCAAATAGAACAGTATTTAATTCATGCAGAATCACCAAAGCTGCATAATTTCTAGGTGGTATTTGCATACATATTTTATTCTTACCAGTACTGTCAAAACTTGCACAAAACCAATGTTTTTGTTTTAGTTCTTTTTTTTATCTTTTAAAAATTAATTTTATTTAAATTCCAGTATAGTTAACATACAGTGTTGTATTAGTTTCAGGTGTACAATGTAGTGAGTCAGCACTTCCATACATCACCCACTGCTGATCCCAAGTATGCTCCATAATCCCCATCACCTATTACACCCATCCCCTTACCTACATCCCTCCTGGTAACCATCGGTTTGTTCTCTGTAGTTAAGAGTCTGCTTCTTGGTTGGTTTCTCTCTCTCTCTCTCTCTCTTATTTTTTTTTCCCTTGCTCTTTCTATATATACACTGTACCATTACTCTACCTTCATTGTATTCATAAGGAAGAAAGGAAAGGACTGAAAGACTTGTTCTATATTTCTGATTTCTTTTTCTGTATCATCATTTTAATGTAAGTGGTTGGCTAATAAGAGAAGTTACATGAGCGAGAAAAGAAATGATGGGTTACTTAATCATTTCTTAGAACTCCTCTGCCTTCTTTCTGTTTGGAGCAAAGTCTGGTTTAAATGGAAAGTATGGCCTCTTGGGGCTGTCAGTGTTCTCACTCAATTGTAGATAGAAAACACCTTGTACTAAATTTGAGACTTGCTGAACTCCCACACATCATGGGACCACTGGCATTCTGTGCTCAGCTCATAAGCCACTGCAAATGCTATATTCGACTAATGGCAGCCACACTTAGAGCAGGTATCTCCTTTGCTCCCGCACATGCTTCATTGTCTTACTGACTTGACTTGCAAAACACAAGTTCAAATATAGAATTAAGAATTGCAAGATGGCAACAACAGAGCATTGGGCCTACTGCAAGTCCCTTCTGTATACAGGGACCCTATGTAACTGCACAGGTTGCCCGCTATGAAGCCAGCCCTGAGCCCACCCAAAACAGTATCTATATCCTGGACATAAAATTGCTTTGGTAAAGCCAGGCCTGAAGCATCAGCCACAGGCCTATACTCAAGGATAGAAGTAGCTTCCCTGAAAGTAAATGGCTGAGTAGAGGTGAGAGTGAAGGAAGATGGAGACAGAAATGTAAAGTATAGCTACAAAGAATGGATGACTACAGGAGAAGCAAGTATGTAGTTTATTTCAGCACTATTTCCTTATTCTCTCAACTTTATCTTATTTCAGAGGGATGTATTTTATTGATTTTTTTATATAAAGCAAAGTTTTTAGTACCAAATGTTCTTCTCCTTCCTGTACTAAGTATTTTTAGAAAATATTTTCCTACCATAACCAGACTGCTATGTTTACCTTCACGTATTTTGCAGATTTTGGGTATAGGCACCAACTTGTTTATTGTTTTTGTTTACTCACTTCTGTTAGAGTAGAAGAATGTACAGTCTTGAGGTTTGATATAGATAAAGTAGGAGCAGTTTCTTTTATTACCCTCATGGCCAATGGAAATATTTTCACTTGATCTTGACCATGAATTTGTATGACTTAAATGGCATGACCAAGTCTGCTACCTTGGAAGCCAAACTACAACCACCAAATTGTACAAAAGTGGGCATTACCTGCTGGACTCTTCAGCATGTCCCTTCTGTTTTGTCTCATTCATTGATAATAATGATGAGTCTGCTGTATATCCTTATTTTTACCCATATTTATATTTGTCCTGGCCCTCCAAAACAGACCCACTAATTGACTTTTCATAGGATCCTTTCTATTTTTGTTATTCACAACACTGCTTTCTCTTTGGGTGACTAATGTATAGATATTGAAGAAAATCTTTGACATGCTACTGATACATAGCAGCAAAAAACGTTTACCTAAATAGTGTGGTCTCCTTCTGCCTCAGTGCCCACCCTCGCTTCTTCTTCTTTTTTTTTTTCCTTAAGATTTATTTATTTATCTGAGAAAGAGAGAGAGAGAACCAAGTGAAGGGCAGAGAGAAACCTAAGCAGGCTCCCCGCTGAGCACAAAGCCCCATACAGGGCTCAGTCTCAGGACCCATGAGATCATGACCTGAGCCAAAACCAAATGGATGCTTAACTGACTGTGCCACCCAGGGGCCCCATCCCCACTCTCATTTCTAAGCCCTACTTGTCTGTATACATTACAACAAATTAGAGGTATGCTAGGGCATATCTCTGCGCTGGTTTTATGATGCAGATACCTGCTCTGTGAACACAGGTCTGCTTTAGTGCTGATTTTGTAAGAGCTGATTTGGGAAGCAAAAAATCCAGATGAAATAATCAAACCCACTGTTGTCCGCAGTACTGTTCCTTCTGATCAGTAGATTTTGTTTTCTTTTTCTCAAGGCAGCCTGTTCCATTTGTCTAATGAACTAGATAAATTTTAGCAAGGAGAGGTCTCAAATGTCCTTGATAATCACAGTTTAACTAGACTCACATGTATTAGATCTGAAAGAATTTCTTAGGAATATTTGGGTCATATAGATGGTATCCTTTCCCATCTATGACAGTCCTCTTCCTCGATTTTCTCCTATGCTATTACTCTGGATAATTTCAATGGAAAAGGAGGAATAAGATTTAGGCTTTCATCTCTATACTTCCCCTGAAAGGCTCTCATCTATTTAGTAAAATAAATAAATAAATAAATAAATAAATAAATAACTGAAAATAAAATAAAAGTCATTTATTTTATATAAGTTATCTTAAATGTCTTTGGAAAAAAAGAAAGAAAATAATGAATAGACCATATGATATGAGATAAGGCTTAAATACCAACTTCTACTACAAAATAGAATGTATCTAATTCAGTAAGTAAGACACCAAGTGTTACTAGTGTTAAAATTTCACTTTTCTTGCTTACTTTCCATTTCAATCTCATTTTTTAATCTCAGGCAAGCATGTTTGAATATAGAGAAAGTATCAAAATACTGTAAAGGTAAACTTGTAGATATTTCTGCAGTCTGGCAGTTTGGCAGAGGGAAATGTTTCTGGAAAATGGGACCACATTAACAAAGGTAAACAGGAAAGAAAACATAAAGCATGTTTAAGAAGTTTGACTGAGATTGGGTTCAGTAGGAGATTGAATGAGAAAGGAAGCTTATGTCAGTGACTCAGTACCTTGCTTAAAAGTTTGACTTAATTAGGTAAGGGATGAGGAGCCTATGAACTATTTTTTTTAAAGATTTTATTTATTTATTGGGCATACAGAGATCACAAGTAGGCAGAGAGGCAGGCAGAGTGAGAGGGGGGAAGCAGGCTCGCCACTGAGCAGAGAGCCCGATATGGGGCTCGATCCCAGGACCCTGGGATCATGACCTGAGCTGAAGGCAGAGGCTTTAATCCACTGAGCCACTCAGGCGCCCCCACTATTTTTTATTCCACAAGGCAGAGATCTAGGCTACATATGCCTCTAAGTATACTGTTACTCTTCTTTTGTTTATTTTTTTTTCTTCTAAGTGTTAGCCCCTTGTGCATTTACTGAATCTCACTCTTGATTCTTTTTAACTAAATGCCATCCAGTAATTTTCTGTTTATGCTATGGAGGTGGTTTAATGCTCATACTGAGAAAAATATATTTTATGTATAGTACCTTCTGTTTTTCAAATGCAAGCTGTCTGTAATTCAAATAAATAGGAGATTGATAGATAAGTAGATGCAGCTTGCATGACAGTCAGAAAGTTGAGATGCATTGTAAGCAAAATGCACTCCACCCACATTATGACAGTGTCCCTGGAAGGCAAAGAAACAAGTGTTAATAAGGATAATTAGAACCTGTTGATATGGTTAGTATCTAAGACAAAGTGGTCAAGAAATAGAGTTGTTGATAGAAGAGTCTTATAATGAAGTTAAAGTATCTTAAGGGAAATTTTAGAAGTGTGAAAACCCAAAGGACATTTTTATTAAAGTATGAGTGATAAAGCTGACAATGTTAAACTTCTATCACAATTTAAAAAATCTGTTCCAAAGTTCAACGTATACACATAATAAACATGTTTCAGCAACTAAAGAGAAGAAATTAGAAAAATATTTTAATCTAGAAATAATTTGTAAAAGCTTGAAAAGATTTAAATAGGGATTGTTAATTTTAGTTGCTTAAAGGTTAATACTTACAAACTTACAAAGAGTGTATAACTAAAGTAAGAAAAATGTAAAAATTATATACATATCTACGTACTTATAAATAGATACATACATGTATAAATACAGATACATACATACACAGAAAGAAGAGGGATGGAAAAGAATAAAATATAAAATGCACCTAATGTGTTGTCCAATTTATGTCTTTTTTTCCTTCAACTTTATTTTTAAATTTTTTTGTTTCAAGTTTTTATTTAAATTCTAGTTAGTTAACATATAGGGTAATATTGGTTTCAGAATCTTCAATTTTAAGTCAAATTTAATCAACAAGATAGCAAATCAATGGAAATGAATGCTACCCCTTTGAATGTAGTCACTTGGTATACTATCGTTATTCCAACCATGTTATCTGTGTTTTGCTTTTAAATAAAGATGAATAAGTCACAGGAATGAAGGGCCCAGCCTGAACAAATTTAAAAAAAAAAAAAAAAAGAGTTTTCTTCTTTCCTGGGATAGCTGGTTAGTGTGAAACTATTTCCCTTGAGGGTGGGTTTGGATTTTGAAAACAATGAAATGACTTAGAGCTTAGTCAGCTGAAGGCAGGGAGCCAATGTGTCTTTGGAAATCATCTAGCTAACCTCCGCTGAGAAATGGGAGAAGAAACTCTAGAGTTCAGTGTTTAGTTAGGACACTTTTGACCGCAAGTGACAGAACCAGAGTGCAAATTGACTTAAACAACAAAGGAAATTTATTGGAAGAAACTGAAGTGCAGCAAAGAGTCAAAGGAACACCTTCCAGAATCACGTAAATTTGGGAAGACTTTTGGGATTTACAGTGGGACCATTATGGTAGTCATGTTCATTTTCTGACTTTTTTCATAGAGTGGAGACATGGCTACCGCAGTTTTGTGATGGTGACTTTATTGCTTCAATGATAAAGTACGGAAAGGGCACTCTTTTGTCTTGGCTACAGCAGAAGAGTTAGTGAGGAAGGACCTGACTGGTTCTGCCTGGATCAATATCCATTTTTGCAACAATATTTGGGGGTAGGAATGTGAGTGGTTTTTTTGTTGTTGTTTCAGTTTTTATGTTCTTACCCAATAAGCAGAAAAGTAGGCACTGTTACCAGGAGAGGGAGAAGAGGTTGACTAGACAAAAACAATAGCCTTCACAGCCGTGTATGTCAACACATCCCACATAAGATATCCCATAGTTAGTTGGAAATGTTTGGATGTCTTAACAACATATCCAAAATGAAGCTCATAATCTTCTTGTCTTTCCATGCAGGATACATCTTCTTCCAATATTCCCTATAGTGTTCTTTCAAACAGAAAAAACTAAACCTTAGCAATTTATTTAATCTTTTTGAGCTTCAGTTTTCTTGTCTGCAAAATGGGAGTAAGAATAATTCCCACTAATAAAGGGTTTTCCTATTAATACAGTTATAGTGGTTTGAGCAAGTGAAGAGCATTTAGTTGAATGCCTGCCATAGAACAGGAAGGAATTAATTAAAATTTAGTTGTCCCCTGACTACTAGCATATGATTGTTTAGAAACTCTATGCTTATAATACAATCCAGATTTCTTCTGTGAGTGATATCAAATTTATGGGTCCATATTTTGTCATGGACACATCTTTATTATTGAAACAATATTGGGAATCTTGCCCAGCATCAGTTTTCTGGAGTGATTTTTAGTGATGATTCAGAGAATCCCAGCAGTTGCTCAGCAATCTCTCTACAAAATGTTTTCATGATAATGGGTTATAAAATGCTTCTGTGGCTGGCAATGACAAAAGATGATTTTTAAAATATTTTGAGCACTGTTTCCTCTTTTGAATGATGTTGCATTATCCCTCCAGTAAACAGATGGCCTCCCAAGGTGAGCACTATAAAAAATAATATTCATCTGGAATTTAAGTTTATAAATTTATTTTTTTAAAAGCAATCACTATATCCACATTTAAGAGTAAATTTAGTATTCATTTTCTTAGAGGTGGAGAGTACCTTAACAATTAGCTCTCTAATTTTATGGATCAAGAATCATATACCCTAAGATATAATGTAAATTGATGATCACATTATCTCCTTAGTAATAGAACTAAGACTAGAACTGATCTCCTAATTCCCATCTATATCAGAAGCTATATGTGTGAAATCCATGTATGAGTTTAGAGAAGCTTCTGAACTAACTGTATTGTGCAGAAAATTCTGTTTACATGGACAGTACATAACTTATTGTTCAATGGTTTACAACTTTCTTTATATTCTGAAAGCAGTTCATGAACCAAAAATGTAAAGAACCATTGACATGAATCAAATTGGTAACAGAACTTTAAAGATTAGATGAAATCATAATGTATAGAGGTAGTTTAAATATGAGTCTTAGAAATGTATTGTCATCCTTATGAACTACAGAGAGAAACAAAAACAGGGAAAAAATGTTTGAAGTTTTCACTATATTAGCATTAGGTCATACGCTTAAAATCTTATGCATTCATCAGAATTGCTCCTGAATATAATGATAGCCTAATCATCACTAGAGTGCAAGTTGGTTTATGAGGATTTGCATATTTGTTTTGTAAATGTTTCATGGGTGAAATTATTAATTAGCATCTAATTAATATTTGTGTTGCTGAGAACATATTTTTTAAACCCCAGAATCAAGAAAATAGAGAATAGTTAATTATCCATCACTGATCTCTTCTTTAAAATTCCTCATTGCTAAACTCAACAGCACAAAGGAGAAAGTAATAAAAATAAATCTGAAGTAACTTAATCGCATTCTTTTCATGTTGCCCAATTATTGAGATTCTTTTTTTTTTTTTAAAGATTTTATTTATTTGTCAGAAAGAGAGGGAGAGAGAGCGAGCACAGGCAGACAGAATGGCAGGCAGAGGCAGAGGGAGAAGCAGGCTCCCTGCTGAGCAAGGAGCCTGATGCAGGACTCGATCCCAGGACGCTGGGATCATGACCTGAGCCGAAGGCAGCTGCTTAACCAACTGAGCCACCCAGGCGTCCCATATTGAGGTTCTTTATGTCTTCATCCAACCGAAAGCATTACTAAATAAATATTTTGTAAGCATTTAGTAACCTTGGAAAAGGTAATAATTATTAGTACTTGAGAATTACACTGAAGAATTTCCCCAAAATATGGGCATGATGAAAAATGTAATTTAAACTATAGAAACAACACCCAGGTGAAATGACCAGCCCCCAAAGCACTGAATTAAATGTATAATGCAAAATAAGTAAGTGTTTCTTTCAATCAAATGATCTGGGGTAATTCTACACTTGGTAATACAAGAGTTTGACACAAGCTATGCTTTATGGGCCTACACTCAGAAAAGCCTGTGCCTGAATGCTGAGCTCCATCACTTACTAGCTGTGAAAAATGGGCAGTTTACTTATCTCTATACTTTTTTATTTTCTCAACCAAAAACTGGAAATAATAATATTAAATAAAATAATGCCTGACAGTTGAGTAGCAGTCAGTAAATTGTAAGCATCTTTAACAGGCAGAACCATCAGTATTAAATATAATCCAGAAAAGAGTATTAAATTATATAGGTAAAGACAGAAATGAAAATATCCACAGAAGATAAATGGAAGAGTACACAGACAAGGGGGGATAGGTAAAGAACTTTGCTGCTACACAATTTACAATGTCCAGAAGAGGAATTTTCATTGGAAGAATTATTCTCATTCAGTGGCTACATTAGAAAAGTTCCTCTAGGGGCGCCTGGGTGGCTCAGTGGGTTAAAGCCTCTGCCTTCGGCTCAGGTCATGATCTCAGGGTCCCGGGATCGAGCCCCACATCGGGCTCTCTGCTCAGCAGGGAGCCTGCTTCCCTTCCTCTCTCTCTCTGCCTGCCTCTCTGCCTACTTGTGATCTCTGTCTGTCAAATAAATAAATAAAATCTTTAAAAAAAAAAAAAGAAAAGAAAAGTTCCTCTAGCTATCCTCATTTAATAACTTTGGGTGAGATCCTCTAAATTTCTTCTGATTATGATTTGGCTTCTCATACAGTTGTCTCCATTGGAAGAGAAGATGTTAACTATATTGATTTGAATAATCTGGATCTTGTGACATGTGTCATTTTTCATTGTACACTTTCTGGGGTCAATGCCAGTCTCAAGACTTGGGCCTCTTTTAGTCCTCTTTAGTCAGTCTCTGGTCACCTTTGGAATCTAACAGGAGCAAGTCTTATTTATAGTCCTAGTAAGAGGCTATCTAGCTCCAAAAGGGTTTCTTGATTTTTTAATCCAGGGTACCTGACAGTTTAATTTTCACATGAATCACCTGGAAACCTTATGAAAATCAGATTCTGATTTAGTAAATCTATGGTAAAAGCCTCAGATTATGCATTTCTAAACCGTCGGGTGGACCACCTTGTGTATAACCAAGGCCTTAGACCAGTAGTTCTAAATTAGAATTAGCTAACAATATCTTAAAGTACATATTCTGGAAATTACTTCCTACCTACTGAACTGGAATCAACAAAGCCATAGTTTTCAAACCAGGTAATTCTAATGGATCTAATGGGTAGCCAGATTCAGAGTTTACAGTCGTAAGTGGCTTTGCTGACAAACCTCCTTCAGTTTCTACAAATGAAACAAAACAAAGAAACTGAAGTACTTGAGATACCATTCTGTGATCTTTTCATAAGAATCCTATTTGACTCTTACTGAGAAACATGTTAGTAGCTATTCAAAAGAAAGTTGCTTTTTTTCCACCATTGTTTGTCATTTATTTTTATAGTTGATGGGTCTTTTAGACCCTGGGGTATAGAAAGAGAGGAAACTGAAAAAGAGAAAAAAGTAGGAAAAATGAAAATTATTTAATATAATGTAAATGAATAGTATATTGAAAAGAGCTTTGGATATAGCATTATAGTGATAACTTTTTTATTGATTTCTGGTTGTATGAATTGGAAAGCTCTGCAGCAGGGGTTAAAAATTGATGGACTTTAGGCCTAAATTTAAACTGTAAGAGTGTTTTGTTTGGCTTACATATTGTGGCTGTTGTGTTGGTTGTTTGATGTCCTGTTTTGATTTGTGTACATTCATGTAAATGGTAGGTATTCATCCTTTCTGATGGCTGAGTAATATTCCATCATATTTTTAAAAGATATTTGTTTATTTATTTATTTATTTATTTATTTTAGAGAGAGAAAGAAAGCATGTGCTTGTGTGTGTGTGTGAGAAGAGGGGTGACAGTGGGAGGGAGAGAGGAGGAGCAGAGAGAGAGGGACAAGCAGACTCTGAGCTGAGCACAGAGCCTGATGCAGAGCTTAATCCCAATTAACATACTGAGCCACCTAGGTGCCACTCAAGTAACATTTTCTGTATGTTCAAATATATTCGTTATAATACAAATGCATTAATGCTCAAGTATAGAAACATAGCAGTGCCTCATTTCTTTTGCAAACCAAGGTTTACAAAAACACACTGCTTTGTCCATTGTTATATATAATCAACTGTCCCTTAATTTTCTTTAAGAGCAGTCATACCTAATGAATCAACATTGAAAAAATCACTTATTCATTCCTGAACTTTCTCTCATCCCAACTCTTCTCCTAGAAAATAATATATAAAGATTTAAAAGCTTTATTTTTGCTCAAGATAAACACCAGTTAGACCTCACATACCAATTAATCATTATGATTATATCAAGTCAGTCTTAGATATTTCATTGAAAAGGTAGAAAGGCAAAATCCAATATTACTGTTCCAAGCCACATGTGTTTTCAGAATATCTGAACTCGTCATTTTCTGAACTTGTCATTTTCAGGGTAACTTGCTGCCTTGAAAAAATATGATTTTGGTGAAATTACAGTTTTTTATTTGGTATTTACAGCTTAGACTAGGATTTTTTTTAGCTTATTATTAATGAAACAGGTGTCACTTCAAGAAGCTTTTGAAAATTGCATATAAACTTTGTTTACTTTATGATGAAATGATAGTTTTAA
Organism: Enhydra lutris kenyoni; assembly: GCF_002288905.1. NCBI lineage: Eukaryota > Metazoa > Chordata > Mammalia > Carnivora > Mustelidae > Enhydra > Enhydra lutris. The sequence goes on along the minus strand of NW_019154088.1, from coordinate 28,241,828 downwards.
CAACTCATAAAACCTTTTACTGACAAGAAAATTGTGCACAAAAATTCCCAAACAACAATGTCAGCCTCCTAAAAATGTTTTGTATCTAAACCTGAAATATTGAGATGTTGCTTATAACATATGCAGAATAAAAGCATTCTTAATTTTTAAAATGACAAGACTTCTTAGTTAAACCATGTCACATTTATGACAAGAGAAAAACTACTTATTTTGGCAGCTTATGACTTAATGAAGCATTTAAGTATCAATACAAGGCTTCATTAAATGGAAACATATGGCAAACCGTATCATTATTTAGTTATTCAAATGTTGAAGAACTGTTAGAGTTTAACAATGTAAATAATACCTAGTAAATGTATCACTTCACTGCTAAATTTCAGAAAATATTTTAATAGATCATTCTATACCTTGCCACTGTATTTACAGCTATAATAAGAGTTAATTTTAGTGGTCATCATATCTCATTCAAAAGAGTAAGATGTGAATAATAAATTTTTTTTTAAGATTTTTTTATTTATTTATTTGACAGACAGAGATCACAAGTAGGCAGAGAGGCAGGCAGAGAGAGAGGGGGAAGCAGGCTCCCCGCTGAGCTGAGAGCCCGATGCGGGGCTCGATCCCAGGACCCTGGGACCATGACCCGAGCCAAAGGCAGAGGCTTTAACCACTGAGCCACCCAGGCGCCCCTGAATAATAAATTTTTAAAAAACAGAAGGAGTCTCAGCAGAAAATGGACTTCTTTACTTGGAGTAAACCACATATATTTGATCAAATTTATTCTTGATAAGTTCTAAATCTCAAGTTTAAGAGAAAAATTCTTACATTGCAGACTCTGTTCTAAATCACTTTTTATGAATGAATAATAGTGTTAGAAAACAAAATTCAACTGAGTAGAGTTTAAAGATCTTATTGGCTTTATTCAATGATTCAGAAATTGATCAGCATCCAGTTTGGCAGATAGAAAGGAGCTCTTAGAAGAAGTACAAAATGTAAGACTTTTATAGTTAGAAGGGAGCAGAAATAAGGGAGTTACACTGGACCAAAAATGTGGGCTGGTTATTATTACAAGGTCACTTTCCTTTAGAGGATGGCAGTTGTCTGTCAGGCACCCTATGACTTAACTAGCACTGATCAGTCAATTCCTAATAAGAAGAATATCCTCTGCCCTTCAAGGTCTTTTAGCTGGACTAAGAATCATAAAACAGATTAATAGAAAATCAAATTTAATTTTGTACTTATAGGGAATCCACATAGACATGGAAATTCCAAAGATAGTCAGGCAAAATGAGGTATATTATATATGGCATCTTGAACTAAGGAGTAGGGGATATGGGTCTGGGACTTTAAAGGGAAGGAATACAATCCATAGAAAGATGAAAAAAAGGTAAATGTTTGGTGAATGTTTGCTGGACCACCCAGAAACAAGGGGATATAGGGGACTTCATGAAGCAGATCTTGCTATGTTCCTCCCTGTCTACCATGTCTAGTTCATAGTACAATGTAGTTACCCATGAAGGTAGTTCTCTTCCTGGAGTAGGTTCTCTATCTAAATTCTTCTTAGGCAGTTGAAGAAGAGGTAAAGAAATTTTCCTGATTCTGCTGGGTTTTTATTGGTTTTAACTCAAAATAATCTTCACACCAAAGTGTCCCATCTTGGGGCTGCCTACCCTTAGACCCTTCAGTGGTTTAAGATTCCATTTCTAGGGGCACCTGGGTGGCTCAGTTGGTTAAGCGTCTGCCTTCAGCTCAGGTCATGATGCCAGGGTCCTGGGATTGGGCCCCACATTGGGCTCCCTGTTAAGCGGAGAGCCTGCTTCTCCTTCTCCCACTACCCCTGCTTGTGTTCCCTCTCTCACTCTCTCTCTCTCTCTCTGACAAATAAATAAAAATCTAAAGAAAAAAAAAAGATTCCATTTCTAGGAGAGCCAAAAGTGTCTTTAAGTTAAGTCTTGATTTAGTTAAGTGGAGCTTAGCATAAGCAACTCAATTTTAGGCCTGTTTTTAGCAATACATATTAGCATATCAGAGAAGATGTGTCTTATATTTTCACGCTAAGATCACCTATTCTGTCTCTACTGTGATATTATGGATTTACATATATTAATATGTGTTTGGCCTATGTCCAAGGTTCCTGGCTCACAGTTCATAAAACCCTTGGAATTTCCTGTGATAAGAGTTTAAAGATGTTTTTCTTAGGTTATTGAGGTGACTTTTGTCCCCTACCTAAAGATGAGGGGCTGGTTGCCAGAAGAACATGTGATTGGAGGGTTGGAACTTTCAGTCCCATCGCCCATCCCCTGGGAGGAGAGAGAGCCTGGAGGTTGAATCAGTTGCCAGTGACCAATAATTTCATCAGTGCTATGTAATGAAGCCTCCACAAAACCCCAAAGGACAGGTTGAAGAGCTTTTAAGTTGGTGAACACATGAAGGTGCTAGAGGGGTGACACACCTAGAGAGGGCATGGAAACTCCATACCCTTTCCCCATACCTTGCCCTACACATATCTTCCATCTGACTACTCCTGAATTATATCCTTGAGGAATAAACTGGTGATCTAGTAAGTAAATATTTCCCGGGAATCTCTGAGGCACTCTAGAAATTCATTGAATCTGAGGAGTAGGTTGTGGGAACCTCTGCTTTATAACCAGTCAGTCAGAAGTACAGATAACAACCGAGGCTAGCAACTGGGGTCTGAAGTAATGTGGGAGTGTTTTGTCAATCCTATGGAACTATGCTCTTAACCTGTGGAATCTGATGCTATCTCTGGATAGTGTCAGAAGTATGTTGAATTTTCAGGGTGCCTGAGAATTGCTTGGTGTTCTGTTGGAGGTCCTGACCCTACATATTGGAATTGGGTCCAGGAACTCAATAGATCTACACACTTAACAAATGTCCAATTATAAATCTCGTCTTGTGATATTTCAAAGAAGGATGTGGGTGGTTCAGTAAGAGTAATAAATTAATGAGGTTATTTGGGGACATTTGTATAGTTCTGATATATGTGTTCTATCCAGGTTTTGTCGTTCTCCTGGGCACCACACTTTCCAAATCTTAATTAAAATATTTTTTAAATGTTTTGCTTTGCTCAAGGGAGATTTTTAGATATACTCTGAAATGTCTGTAATTGCCAGATATTTTACATATATGGTAACGAAATGTCAACAAAAGTTCTTTATTATTCTACAAATACTTATTAAATCTTAATGAAGAAGTGCTTTATGAAATTGTCGTTAATATAGCTAAGTTGTGTTTAGACAACTTATATACAAAATTAAGAAAAACTTGGATGGAGTCCAGAAGCAAATGATTATATTCAACTTACTGTCATTGAAAACAGGACAGTTTTATTTTATATTGAATCTTTCATACAAATTACTTTAAAGCACTTTGGAAAATAACTAAATAATTCAAGGGAATTATTAAATAAGGGAAAATGAGAGAGAGAAATAAAATTTAAACAGTTTAATCAAATGAAGGAATATATTTTCTGCTAAGAATTGCAATGAGAATGAGCTATTTTATTTTGAATCTTGAGATTGGCAAAAATTATCTTACATAACCCCAAAAATCATGAAAGAAAAGAAACAATTTCATTTTAAAATTAAATAACTTCTATATGACAAGGCCATCATAATAAAAGTGAAAAGACTAGCCACAAACTGAGAGTTATATTTTTAATACATATGACTGACCACGTACTGTATTCAACAACAGCAGCAACAACAACAACAACAAAATTCTTAGAAATTAAAAAGAGCAATCCAGTTGAAAAACAGGCATCAGAAAATTCACAGAATCAGAATAGAATATGGCAAAAACCATGAAAATTTGCTATACCTCACTAGTTTTTAGAAAAGTGCTAAGACAGGTGAAAGTAAAAGATCATTCACAATTAATATCCTACCACATGAGAAAAATGGAAAATGGATCTCTTATGTATAAGATGGAAATATAAATCGGCATAGTCTAAGATGTACAGACTCTAGACCCAGTAGCTATTACTAAGTGTCTTCTTTTAAGAAACTCCCACAAATGTACATTAAGACAAATTCAGTGGTGTTCATTTGTTCATTGCAGCCCTGTTTGTAAATGATAGTGGGGCGCCTAGGTGGCTCAGTTAGTTAAATAACTGCCTTGGACTCAGGTCATGATTCCAGGAGTCTTAGGATCTAGCCCTGCATCAGGCTCCCTGCTCAAAGGAAATTGCTGCTTCTTCTGCCCCACTCCCTGCTTGTGTGCTCTCTCTCTCTCTCTCTGTCTCTCTCAAATAAATAAATTTAATAAATAAATAAATAAAGTGATGGAATAGAAACAGCCTCATTGCCCTAGATTTATGCATACAGTAAAACAGTGGAATCTGGAAGTTTAGATGAATGAACATGAATTCCTCTGAACAATGCAATGTAAAAATTAGACAAGCAAAAAACAGTGACATGGAAATAAGGAAATTGTAAATTCAGATTGATACCACTTATGAATAATATTAAATGAAAAACACTAGAATATATGGTTTAGAAATACATATATGTGCAGAAAATATTTTTTAAATGTTGGAGTGATCAGTTTTAAGACAATGTTTATCTCTTGTGGAGGGAGAAGGTAAGAGAATGAGGGAGAGGGGGGTGTAACTTTTTGTGTCCCTTTATCTTCTTTTTATTTTAAAAAAAGAACTAAAGTGAATATCAAAGTGATATTCACTTTGATATAGTGATAAAGTGAATATCAAAGATACGGCAAAGTGTTAGTATGGATATCTGTTGTGTAACTTTCAGTAGTTTTCTTATTGTTTGAAATATTTCAGAATGAAATTGAAAGTTTTTTAAAAGGAAAGAAAATTTATTTCACGGTTCATTTGGGTACTCCAAAGGGAAATAATATATAGTTTTGAATGGCAGAAATATGTGCTGCATTTTAATTATTTGTATACTTGAAAGGAGCTGTTCATATTGATAAACTTTCTTCAATGCCCTAATCAGGTTAGATGCCCTTTGCAGATTGGTTCCATAAAATGCTGGAAATAAATACAAAACAGGAGTAACCAAATTTCAAGTAATAGGAAAAATGAATAGCTCAGAAAGAGACAGCAAAAGGCAAAATCCCCTCTAACAAGGTAAAACTCTTCCATTCTCTGGCAGTCCAACCAGAGTTGGAGAAAACTAGCTTTGTTTCTTCTGTATGTTTCTTATTCAATATTATTACTTTCATATATGCCTTTGTATCAAAAATAGCAGCTTAGGGGCGCCTGAGTGGCTCAGTGGGTTAAGCCTCTGCCTTAGGCTCGGGTCATGATTCCAGGGTCCTGGGATGGAGCCCCGCATCGGGCTCTCTGCTCAGCGGGGAGCCTGCTTCCTCCTCTCTCTCTGCCTGCCTCTCTGCCTACTTGAAAAGAAAAAAAAAAAAATAGCAGCTTAGACAGATGTAATATTTAAGGTTCCTCATATGAATTATCATCAGAATTATAAACTTTCAGTCCTCTGGTCATCAAATTCTGGTGTTACTAGTTTTTAAATACTCGTTCTATAGATAATTTTTTAAAATTACAAACATTTCAGTTTTGTAATGCTTCAAACATAGGTTCTATAATGTAATCATAGAATAAAAGTCATTCTTTAAAACTAGTAACTGGTCCTGTATTCTTGTCACCTTTGAGTGTCAGGCACTGTGCTTTTGTGATATTATCTCCCTTCCTTACAATCCTGAATAATAATTGTGTGGCTGAGGATATTGAGGATATTAAGCAGTGTTGCCCAGGGCACAAGATTAGTATGTGGCACTTTATCTATTCAAATCCAGCGAACAAACAATATAAAGTATGGCTGTATTTAGTAAATAGTTGATGTGTTTGTTAAATAGGTAAGTGGAAGGCTGATGGCTTTATTTTAAAAAAAGAACTGTACATTAAGACTGTATAGTAAGAAAGAAAGAGTGAGTGACTAGCATCAAATCATGACCATTTTACTGCACCACATTGTTTTTTTTTTCTTCATAAAATTAGCTCCTCATTCATTGAAAACTAGATAAATATGTAATAGACATCTGTCATCTCCAACATATGCCCTTCTACTCCATGTAATTATTTATTCATTTATTTACTGAACAAATACATATTAAACATCAAGGTATTCTACTAGTGTATTATGTAGCCTGTGGATGAGCTCCAAAGAGACACCATTTTGTAACCATAAAATTTAAAGGCTAGTGAGGAAAACAAACAAAAAAAATAGACAAAGAAAAAAGCACTCAATAATTACAAATAATGCTAAGTTCCTAAAGAAAATAAACATTGTGGAGTGATTAGAAAATAAGAGGGTGTTTACTCAGATAAGTTGGTCAGGAAAGGCTTTTCTAAGACGATGCCATTGAGACTGATAAAAATATAGTAACCCCACCCACGTGGTTAACAATGGAACACTGAAATTTTAACATCAATAGGAAGAATGTTTAATAACTTGAGAAAATTTCATAGACTTATTGGTAGATATTTTAAAGGTTGTTCTTAACCTAGAATCTGTAAGATTCCAACCAAAATGCCATGTTTATTAAAGAAGCCAGAGAGATGGAGAGCTATAGTGAATGTCTTGTAAGATAAAATATTTTTTAAAAAGGATAAAAATCTTTGTAAGTATAATTTAAAATCCTTGTAAGCTTAATTGTGATTTGAGCAACTACAATTAGATTAAAATATTTCTACAACTAATATAAAAACCAAATATGAAATATTATGTTTTACACCTAACTAATATAATGTTTTATATCAATTATATCTCAAAAAAAAAAAAAGAAAAGAAAAGAAATAAACACACTTTGAGGGGAATAAAACAAATATAATGTGGCAAGGCCTATATAGGAATTATGTAAAACACTAAAGAAGAGCAGACAAAGACCCCCAAAATAGAATAATAAGCAAAGGATCTGAAAGTGATTAAGAACCATCCCCATTATTTACTCTAGGTATGTGAGGAGAAACTTAAATTTAATTCTAGAACATTATTTTGTTTTCATTAGTTTGTAGTAAATACATTTTAATTATTTCCCACAGTATTAATTAGGCCATTTTATTAACTTTTTTTCGAGTCTAACTTGAACTTGTCAGTTTTTCATACAATAAAATGGTTGATGACCTTCAGGCAAAATGGCAGTACTAGTTCTAATAATCCCTTTTCCATATCCTCATGGAAATAATCTAGGGAATGAAATTTTTAAAATGTGTACCTTATTAGAAACAAGTGGAATGTGACCATACACTAGAAATTTTGATGTATTTCTTCTGGCACAGAAGACACTATAAAGGCAGAGATGAGAGATTAACCCTCAGCTCCATTCCCTCAGAAAACAGCAGAGCATCAATTAAGATGCCACTTAAGCAAAAGACTTAAAAGTGACTTCTATTAAGAAGCAGAGGCTTAAGGCAAGGGCAAGCCATTGATAGACTAAGCAATTAGACTTACATTTTTAAACTTTAAATTTTTAGACTTAAAAATTATGCCCGTGACAACCACAAACCAAAATATTCAAAGCAGCTACACAGGAAGGTCTCAGGGTTTTCACAGAGGAGAAATGGAGAAAGACCTGCAGTGTGGGGGACTTTGGTATAATACAGGAAGATTTTTTGGTGGGCGTAAGCGCTAGGAAGTAGGGCAGGTAGAGCCATACTTTGTAACTTGTGTGGAGTTAAAAGCAAATAGGAAGCTAGATAGTTATCTCAACTTAGAGTTGTCTATCAAATAAGATATATTCCATGTGGAAACACTTGAAACTTCACATTCACCCATCCTTTTTGAAAAGCTATCATGGTGACACATGAAACCACACCTTTCAGGTACGGTATTGTTTTTGAATCAATCTTTTTTGATCACTCTTACCTTGTTGCCTATCCCTTCAAGTCTTGGTGTCCTCTCCTAGGACCTCATCTCTTCTTGATCTCCACATTTTTCTGGGTGAATAATACCCACAGAGATTCAGTTGTTCCACGTATAGAAATCTAGATATCTTTCCAAGGCCATAGGATTTCCATATATACATACACACACAAAAACCCCCTGAATATTAATAGGTCTGAGCATGAAATTCCTGTGTTTATCTTATTTTCATTCACGTACCTCTTGGATGCTACCTTTCATTCTGAATTATATTAATTCTCCTCAAATAGTTGGTACTCTGGCCTTTGGGTCTTTGAATATATTTTTCTCACTACTGAACTCAAATTTCCTCTGCTCTCTGTCCTCGGACTATTTCCTCATCCTTGAGTATTTAGCTTAGTTGTTACCTCTGCAGAAAACTTCTCTTGCAACCCTGTCTGCCAAAGTGGTTGCCTGGTATGCCCACCATCCACAAGCAGACTTACCTCGTGATGTATTAACATTGCCAGAGACACTTCCTCTCTGGGAGTGAGTTCCATGATCAGAGTGATGCTGTTTGACTTGTTCACAGTTGTTTTATTAGTATGTAACAAATTTCTTATTATACTGAATGTACTTAGTAGATATTTGTTGAATGAAAGAGGGACAAGTAAATAGACATAAAATCAAATCACAAGGAAACCTTCAAGAAAAAATTAGGATAAAATGACTTATGAACAAACATATCAGTAATGGTAATAAATATATATTAATATCCTCCACAAAATGGTTGAGACTCTTAGGTTTAGATTAAAAATAAATTCTAGGGGGCGCCTGGGTGGCTCAGTGAGTTAAGCCGCTGCCTTCGGCTCGGGTCATGATCCCAGGTCCTGGGTTCGAGCCCCACATCGGGCTTTCTGCTCAGCAGGGAGCCTGCTTCCTCCTCTCTCTCTGCCTGCCTCTCTGCTTACTTGTGATTTCTCTCTGTCAAATAAAAAAAAGAAAAAAAAATTCTAAATTCTAACTACATGTTGTGTAATCTACACCCAAAATAAGGTAACACAGTAAAATTAGAAGTAATTGATGAGTAAAAATATTTAAGATCATGAAAAACACAAAGAAGGTGAGGTTATGTTAGTATTAGGAAAATGATAATGTAAGAAAAATAGTATTAAATGGGACAGTAATGTTTCAGAAAGGTATAATCTACAGTGAATATATAACAATATTCACATTTGCATTCCAAATTGCATATCAATAAAATATTTTTAAATGTATCAATATATGGGAAAACATTTTTAGAAGATACCATTAGGTATGCATACATGCTTATATCTTAGATAAATTAGACATAGAATATAGAACGTAATTAATAAGTTATATATGAATATAATTTACCATGACAGAAAAAAATATACTTTTTTGAGGCACCAATAATTACTTATTTAAATAATCATATATTAAGCCACAAAGATAATTTTAATACATTAAAAGGTCAATGATAAATGACCACATTTTTTTTTAAAGATTTTATTTATTTACCTGACAGAGATCACAAGTAGGCAGAGAGACAGGCAGAGAGAGAGAGGAGGAAGCAGGCTCCCTGCCGAGCAGAGAGCCCAATGCGGGGCTCGATCCCAGGACCCTGACCCGAGCCGAAGGCAGAGGCTTTAACCCACTGAGCCACTCAGGCGCCCCAAATAACCACATTTTTAAGAAGTAAGAGGGAGGAGACCACAAAATAATAACAAAAGTTTAAATTAAGGTCAATTTGGAAATCAACAAATCTTGTTGTAGTCCTTGAATCAATTGATCAATTAATATTACAAAGTGAATATTTCAAAAATAAGGAAAATGAGGAAACTCCACATCAGAACTAATTAAACACAACTAAAGCTGTAAGCAGAGGTAAATTGACAACCTTAAATGCTTTCATTAGACAAAAAAAGGACATAAATAAGTTAAAATTTTAAGATTTTAGATATCAAAACATGTTGATAGGAATATTAAGAAAAAATTAATATAGACAAAAACAGAAGTAATAAACTAAAAAGCAGAATTGATAAATATATTCAACAATTGGTTTGGAAATGACATAGAGCAACTTTAGTTAGGCAAAGCAAGAAAGTTTAAAGAGAGAAATAAGCATTCAAAAATTTTTAAATGAGATGATATCATCAAAGCCATAGAGAAGATTATTATGCAAAATAAAACTCTGTGATGGTAATTTCAAACATGTAGGTGAGATAGAAAACCATCTAGAAAAATATGAGATATTAAAGATTATGAATGTAGAAATCTGAAGAAGCCAATAATTACATAAGCCATCCTATGTACTATTTATTTAAATAAAAAACAAAAAACCATAAGACATAGATAATTTTATAGGTGAATTCTTTACTTTCCTATTTTCAAAGATGAGATGATTGTCATCCCTGCCTATAAAATGTTTCAGAACACATAACATCTGCAACTCTTTCTGAATGAACTGAAGGTAGCATATTACAATATCAAATCCATTACTAGCACATAAAAACACATAATACTGTTTTAAAAATTACTTTGTTACCAGAAAGTATTAAATTACAACTGAAGTTCCATACTATGAAATATATTTATACTGTTTTTTAGTACATCAAAGAAGATGTCATAGGATCACCTCAGTATATCCCAGGATTACCTCAATATATGCCAAAAAGGAATTTGGGTCTCTGCTATGTCAGCTGACTTTAAAAAAAAAAAAAAAAAAAGAATTTGGACTTTGATCCTAAAACTTCTTTCAAAAGAGCACTTTGATCAAAAAAATTTATGAAAATGTATATCTAAATTCAACAGTAAAAATTGTGATGAAATGAATGGTGAAAATGCTAAAGGCATGTTTAGTAAAGTAAGAAGGATGAGACAACCGCCCTCATTTAAAATCTCCTTTGTCTATCCAAAGCAATGACAGATATTGGCTCATGAAGATGAGTGTGCGTGCGCGCGCACACACACACATAAATAAGAAATGAACAACAACAAAAAAAACCCCACATAGCAGGACACATGATTATTAAAGTCTAGAACACTAAAGACAAAGAGAAATGATTAAACTCAAAGTCAGAGTTGAAGAGGATTACAAATTACCTACAAAGGATTAAAGATTTTAGGCTAATATCAAACTTCTCATGACAACACCTGCTAATAAATGTTAAATCCTCTGAAGTTTAGAGAGAGTTGCTTTTAATTCTTAGGCTTTTTACCTAATCAAACAGGCAACCAACATGAAAGCAAAATTAAACCATTTTCAAATCCAAGGTAACCTCAAAATTCAATTGTATGTATCCATTTAGAGAAAAACAAGGAAGTGGAAACCACTGAGTACAAGAAAGGATAGAACTAACCTCTGTACTAGGTCTAGAAAGCAATTAATCCATATATGGTAAGACTATCAGATGGAGGCTAAGAATAGTGATATCAAGAAGAAAAATAAATGGGATAGATTGATTATGGAGCTGGGTATTTTATACATTCAATTAGAAACTCTGGAAACACATAGAAAGAAAATGGAATCAAATACTCATAGTCCAAATATGGAACAAACTAAAGAAAATTTGAGTTTGAACAATTGGAGTAATCTAAGAAAAGACTATCAAATATGACTCTAAGGAACACTCTATTTTTAGTGGTAAAACTGTATCATCAAACCCATGAGAAAGGAAATGAAACAAAAGCACACATGTAAACAATATTTATGAAACCATATGATATCAATGCTGATTAGCAACTTCTGGTGTTGACCTATAGAAAAAGTAAAAAAAAAAAATCTTAATTATGATTATAAAACAGAATACACAAGACATGAATCTTGGTGACAGAAAATTAAGAATATAGGTGATAAAATGTTAGAGATGGACCAGCAAGGAAGGAAAAATGGAGGAGAATAATGTGCTAATAACCCCTTTTTTAAAAAGTGAGATAATAAGTACAACTTAAAACTAGTGAAATAATATTTGATGTTAAATAAATAATATATATTATATATTTATGTACATTGTATACAATAAACAAATATTTGATTGTATTATTTAAAAATTTTAAAATACTACTGAAATTCAAAACAGAAACTAACAATGATGGGGAAGGAGGTCTAATTGAGCTAAAGCTTCATCTGTCCTGTCCAGAAACACTAGCTGATGTCACAGTTTAATACACCAAAAATTGGTCATTAAAGTTTATTATTTAGAGCCGTGAAAGATTCTACACATAAATGGTTAAAACTATCTCTGGGAAATAGGACTGAAGATAGGGCAAAATGTACTAGGAGACTTGCTTATCATTAAATAGCTTTCTGTACTATTTTAAAAACTGTGTCCATGTATTATTTTGATAATTTCTTTAGAGATTATTGGACCAGATTGATATGGAGTGAAAATTGCTGTGTATATATACACGCACACTACTATGGAACCCAGGTTAGAAGGACAACATAAATAGAGCCCTTAAAAAATGATGCCTTATAAAGGTATGTTGCCGCACATTATGTTCCCTCAAGCATTCTCAGGGTCCATGTGAATAAAGAGTTAAAAATGGTCTTACAGTCACAGGTTTGCAATCACTAGGGAAATCATAGAATAGCAACTTAACAACCCTCTAAGATCAGCACTGAAGCAAACTGAATTAGGCACTTGTGTAATGCTATTATTCAGTTGTTTTTTCTGGAACTAAAATGTGACAAAGATATGGGAAGCTGGAGAAACTAGTGTAGAATAAAGTTTAATAATTAGTTGAAAACTGCAGTATGAGGCAGTAGGGGGAAAAAAAACCAATAACCGCCTAAAAATTTATTTTCTCTTCTTTCTTAAGAACAGGTCATGTCAGATAAACAAAGGCTCAAATCAGTGCCCATATGACCGACTCACAGAAGGACTGAACGTGAATTACAGTCTCTCATCTCCAGCTTTTAGTGACACCTCCATATGGTTTATCCTTCAGTGAGACCATGGAGTTCCGTTAATGAGCTTGCAAGAGTTGGCTGGTTAGTTGGCAAGAGTTACCTGCCATTAGCTATTTAGAGTTTTGTAAATCAAATTACAGTTTCTGAGACCCCTCCCCCTTCACCCCAAAACGTGAGTGAGTCATTCTCTCATTAAGCCTGCTTTCAGCAATTCGTAATTACAGATTGTGCCTCTGTTAATCGTTTGACAAATGATACTTCTCTGCCAACAGGTTTACTGAACTTAGTTTATTTTGAAATCATGTCAAATGAATCTGGTGTAGAAGTTCGATTTTGATTGCCTACTTTAGTCTTCCAGATCTGTAACCTGCATTTTAACTTTTGTTTCCTTCTCCAGAAGGAATTCAATATAGCTTGTATTTCACAAGTAATTTTACTCTGGGAACGTAATCTTTGAGGTGTGCGTAGATGCACATTATGGTACACTAGTGCCTGTCAGTGTTTTTACGGCTAAGAGAACATTTGACAAGATTCTGTCCATAAATTGCTTTAATGTGTTTTCAGTTTCATAATTTATGTCTCTTTCTCAAATCTTGTGCCCCTCCCCCTATACCCAGGAGCTGAGGGGTGGGGTAGTGGAGTAAAAAATACTGTGTGCTACAAAAAATGTCTTTTAGTAAGCCTGGCAGCACCCTCAATTTTTCCAGGCAGGCCTTCATTTCAAACAAAAGACCGGAAATTATGGCTGTCTGATAACCTAAGAACAAGAGCAATAGAATGTATGCTTCAGCTTTATAAATAAGAAAAGCACTATATAGAACATAAGCAACAGCACTCACACAGCTTTGGTGTCTTTGCTGTGCTGGAGCCTATGTGACATCATATGATTCCAACACCTATTTTGCCTCCCTACCCCACCCTTATATGGTAGCTTCTTGGATGCTGAAACAGGGAGTCTAAATTAAGCACATGCGCTAACTTTGCAAAGAAACTGTCAAGGTTCTAGTATGTATTTTAGCAGAGAAATAGACACACACTTAATCCCTGTAGTTTTAGTCCAGGTTGTCAGCCTTAGAGGCTTCCCCACTTCTCTCCTTTTTACTCCATTTGTATTTTTATCTCAGAGCATTTTAATGCTGAAGGCCCCATCCTTCCAATGACGAAATCTCATAGGGCATCACCATTGTGAGGAACAAAATAAATGACTATGCCTTTTGTTCCCCTTCACTACAGAACATTCTATTTGCAATTTAGATTGAACAGGAAAACAACTAGTATCAAAAGAATGGAAGGCCAAGGCACTAGCACCTAAAAAACGTATGATGGCGTTCCTTTTACAGGAAAGTAATGGTAGGCAGTGTATTACTCACTTCACTTAAAGTGGTTGCAAATAACACAAATTTGTCAGATATCAAGGATCATGTCTATAGGAGGGAAAGTAACTATTTAAAGACTAAAACTTCAATTTCTTAAAATCAATCTGATATCTGACAATCATTGAGTCATAATATAGGAAGAAGTTCCTTGTCTTAGTGTGCAGAGTTAGAAAATAGATAGCTGATTGCTCGACAAAGTACAAGGTGGGAGGAAATAAAAAAAGAATGAGTGACTCTTCTGAAAAGGAGAATTAATCTAGACTACATGTTGCAAACACATGCAGTAATATATTAACATTGTTTTAGCTTTGATCCGTTGGTCAAACTTTTCTGTCCTCAGGTGTGAGATGGTCAAAATTCACCAGTATGACAAACATGCAGGTCCAGAGTCTCTCCTTATTTCAATGAGCTGAATGTAATAACTTTTACCATAGGTTCAAAATATTTCATTTCCCAAAGTTGGACTCTCTTAAGAGCATGCTTCTTAACTAACAGGCCCCGAACAATCGCTCTCATTATTTGAAAACCATCTTGAACATTTTTGAAATAGCTTCATGTTGTTCAACTCTAAGGTATCTAATTCTGTTTCTCACTGTCATCTTTTTGATGGTTCCAGTGTAGGCTTTTTAGGTTTTTATTAGACTAAATTAATCACATCACTCTCAGACTGTTACTAGATTGTATGTATGAAATTTGTCCCACTCATTTTCTTCATTTGCTTATATTCAAACCTCCAAAGGAAATTTGCATTTAATACAAATAAAGGAATACAAATAATGTACATCTAGCTGCACCCTCAGGGAGTAAGGGAGATTTACAGACTAAATCATCAAAGAACACTTGATCTTATTGACCTGAAGTTAGACAAGCAGTTGATAACATTTCATCTGATTTTCAGGATGGAATAATTAGGGGGAAAAAATAGACCTCTCTCTCTGATATGTTTCTTGATTCAGGTCCCCGTTTCGATAACCACCAGCTCAGAGAGGTGTTTCCTGACCCTATTATTTAAAAGAGAGGTCCTCTCCCCTTCCCTTATTATTATTTTCTTAATCTGCTTTATTTTACTTTTTAGTTCTTAACAGTGCCTGATGTTGTTTATTTATTTATTATTTGTCTCTTCATTTGAATTTAACCTCAGTGTGGGCAGAGGCTTTAGTTAGTCCTTTGTGGCTTACCATTAAGTCAGTAGGGCCCAGAAAGCATGAGATACAAAGTAGAGGCTCACCAAATACTCACTGAAGGGGTGGATGTGTATATTTCACTTGGATATATAAAGTCAACGGGCATCATTTTGGCTGGTCACTTATAAATTTACAAAATGTTTGTCTTGTGATCATTCCTTCTCTTTTGAACACCTGCATCTACTACTGAATAGGTATATAGGTAGATGGTGAATAAAAGCATGATCTAACACACCATCATCTTGTGTGAACACCATTCGAAGAAATTTATTTTAGGTTGTTTTTTTTTTTTTAAAGATTTTATGTATTTATGTGACTGACAGAGGTCACAAGTAGACAGAAAGGGAGGCAGAGAAAGGGGGGCGGGGAACAGGCTCCCTGCTGAGCAGAGAGCCCGATGTGGGGCTTGATCCAGGGATCATGACCTCAGCCGAAGGCAAAGACTTAGCCCACTGAATCACCCAGGTGCCCCTATTTTAGCTTTTGATATCAAGAATATTCTCCTAAGTAACAGATGTATTTTTATTTGAGTAATTGATTAAGTTTACCTTTTTTTTAATTGGCTGCTGAAAACCTGTATAATATGTGTAAGGCTTTATTTTTTATAGTTTTTTTATGTGTAAATTAACTTTACTATTAAAGTTAGGTGGTGATACCATTTGTACATTGTATGTTTCATTACATATCAGTACTTCACAGTTAAGGAAACTGAGGCACATTTCACTTAAGCAACTTGCCTGTGCTCACTTACACCTATTAAGTGTCAGAGCTATGATTTGAGCTCAGGCAGCTGACTTCATAGTCTGTGCTTTTGACCATAAACTCCATAGGGCTTCATTATATGCATTTTTCGTTAGCCTAATTAAGAACTCCATTTTATGACCTCAACTGTTTATTTATCACCTTCTCCTATTTTTGTTTCTCTGCTATGCTAGGCATTCAGGTAACAGAGTCATGGCCAAGTGTATGAGCTCTGGAACCAGCTGGCTGAAGCCTGTTCCAAGTTTGTTTTCACTAGCCAGCTGACCTTGAGCAAGTTAGTTAACATCTCCACACCTCCATTTCCTCAGTTACAAAATAGAGATAATCTAGGAACTACATGATAAATTCATTTATCCCACAGTGCTCATATGAGGATTAAATGAACTGCATGATAAACTCATTTATCCCACAGTGCTCATATGAGGATTAAATATGTGAAGCATTTCACAGGGCCGGGCACATGTTAAAGGTATGGTGATGTTAGCTTTTATTTTTTTTTTCCCCCCCAAGTAATCTCTGTGGGGCCCGAATGTGGGGCTCAAACTCACAGCCCCAATATCAAAAGTCACATGCTGTACCAAGCCATCCAAGGGGCCCATAACCATTATTTTTATCAAGCACTTTAAATCCTTTCTGGGACAAAGCGAGGCAATGTAAATATTTTAAAATACTAAACATCTCTGATGAGCCGGGCACTTTGTGAGTTCTGAGGAAATAGAGATTAATAAAGTAAGCACGTAAATATAAACGAATATAGGAAATAACACCTGTATGTGTGGTGTGGGAATATTGAGGAAGACACGACTATAGACATCACAGGAAGGGTGGCCTCTAGACTGAAGAACGAGGGTAAGAGATTAGGAGAGGAGTTGGTGATATAGTCATGCACCCGGGGAGGTGACTGTTTCTGCAAATTCAGAACGTGCCTGGAGTGCAGGGAGGGAGGCGGTGGAAGGGGGTCAGAGATGTGGCTGACATGGTAGGCCTGGACCAGATCTCAAGAAATTGCTCAGTTTTAGTTCCTGCATATTCAGATAGTCTTCCCCTCTTTCTGGTTTGAGAAGAACCTTCCATCATTCACTCTCTTTCCTTAAAGCCAGAGGCCAAACCCATTAGGAAGGTAGCTCCTGTGATTCAGTCTGACTTGTTTCCAGGGTATTTGAGAAATCATTCCCTTAAAATAGACTTGCCTCGTAGCTGGTGCTCCTGCTAAGTGCAAGAGGTGCCATTTCAATAAGAGGTGGAGGCTTAACACTTTGCTTTGTGAGTGTGCCTTCACATCACTCTAATCCACTGCCTCCAGAAACAAATCCAGGTGTTTCTTAAACTCTTTGAATCATCTTCTGTAGTAATGTATTCCATATGTTTATTGCTCTGTGTGTGAAATAATTTCATCAAGTTTCTTTTTTTTTTTTTCCTTTGTCACTGCATTCCAATCAGCCTGCAGTAGAATCCCGTTCTAGGAGTAACACTTTTTAAAACACCAACTCCCTTGCTGAGGGAAGCCAAGGGATGTTGTAGCACATGAGCAGAACAAGGAGAAAAGAACAACAAGCAATTGGGACTTGATGACATTAGCTGAAGAGGAAAAGAGAATTTCAGGAATACCTAGCAGGGGTTGGAGGAGCAGCTTCGCTTAAGTTCTTACCCTATTTTGCATTTCCCCAGGGTGTCAATTTTGTGAAACAAAGTGACGGGATGATTTCTATCACTTGAGAAGCTGTGTTAAAAAAATTTGATGCACTGGCAACAGCAAAAATTGTTATGGTAGGAATCAAATTGGTGCTTCCTTGCTGGAAATGAACGAAGTACTAGTAGTGCCTGTCAGTTTATTTCTGAGCTCTGCTTTTCAAACTTTAATTTGAGAGGGTGGGAGGAGGTTTAATGGAAATCTGAATCACTGTTAGAAGAGGACTATATTTTAAACTTTGATTTCATAGTTGTCTCTATGTTCAGAAGAAAATGATTCTTTATACTTAGAAGTGAAAGCACTGTCATTTCTAAATCTATTAATGAGAGGGAAAGGAGAGGGGAAAGAGAGGGATGAAGCGTGTACAAAATGAATGGATTTTATAATTAGTAAATAAAACTATTATTCCTAAATCTGTGTACTGCCTATACTATATTATGGCATAAAAAATCTTAAATGATTTCCCTTTTACATTGCTTTAATCAGCTTCTGCAGATAACATTCTCATGTTGAGATGAGGCTGAGATTTATTAATAAACATTTCACCTTACCCTTTTGTTAAGGAAACTCCTGTTAAAATAATCGTCATTGTCGTTTTTCTTTACTGCTCTCCCCTCCAGGGAGAGTGGATAGCCATACAACAGAAGTAATGGTAATTACTGGATTCATTTTGTGTATGGAAAATTAAAAGAATGCTCAGATGCCAGTGTACTGTTAGAAAACTCACAAAACATATACACTAAGGGTTGATGGTTGAAAATGATAATCACTATGACAACAAATATGCCTAATCTGTTGAGCATTAATTAGGAGTTACAGTGCTTAGCACTGTACAATACATCGAGGTCATTCAAGTCTCTGTGATGGCCTTTTAATTATTATCCCCATTTTGCAGATAGGAAAACTAAGGCACAAAGAAAAATAGCTAATGAGCGGCAAAATAGCCCTGCAAGTCGATTTGCATCTGGGGTATAAACTGGGAGTTATTTTAAATTGTGCTCAAGGTATATTACCATAATATTATTTCAGACACGATTCTTATACAAATAATTGAATCTGGCTCATAACTTTCTTAAAATGTTCCTTTGAGGCTGAAATTTTCTATACTTGGTGTCCATCCAACTGTGTGGTAGCAGGAGGCAAAGAAAATACAGCAAGTTCTGGTAGAGGCAGGAACAGATTTTAGGATTCTGTTTGGATTTTGAGACAGGCTGGAGCCTGGACCGGAATCCAAAGCCTGCTGAAACAGAGTTGTCTCTTCATAACAGCATGGAGTACGAATTTCCATAGAAACTTAACTCAAGCACAAAACTTGACCTGGAACTAAATAAATAAATAAATAAATAGACACAATTTATGTTCATCTTTTGGTCCACATTGACATTTAGATGACAGACTTGATTGTATTAGTTTTCTCTGTGCTAGCTCTATTGGTGGGCTGGAGTTCTTTAACCCTAGGGCAAGAATGAGCATTTACTCTCTATTCTATAACTACCAGTGGACCCTTGCTCTCTGTTTTACTCGTAGATTAGAGGAAGAGCATGGGGTGCTGGTCAGTGCTGATGTCTACACTCTATAGCCGTCATATGGCATCATCTGAAAGGCAAGAGGGTCATTTCTTTTTTGTTTCTGTTTCTCCCCTCCTTCACCTGTGGTACCCTGTCCTTACCTGTTGTGTTAGCTCTGAGATGTTTATGTGCATTTTGTCCAAAGCCGGCCTCAATGAGCTGGAACTCTCAAAGAACAGAGTGGTTCAGGAGCCCCTGCATTCAGATCTTCTTTACAAGATAAACAAAATCTCGGACCCTCACATATGTTTTTAGGTCTAAGAGTTACATGAAGGTACTGGGATCATGTTTTAACCTCAGCATTGCCTAACTTTTTGCTGAATCACTCTCTTGCTTGTCACTTCTGTGCCTTGTGTATGATTCTGCCGCTTCACTTATCAACCCATGTTGTGTTCTTCCATTTATTTCCAAGTAGTCTTCTCTACCCAATATGATATTTCTGAGACATGGCTTGTTCAACTTCAAACCTAGAATACATAACAGAGGGCAGGTGCTTCTTAAATATTGTTTAACCAGTAACCAATTAAAACCTTCATTTAAAAAATATTCTAACATTTCTTTAACCATATTCCACCAAAAAATAAAAATAATTTTATTCTTTGCATGCTCAATTAAAAGACTCATAATTAAAATGGTATGCACATACATACACCTGCATCATTTATTAGAAATAAAAAATACATTGCACAATTTTGAATCAGTTGGATGGTGTATATTCTTTCAACAAATATTTGTTGGTTATCCACTATGTACAGGCTCTTGTTTAGGGATTGACCAACATAGTTACACAAAGATTCCCCACCCTCAGAGAATTTATATTCTGGCAAGGGAAATAGACGGTAAAATAAGGAATAGCTAAATTAGGTTGAATGCAAGGTAGTAAGTGCTGTAGAAAAAAGTAAAAATGCGTAATTGGGAAGGCCAGGAGAGAGGATAATTTGTTTTGGGGGGTTTTTTTTGGTGGTGGTGGGGTACTTGTGGGCAAGTTCAGTGTGAAGTAGGAAAGCCAAAGTAAGCCTTACTAAAGCAAAGACTTGAAAGTGAGGAAATTAACCAAGCATATTGCATTCTAAGGAAAGAGCATTCTAGGAAGAGGGAAAGCTTTAAGGGGAAGAGTGTCAGTAAGATCTCAATGCTGATGGAGCTGGGTGAGCTAAGGGAGAGTAGCTTGTGGGTAGGGCAGAGACAGGAGGGGAACGAGATCATTTAGAGCCTGGAAGAAAATTCAAGGACTTTGCTTTTTATCCTAAGGGAGATGAGGAGCCATTGGAAAGTCTGAGAGATGTGATGTGAGCTGCTTTTGAAAAAGATAACTCTGTATGCTGTGTTGAGAACAGATAGGTGGAGATAAAGGTAGAAGAAAGGAAAGTGTTTAGGAAAGAAAGCAGTGAGCGTGATGCCATGGAAATAATGAAAATGGTGGGATTCTGAATGTATCTTACAAGTTATAGTCTTAGAATGGTGGGCCTTGGACAAATAAACATCTCTATAACCTACCATATCACTAAGGATTATGAGCTTTGGCTTAAAACTAATGGCTAGAAGGAAACAATATGGGAAATGTTTCTTTAATAAATAGCTATTGTATAGGAACCTAAAACTATATCTTCAGACAAAATAGCTTTTAGGGTTTGGGGAAACTAGATAGATTTATACACAACACACACACATACATGTATATGTGTGTGCCTTTACATACGCATACATGTTTACACACATATATACATCTGTATGCACTTATATACACACAGATATATGTGTACATACATGCATGTTTGAGTAGAAATAACCAAATAAAATAATCAACACATAGAAATTGCTTTTTTAAAAGATTTTATTTATTTATTTGAGAGAGAGAGAGCACATACAAGCAGGGAGAGTGGCAGGCAGAGAGAGAAGCAGGCTCCCCACTGTGCAAGGAGCCCCATGTAGGACTTGATCTCAGGACCTTGAGATCATGACCTGAGCTGAGGGCAGACACTTAACTGACCGAGCCACCCAGGTCCTTAGAAATTGCTTTATTATTCTCCAGGTTTTGTGAGAGCCTTCTGTTACATGAAATTGATAAAAACAAAAGTACTGGACTCCAGAGCACTGACAGGGTAATTTTTCCTGGTAGTCTATATTGTGTCACCTGAAAAGAAGCACAAAGCTTTATTCCTGAGCATCAGAGAATAAGATAAGGTAGTTTAATATGAGGGGGCAAATAAACTCCAAGGGGAACCAGCCAGGGAGAAGCAGAAGACTGGGCACTGCTAGGCACAGAACTATTTCCAGGACTGTCTAGCCAGGTTTGATAGCTGGGGTGGGAGATGGGCTGAAAATGGACCTCACGTGTCTACCTGTTTAGTGTACGGTCATCTATGGAGGCATGTAGGTGGAGACAGGCTATCAAAAAATAATTTGCTTCAAAAAATTCCTTGGCTAGAGAGACCTGAGTTAACCTCCATGGGGTGAAGCTGCACTCTGAAACCAGGCAGAAATTGAGTGTTTGACAAATTTGTGGTAGTTTGACTATTAAAATCCCTAGTCATGGATAATAATGCAAAGCTCCTTGGAGGGCAAAATGAAAAGCTATCAGAATAATATTTGCTTTCATCTGCTCAGATATAATGCCAAAAGCACCCGCTTGTTTGTGGTTTCTTCCTGGGGTGCATTCTGAATCCCATCAATTTCAGTTCCAGGGAGAGCACAGTAGAACAGTGCTGAGGTGGAGAAAAAAAGCCCAAATTTCTCTTGTCTGATTTAAAAACTGTACCCCACAGTGAGCTTCTCTGTTTGTTAAAATCTCTAATTGGTGTTTTCTCAACTTGCTGCTTGGCTGGTTTCTTTTTATTGATTTCATTTTGGGTTTGTAAGGCTGTATTTGGAGCCCTTTCCAGAGTTTGTTTGGAAGCTCATTTTTAATTTTAATGAAAATGCATTTTTAAAAATGTATATTACACCACCCCGCCGGTTTTGCTCAAATAAACCTGCTACTGTTTTCAGTGATTTCCAACCATTTTAGTGCCCTTAGTCTCACTCTCTAAAGGGACCCCTGTGCTATTCCTGGCAAAGTAACAAAATCAAGTAGAAAAATGAATGTTCTTCACTGCTTTTGAAGGCTCTTACACAACAAAGGAAAAAGATTCATTCAGGAGACTGCCTTAGGGAATAATACATCAGGATTCAAAAAGGAGAGGGTTTTCCCCCCAATTTCAGTTCTGAACAGCTTTTGTTTCCCAAACATAACTCTTTCATCATTCTGAAGAATCCAGATCCAAAGCAGTCAGCCCAGGAAGAAATTTAAAATTCTGTGATCAATATTAGATTTAAACCTGAAATAGTATATACCCATAGTTCAGTCAATGTGATAACTTGGAAATGCTCAAAATAACATGCCCTGTATTTTCTTTTGAGCCTTAGTAAGAGAGTTAAACCCAGTGAGATAGAATCGAATGTCTACATGATTCAGATAGCAGTACAGAGGTTAAACATGATCAAGAGCTCTGGGGACAGAGATCAAGAACTGGGGACAGTTCTGCCATTTTCTTGACCTCAAAGTTAGCCTGTCATAAGAATCTCCATTATGTCAGGTGTCCAAGCTGAACACCATAGAATCAGCTTCAATTCTTCCATTTGTCAAGTGGCCTGAGTCCTGGACATTCTTTGAAATATCTCTGTAATCTAAGCTCATCTTTGTCTTGTCACCCCTACCTTATACCAAGCCTTAGCATCTCTCCCATAGATTATCACAAGAGTTTCTCAACAATCTTTTTCTTTTCTAATCTATCTTTAATGCTTCCATTATTGTCTTTTTTAAACAAATTCTGAGAACATCTCTGCTTGGCTTTTAAAAAAGCTTAACAGAAAAAAAGAACTAATACTCTCCATTTTAACTACATCAGGTTCAAATTCCCTAGCATGACGGGGTTCTTCATGAGCTCACCCTAACCTACTCTCAAGCTTCTTTTCTGTAAAGCTTTCTCCTGTGAGTTCCTTTCCCCAGCTACATAGAAGGGGTACAGATCCTCAAAACATCCACAGCCCTTTCATATCTCTGAGTTTTTAATACATGCAGGTTTTGTTTTGTTTTGGTTTTGTTTTTGGAATGCTATATAGTGTAGTGAGGAAAAAATGGCCTTGGAACAAGATCTGGTCCACAATTCCAGTTCTACCACTAATTAGTTGCTAGTATCCCTGCATGAGTCTGAGTCTTAATTTCTTCAGCTATAAAATGGGAATAATAACACTCACTTACCAGAAATACTGAGAGGAATTCAGTAAAGTAATGTATGGGACTGACCTAATAGAATTGCCTAAGTGTAGGGCACCTGAATGGCTTAGTCAGTTAAGTGTCCGACTCTTGATTTCAGCATTGGTCATGATCTCAGGGTCATGAGATCAAGCCCTGTATTGGGCTCTGCTCTGTGCGTGGAGTCTGTTTAAGATTTTCTCTCTCCATCTGGCCCTCACCACCCCCTAAAAAAAATTGAATTGGCTAAGTGTAGGAAGCATTTATATAGCTGACTTCCCTTACTTTTTTTTTTTTTAACTTGGTTATAGCAAACAATGTTTTTGTTTGTTTGTTTAAGATTGTTTATTTATTTATTTGATAGACAGAGATCACAAGTAGGCAGAGAGGCAGGCAGAGAAAGAGAGGGGGAAGCAGGCTCCCTGCTGAGCAGAGAGCCCAATGCCGGGCTGGGTCCCAGACCCTGAGATCATGACCTGAGCTTAAGGCAGAGGCTTAACCCACCCAGGGTAAGTGCCACCTAGGTGCCCCGACTTCCCTTACTTCTAACAAAATTTGAGTTAAATGAAACAGAACAAAAAAAACAAAGAAAGAACACAAAAGGAAAAGAAAGAAAGAAAAAAACTAAAGAAAAAGGAAATTATTATTGTAAATAAATAGGGGTGGCCAAGGAAGCCAAGGGCCAGAATGAGGGTTGGCCTCAGTAATACATGGAGTTGAGCCCTCAAGCACTGTGAGGGTCCTTTTTTCCAACTCTCATTTCTGATATCTGGGCACATCTATTATTTTCTCATGGATGCTTCTGTGCTTCACTTTAAATGTCAGGACATGGCTTACTGTAACTCCCAAATGACACGTGCTTCATTCCAGACAACTAAAAATTTTGTTGTGCAAATGCCTAGAGAGCTCTTCTATCCATCTTGGGTTAGGTGGGACCAAAAAAGGGCACCAGATGCTGCCCTGCAGTAGTAGGTGTGGGGCAGTGTCACTTTTTAGAAACTTTGCTTGCAGGTAATACCATGGGTGCCTCACTCATTTGTAAATATTCTTTTCTCCCCTTTTTGTTCTTCAACTGTCTATTTATGCTATATCTTCAGTATCAAGCTCAAATAACATCTCCTGTGAGATGTTTTGTTTAGTTCCCTTCAATGTCCAGCTGTTTTCTTACATCACCGTTGAACCTCATAGCACTTCTGAGAACACTTAAATAAAGAAACAGTCACTCTACAAAACGATGTCCATCTCCCACTTGGGACAGTAATCACCTGAAAGGCAAATGTGTCATCTTGCTTATCTTCCCATCTCAAGCACCTGGATAGTTCCTGGTTCACAGTCATTCTCAAGTCATGTTTGTTGAATTGACACGTGTGGTGTATGTGCAACTAGTAGCTCTGATGCTTTTTCTCAAGGAGCTACATCTTCCCTTTGTTTTTAAAATCAGAAGAGGTTATGGTGTTTCACCAGTGATACTGATCACCGTTGCTGTTTAGAATAGTGATACTGATCATACTGCTGCTTAGAAAAATTAGACTTATGATGTAAAAATTATTGGATTTTCCTTAAAACTATTTTTTCTCCTCCTTGTGTTGCTCAATGATATTACTATTATTATTTTATCATGAAAGCTTGAAAACTTGGAGTCATATTTGATGAGAGCTTTCTCTTTATTCCTTATATCCATTAATCAGGTTCCTTCTTATTTTTCCCTAAAATGTCATCCCATTTCCTATATTTACTTCTATTTTCCTCATCAGTATGCATTTATTATATCCCTCTGTATGTATAATACAGTACTAGGCTATAAAATACAAAGGAGTGGGTAATTCCAAGGGGAGCACATTCTGGTTGTTTTGTTATAAACCTTAGTTTGAGGTGTCTATATACTTACCCTTCTAGGAATGTTTCAATAGCATGCTTTCCTCGTTATCTCCACTATTACAGACATAGCCAGACATAGCCTCCTTCCACAGCACATTGCTTTCCTCAAAAAATCTTTACAGGCTTGGGGCACCTGGGTGACTCAGTCAGTTGAGTGTCCGACTCTTGGTTTCGGCTGGGGTCATGATCTTGGGGTGGTGAAATCAAGCCCTGTGTCAGGCTCTGTGTTGAGTCTGCTTCAGATTCTCTCTCCCTCTTCCTCTCCCTCCTGCTCACATACACTCTCTGAAATAAATAAATAAAGTCTTTTTAAAAAAAAATCTTCACAGGCTCCCTATTTTCTATCTCAAGCCTAAACTCTTGTACCTGGCATTCTAGGACCATTTTATTTATTTTTTTAAATTTTATTTATTTATTTGACAGAGAGGGAGATCACAAGTAGGCAGAGAGGCAGGCGTGGGGGGGGGCGGCAGGCTCCCCGCTGAGCAGAGAGTCAGATGCAGGACTCGATCCCAGGACCTTGGGATCATGACCTGAGCCGAAGGCAGAGGTTTAATGCACTGAGCTACCCAGGCGCACCTCTAGGACCATTTTAATCTTCTAGTCTGTTCCTCTCCTACTCATACATTTCTCTCTACTCCTTGATCTTGTTCTTCTCCTTTTTTCAGATGTCACTCCACTGACTCCAGCCTACTTTCACTTCCCGTTGTTGCACTCACTGATCACTTTTCTTTGTTTTGTAATGCCCTGCTGACTCCCTCCTCCAGCTGATCTGTACTATCTCTGGTGTCCTTCTTCCAGGTGATTTTCTGGAATCACTTTCACTGGCTTCCTAGATTCCACTATTACATTAAAAGTGCATACCATAACATTTAGCTCTTGAATACTTACTGTTCTGTATCACTCAAGAATTAATTTCCGGGGCACCTGGGTGGCTCAGTGGGTTAAAAGCATCTGCCTTCGGCTCAGGTCATGATCCCGGGGTCCTAGGTTCGAGCCCCGCATCAGACACTCTGCTCTGCGGGGAGCCTGCTTCCTTCTCTCTCTCTGCCTGCCTCTCCGCCTACTTGTGATCTCTGTCAAATAAATAAATAAAATCTTTAAAAAAAATTAATTTCCTTTGTTAGTTCTAAGTAACAAATTCCTTGACCAAGAGGACCAAGACTCATACTTCACTGTCTCCAGTGTACTCAAATAGTTCACTCACTGTGTGGTAAGCACCTGTAGGCTGATAACCATTGGCCCAAAGCTTGACCTCTGTCGATTTAACGTCAGCTCAGCTTTTCAAAATGTATTTCCTTAATGTAGTAGAAAATTTGGTCCAAGAACATCTGAAATGAAAAACCCAAGTCAAGTTAAGTATTCATTCTCTTGATTCTCTTATAGATTATCCTGATGTTGTTACAAAAGCTGAGACAGAATTTCTCCTGCCTCATCACTACAGTTACCACTAACTTATGGTTGAATTTTTATTGTTTTTCTACTACTTCTAAATACACATTTTTAGTCCTTTCTTTATATATGTGTTAGCTGGTCTTAGGAATGGAAGTGATTTTTGTTACTGTTACTGTATTTTTAAAAAATCTTGATATTAAATAAACTTTCTCAAATTGTGAAAGTAATATTTGTTTATTGTAACAAGTCCAAGTATATATACGAATATGTATGTGTATGTATTATATATATAACATAGAAATATATATCTGTAACAACTTCTTAGTCTCCCTAACTCTTCCCTTTAAGTCTACATCTCTTCCTCTCAGTAAAAGTAGAAACAGTTATGATTCCTTCCACACCCATATCTATGCTTACACAAATATGTGCAGGTATTTATACATATATGCATGTGTATACACACATATATCATATACAAATATATGAAAATTTTTCTCTTTTCCATTATTTCTTTTTCCCTTTTTTTTTTAAAGATTTTATTTATTTATTTGACAGATGGAGAGAGAGAGAGAACAAGCAGGGGGATCAGCAGAGGGAGAGGGAGAAGCAGGCTCCCTGCTGAGCCAGGGAGAGCAATATGGGGCTCTATCCCAGGACCCTGGGATAGGCTGAAGGTAGACACTTAACCGACTGAGCCACCCAGGCACCTCTCTTTTCCCCTCTTTTTAATAAAATGAAATCACATATACACATTGGTCTACAATTTCACTTTGCTCCTTTAATCATAAAAAATGAACACATTCCAGATTAGTACACAGACCTAATGCATTCTTTTATTCTTTTTAATAACTGCATGATATAACGGACACACTGTAATTTATTCAGTTACTCTCCGTGGATGACCATTCAAATTGTTTCTAATTTTTTGGCCTTACAAAAGAAAACACTGTGATAAACAGAATTGTTTGTAGGTCCATACATATTGATGATTTTGTTTCTGTGGAAAGATTTCTCATTTTTCTATCACAAGTAACTAGTGGGATTCATAGGCATGATGTGATTTATAATGAGAAATATATATATGGTCTTTGACCCCATTTCTGGACAGAGCTCTTAAAACCCTTGGAACTTCCTGTGACAAGATCTAAAAAGGTGTTTTTTTAGGTTAATGAGGTGACTTTTGGAAAGCCCTTAAGTAATCTCAGGATGGGAGCTGGTTGCTGGGGAACCAACCATATGATTAGAAGGTTGAAATTTTCAGTACCCCCATACCCACATCCATATCTACCCCCCCCATACTCTCCCACACAAAATATCTAGGGAGAGAAGAGGGGCAAGAGGTTGAGTCAAATCACCAATGGCCAATTATTTAATGAATCATGCCTATATAATGAAACCTTCATTAAAAACCTAAAAGGATGGGATTTGGAGAATTTCGCAGTTGGTGAACACATGGAAAGGTGTGGGGAGACATGGAATGTCTAGAGAGGGTATAGAAGCTCCTCACCTTTTCCCCATACTTTGCCTTATGCCTCTTCCATCTGGTTGTTCCTCTGTTATATCCTTTATAATAAACTGATGACCTAGGAAGTAACATGTTTCTCTGAGTTCTGTAAGGCGCTCTAGCATATTTATTGAATCCAAGGAGGAGGTTGTTGGAAACTAACCATTTGGTCAGAAGTACAGGTAACAACCCGGACTTGGAATTGACATCCTGCATTGGAGGGTGTAGCTAGTTTGTTAGAAGCACAGGCAACAGTTTGGGTTTGTGACTGGCATTTGAAGTAGGGCTGTGGTGGGTGGGATTAGGGGGACGTCTTGTGGCACTGAACCCTCATACTGTGGAATATGACACTATCTGTAGGTAGATAATGTCAGTCAGAATTGAGCTGAATTCTCAATACACTGCTGATGTTCCAGAATTGCTTGGTGTTATATGGAAACTCCCCCAACCTCCATCATATAAACACATTGAAATTGGGTCCAGGAACCTAAAGACTAGGTTAAAGTATATTCATATTTTTAATGTTACAATACCACCGCCCACCCCCCACCCTGCATCTACCAAGGATTTGGCCTCAATCTGCATGTCATAAAATGTTAACTGCTAATAGATTCAATTTTATTATTTGTTGAGAATTTTGTAATTTTGGACTTAAAACTCAGTGCTGTTGCATGATTCCCTTGTGATAAATTGATGCTCCTAGACTTAAATCTGCAAAAGGGATTATGAAGAAGTCATATATCTTATTAATAAGAGGCACTTTCTTTTGTTAGTTTAGTTTGGTAACCTTCTCTTGAGAGCATTTTAGATTCTCTTTTGCCACAAATCTTAATGGAGTCCTATGATAACCATAGACAGAAAACATTGAGACCATTAGAAGAAGGAAGTTTTATATTAGCTCAGTATGAATTTGAGACCTGATGAAATTCTCTGACAACTAATTCCACATGTGATTCTTCTTACGTGTTCCCATAAAGTTGAAGCCCTGTCCACTAGGGGTGGTTATCCCAGTTAGTATTTCTAACAGCTTTGAATCATGACAACAAATCTGTGACTTGTGTTCCTAGTGCTAATCAGGATTGTCAAGACATTTCGGGGAAAAATACTGCATTTTATTTCTTCAAATACAAAATGGGAATGACCACATTTACCTTCCACACTAAGGCATGTAGGGATTTTCCAGTTGAATTGGTTTTGTGGTCCAATGATAAAAAATAATATATAGACAGAAAACATATTATTAAGAGCACCGAAAAGGTTGATGAAAATCCTGCACATATTTTCTATGTATATTTGCTAAAATAATAAAATATATACAAAATATCCCATTAAAATGATAATTTTAAAAGTGATTAAAATAAATAATACATTTATATTACTTATATTGTTAAATTTAACATAATTCTGATTATTAAATGTAATTTATAATTATTAGTAAATTTAATAATACATGAAAATAGCGTGGATAGTTACTGATATTGACTCAAGCAGAAATAAATTGACATAGAAAAATAAAGTATACCCTAAAAATAACAAAAAAGAATCAGTCAGAAATGCTTTCTTAGCTTCTAAAAGATAGCCTCTCATGGTAAAACTTTAATCAAAGGTGTTAATATTCCATTTGTAAAAAAATACAAATATTTTCTTTTTTTAAATTTCTTTTTTAGAGTAACAGAATTCATTGTTTTTGCACCACACCCAGTGCTCCATGAAATATGTGCCCTCCTTAATACCCACCACCTGGCTCCCCCAACCTCCCACCCCCCGACCCTTCAAAACCCTAAGGTTGTTTTTCAGAGTCTATAGTCTCTTATGGTTCACCTCCCCTTCCAATTTCCCTCAACTCCCTTCTCCTCTCCATCTCCCCATGTCCTCCATGTTATTTGTTATGCTCCACAAATAAGTGAAACCGTATGATAATTGACTCTCTCTGCTTGACTTATTTCACTCAGCATAATCTCTTCCAGTCCCGTCCATGTTGCTACAAAAGTTGGGTATTCATCCTTTCTGATGGAGGCATAATACTCCATAGTGTATATGGACCACATCTTCCTTATCCATTTGTCCATTGAAGGGCATCTTGGTTCTTTCCACAGTTTGGCGACTCTGGCCATGGTTGCTATGAACATTGGTGTACAGATAGCCCTTCTTTTCACTCCATCTGTATCTTTGGGGTAAATACCCAGTAGTGCAATTGCAGGGTCATAGGGAAGCTCTATTTTTAATTTCTTGAGGAATCTCCACACTGTTCTCCAAAGTGGCTGCACCAACTTGCATTACCACCAACAGTGTAAGAGGGTTCCCTTTTCTCCACATCCTCTCCAACACACGTTGTTTCCTGTCTTGCAAATTTTGGCCAGTCTAACTGGTGTAAGGTGGTATCTCAATGTGGTTTTAATTTGAATCTCCCTGATGGCTAGTGATGATGAACATTTTTTGATGTGTCTGATAGCCATTTGTATGTCTTCATTGGAGAAGTGTCTTTTCATATCTTCTGCCCATTTTTTGATATGGTGATCTGTTTTGTGTGTGTTGAGTTTGAGAAGTTCTTTATAGATCCTGGATATCAACCTTTTGTCTGTACTGTCATTTGCGAATATCTTCTCCCATTCCGTGGGTTGCCTCTTTGTTTTGTTGACTGTTTCCTTTGCTGTGCAGAAGCTTTTGATCTTGATGAAGTCCCAAAAGTTCATTTTAGCTTTGTTTCCTTTGCCTTTGGGGACATATCTTGAAAGAATTTTCTGTGGCTGATATTGAAGAGGTTACTGCCTATGTTCTCCTCTAGGATTCTGATGGATTCCTGTCTCACGTTGAAGTCTTTTATCCATTTTGAGTTTATCTTTGTGTACGGTGTAAGAGAATGGTTGAGTTTCATTCTTCTACATATAGCTGTCCAATTTTCCCAGAAATATTTTCTTTTATTCATTTATTTAAGCAAACATTATTGAACAACTTCTATGTGCCAGGCCTGGAGGAACTTGCAATCATCCAGTTGTGGAAAACAAATTCAGAGAAATAACTGTAGTAAAATGCCATTTGTGGAATAAAAGTACTACATACAAGGGTACTGTGATGGCACCAAGTAGAGGTTTACAGTCATTCAACCTGGGTACTGGTGGGTGAGCAGAAAGCACCTTGGCAGGAAAGTAGGGAGAAGACCACTTCAGAGAATGGTATGTGCAGAACTGTTTTTTCAAAGAACCACAAGTTATCTGGATAGGACTGGAACAGTTGCTCTCAACTGGATGTTATTTGCTCCAAGGGATATTTGGTAGTATCTGGTAATATTTGGGGTTGTTGAAACTCTGAGGAAGGGTGCTATGAGCATGTACTCGGCAGAGGCCTTGACTATTGCTAAACATCTTAAAATATACAGGACAGTCCCACACACCAAAATAATTATTAGCCCCAAAATGTCAGTTTCTAGTGGAGGTTAGGAGACCCTGACCTATAGACTAGGAGATGTAATTGTATGATGCCTAGAGGCAGGTTGAGTTTGAGATACCTGAGAAGCATTAAGGTGGGTGGGTCCTAAGGGAATTTTATTATTTATTTGGAGCTGATGATACAGAATGTACCTAGAGATGTAGTCCTGACCTCATTGCTGTCTCCTTTTTCATTGAGAAACCAAGTACTCCTTTCCATGACACTGGAGCCTTTGGTCCCTCTATCTCTGTCTTCTTCCTAGACTTCTTCTTTCTACCTCCATTCCCACATATGCTAAGGGTTTAAGCTAAGTATTTCCAGGAGCACTGCCCTTGACCTGTTGATTTTATCACTTCACACACTCTCCCTGACTGATGTCATTACTTTTCATCAACTCATTTACTGCAAATATGTAAAAACTAGTATGACAGGGTGGTTAAGACCATGGATACTAGAACCAGGGATTCAAATCCTGGTTCCAATATTTATAATCTGTTTTGGTGAGTTTTTGTAAAATGGCAGCAATAATAGTACTTATCTCATAAGGTTGTAGGGAGGAATAAATTGAGCAAATATCACAGAGCATTTAGAGCACTTAGTAAATTCTATGTCCACACCAGACTTTCTAGAATTTCTAACCTCATAAGACTGAAATGCTGGATTTTTAAAAATCTGAATGTCTTATCAGCTTCTAAAATGGACAATGTCCAGAAGTGAATGCATTGTCTGTCTTTTTCCCTCCCCCAATGATGCTCTAAATAAACTTTTATTGCTTTGTTGTTGGTGCAGCTGTTAAGGAGACCTAGCAGATTACCCAGATAGTCTATTTTCCTTATGTCTTATCAAATCAACTGTTAAATTCTGTTGGTTTTATCGCCTATATACTTCTTGAAACTGTCCCCCTCTCTCCATCCCACTACCACAGATTAAGTCAGCCTTTTAATTTCTTTCATATTAATTATCAAGCAGCAGCATCCTAACTAATCCCTCACTCTAGTATTGTCCCCTTCTAACCATCCCTCCACATACCTGCTGGAGCGATCAGCACTTCAGTGGCTCCTCATGATCCATAAAATAAAACCTAAGCTTCTTAACAAGTCATACGAGGCTCTGCTTCATCTGAACTCTGTTTTCTTTACAACTTCATTGTTTGCCACTCTATATCCTAAATCCTGATAAAGGATAAAATTCAAGGCATAGAATGGTTCTACTTTTCTTGTATTTCCTCTGCCAGAAATGGATCCCTCTGCTTAACTAACTTCTATTCATCCCTATCCCTCACAAAACATAATTTGTCTCTGTCGTCCCATCACATCCTACTTCTCTTTAAAGCTTCTCCCACTTCTCTTTAAAGTGAACAGCAATTTACTTCTTGAAGAAAGAGGCTTGATTTATTTATTACAAAATCCTAGCATGTAGTGTAGAGCCTAGCACAAGGTAGGTGCTTGGAGCATGTTTGTTGAGTAAATGTCTAATTGGACTTATCACCAGATACATAATGATTAATAACAAAGAAGTGAATTAAATAGCTTGGAGGACTAAGAAGGGACTGGGGGTGAAGCATAGAACCATGGGGAAAGCAGCATTTGAGAAGGGAGACAATGAGGAGAAGGCAACATGGAACCTTGAGAGAAACTTGTCTGAGAAATAGGATAATATCCTTGAAAGAATAATGACCAGAAAGTCAAAGGAAGACAGAGTTCCAGAAGAGGAAATGGTCAACCATATCAAATGCCACAGAAAGGTATGGAAAAGGTCTGTAAGGTACGCATGAGGTTAGACAGTTCCTGAAATAGTTAAAATATAGTGATGTGCTCAGAAATCTAATAGATGTGTATTTAGAAAAAAAAAAAAAAAAGAAAGGTAAGGTTGCAGAGAAAACAAGAGTAAATTGCCTTTCTATATGAGGCAGTAAAATTAAAATGAAACAGAGGAACTCAATTATTTTTACATACATCTTTAATTCTGCTAAGTGGTAAATCTTTTGATAATGGCAGTCAGTAGTCATATGAGTTATTTTCTTTAAAACTTTCCATATGGGACTAAACTTTCTCCACCACTGTATTATTTGGGAGCTCTAGGCTTTTCTTTCTCAATCTTATTTAACATTGTTGGATCTAGTCTCCAGAGTCTCACTCTGTACTCCAGTCCATTCTCCACAGAACACCCAGAATTATTGCCTTTAAAACATCAAAGTTAAAGTTGCCATTCCCAAATTTAAAAATCTCTAATGGTTGTAAGGTATCTCTAGGATATTATCTAAATTTGTAGTTTTGCATGTGAAGTGTGCAAAATTGGCCTCCATCTGCCTTTCCGGATTCATTTCTGACCACTTATGTTATCACTCTTTCCTGCCAGAGTTCAGCTCAGATGCCTTAGACACACCAAGCATTTTCATAACTCAGTGTCTCCATGCACACTTTGCCCTCACCTGGCTAACCTATACTCATCTCCTAAAACTTACTACAAATACCACATTTTTTAGGACGTTTCCAGAGCTTTCCCAGTTGGAGTTAATTGTTCAGACCGCTCTACTCCAAGAACATTGTTTAGCAACACAACATGTTTTATTGCCCTTTTAGAAACATCCTCTACTGAACTGGAGCTCCTAGAAAATCCATAGAACTCAATGCCTGAGAAATACTCATTTGTTGACTATATAAATGAATGAATGAGTGGATACAAGCTGCTAGAATCAAGGGTACAAAATTCAGTTGTTTCTATGTGTATGAAACTGTTAGATGTGTAAAATATTTTATACCTTTATATTTTTTATTAGATCGCTTTCCTATTTTAAAAAAAAAGAACTCTAACTTCATTTGGAGTGTGTGTGTGTGTGTGTGTGTAAATCTCCATGGTGTAGCCAGACTGTCTGTTCCTATGTCTCTGACTATGAACCCAGGAAAGTGGTGTCACTTATCAATCAATGAAGAAAAGTGCCAGTCTTGAAGTGCTGACTGTGCATGTGGAAGGGCAGCTAGACTGACAGTACCCGTTAGAGGATTCAGAACGTTCATTTAATCTCAGGAAAGTCTTTGAGACGAGGGTGTAAATGAGTAGAGTAAGAAAACTCTGAACTAGAAAGCAGAGTAGTCTAGGTTTTAAATCAAAGCATCCAACCAGATGCTAAAGATAACAATTAATTATTTATATTTTCCAACAGAAGGTATTTGTTTAGAAATATGGGTTAAAAATTGTTTGCCATAAAACTTCCTGTTCACTCAGGATTTGTAGAAGGTGAGCAGACACCTGAATATTCATAAGTGTTCTCTACCTGTTTGAACAAATTTGATACCTTTCCATGGAGCAAATTCTCTGAATCAGTTCAGGTCTTCTTCTTGGTGTCAACATAATTAAGAAATAAAAATGATAAATCTTCAAGTATCAAGATTTTGCTATTTACAATGAGAATTCAAAAATGGATTTACTGTGTTGAGTTATGAATTGGAGGCTCTCTTGATATTTTTGTCCCATGTGAGATTAGCTTCTTGCTAGATTAGAGTAGAGTTTAGGACCAAACCCCAATTCCCAGTGCCTTGTATTGGGTTCTTAGGGCTTCTTGATTGTCATGTGACTCCGTGTTCTCAACCCTGACTCTAGGAAATATATGAAGGCGTTCTCTGTGCCTCTGGCAGCATTGCCCAGTTCTTTCAAGAAACTTGATCAAATCCTAAAACATCAAAATGATACAATTCTCAATATTTTAATTATGTATCTTCTTGTTAGTAATATTTTTGCAGACCTCTGAAAGAACATAACATAGTTTCAGCTGTTACTTTTGTGACAGTCAGATGAAATCTGTGCCTTCAAAGTATTACAAAACTTGCTGAGTAGAAGATAAAAATGACACGGTTACTGTTTTTATATTTATTTTGTTATTGTATTTGTACACTATATAGGTCTATGTTAAAGCATCTCTGCAGTAATCAACATCTGTCCAATGTAATATCTTGTCTCCCTTTACTATCTCTGAAAATATCCCTATAAACTTTTACTTGTGTCAAGATTTATCCCAAAACTCCTTAAGGAAGGTCCTATAGTACAGTCTTGGTTCCCAAACTATGAGCTTCTACCCTCTAAAGACAGGGCATAGAGTATTGTCAAGGGGCAGTGAGTTGAATTTCTTCACTGTTATTAGTAGATGGAACAAAAAATTTCTCCTATTCATTTAATGCGAAAGTTTACTGAGTTATTTTTTTGTGTCACACAGTAACTCTCACAACAATCTAAAAGGTAGGATATATTTTATGTCCATTTGAACAGATGAGAGAGGAAACTGGGGCACAGAGATGTTCAATAACTTGTCCAAGGTAATTCAGGTATTAATTAGTGGATGTTAATGTAGCATGATTTGAACATAGGCCATCTTAATTCATATTCCACGTCTATAAATAGATACCATTAAACAAGTAAAAATGAAATTTAAGTGTTTCTGAATTATTGAAAGTTTTCACTGGCATCTTTTGACATCACAAAACACTTATCATACCCAAACAGCAAAAGTCTGCTATAGAGCCCATAACTTCTGAGAAATACCTGAATTCTTAAAGATGCCTATAATAGCTGCAGAGTACTCTCTGAGTGACCCTCCCTACCACTGTCATCAGACACCAGATCTTCTGCACAAAATAAAACTCCTGAAACAAGCCTAGCTTTTTTATAATTCTCCAAGGGAAATTATGAGCCGTAATGATACTGGGAAATGATAAAATGGCCAAATTATGGTGCTACATGAAGACACATTAGATTGGACCAAACATGAGATCTCCCTTAAACAGTATCTGATGTCTCTCGTCGCTATTAAATTTAGAGAACATGGAAACATAACACTTAAGTCAAACTACTTGCCAGGACCTGTATGGATTCTGTTGCTCATGCTTCTATTTTTTCTAATGCCCTTTATCTCTCTTTTCCTTTTTTATGACTCTTCATCTTTCAACATAATTCTGGGGGAAATTTCACTTTGATTTGCATTTCCGTCTTTTTCTAAATATAAAACATCCTGATCTCTTTGGAAGAAAGGTGCTACAGGACTGTAATATAGGGATAAACTAAAATTAGAAATATCATCACATTAACATCTTTTTCCCAATAGTTTGGTACTTTTGACAATGTACTATTTTAGTGAATCATGGGGTTTCACAGTGATTGTAAATTAAAGCTTTTCTTATGAAGACTGAAAATATGCCTGACTTGGTAAATTCTTGACTTTCTGAGAACTCCATTTAAGGGAATCAATGTTCACTGTCTCTTTTTCTTAATCTTAATATGTTATGTATACTAAAAAAGATTTAAGTGTAAAAAGATTTACTGTGCCAGGTAAATCATGACAAACTTTTAGACCATTAGCTCAAACTAATGTTTTTAGACATGGATTTTGTTTCAGACCTAAAGAACTGAGGTAATGCAGACATGTCCATGCTTTTTTCTCACCCTCCCCAAGACCTTGCAGCTACAGGTCAACTGAAGAACTGAAGCTCTCTACTTTCTATTATGTCTTGTCAGTAAAAGTGGGCATCACATGGATCATGCAAGAATTTTTTTTTGCATGTGTATGTTTGTTTTTCTGCCTACTTGAAGTAATCCATTTTACTTAAAATTAGCAATACATCCTTTGACTTTCAAACTTCCAAATTAGCATTTGGAAACATAAAATTGTTTATTGGCCTGCTTTGCAGGATAAATAAATGTCTGTTCAGCCCCATTAGTTTTAAACCCATGATTTAGGATTCTTTTAAATGTGCTGAAATTAACAAGACTTAACTCTGTGGGTACAGAAAATGACAATACGAAATAATAAGTCATGCTGAGAATTGGACATTTGACAGGATTTCAATTTTAATCTGGCCTCCCAATTTGGGTGATCCTTCCTTTGTGGCAACAGATCAGAAAATATTTGCTTGTCAATAAATGTAGGCAGTTGCTACACCACAGCAGACCTGGGTAAGCCTGAAATTTAGAAGGTAATGCCAAGCCAGAAGAATAGCTGGAAAGAATATGGTTTGATTTTCTAAACCACCGAGTGATTTGGTAATTGTAGTTTATATTGGCAACTGAATTCAAGATGTCACAGTTTAGTACACGGCTAAGGTCAGTTATTACTTCATTATAATTATCCAGGGGCATCATTATACTATTTTTGGTTGAGATTTTTTCTTCTGAGATCTAAAAAATCATAAATCTTTCCCAATCTGTATTAATACACATATTTATGTTAAGTTACCTAAAAGAAAATGCTGATTTGAATTCTTATTATGTGGAATTTAAAGCAATTCACAATAAAGTAAGCTTGCATTCTCTGCATGTGAATTATCTTATATAAGCTTGTAGAGAAAATTCATTATGTAGTTAATAATTTAGGGAAATGTTTATCTAATTAAGAGAATAAATCACTTCCAAGACCTTTACAATTACCATTTACATTCAGCCAATTAATATAATAATTAGAATTCATTCTTATCTATTAATTAATATTACACAATTTAGAGAAACTACTTCAAAACTACATGTCTCTCTTTTTAAAATATCTTTATTTTTGAAATTATATAGGACATTTCTATTTATAGAAGTATCACATTGTTTAAATACTTCATTTGATTGGATTAGCAGATTCTTATTAATGCTACGTAACTAATTTTCCTCATTAGTTTGGATAACTATTATAACTGATTGCCAATAAATAGTCTGTAGTATGAAGGGAATTAATATTTTTCAGTAGTATAAAGGATTTTTTTAAATAAACCACCTCAGTACCATTTCTAGTAATTGGTGAAACTGACTAGCAGTAGATCATCTTAGAACAATGCTTACTAGAATGAACTCTAGAGGCAGAGACCCTGGGTTCAAATCCTGACTCATGCTGTCACCTTTGTGGTTAGTCTGTCTTAGCTCTGTTTGTTGGGTCCTCACCCATTCTTGCTAGGAATGCAAAGTCCCTCAAAGTGTACCTATTCCAGAAATATTTTACTACTGCTTAGAGAACCCCATTTAATTTAAACTTAACAGTAATTTTTCTGACTTTTAAACTTCCATGTTAGCATAAAATTGTTTATTGGCTCATTTTACAGAACAAAATAATTGTCTTTGCAGTCAGTACTGATAGTTCAGGAATCTACCACTTAGTTGCTTTGTGCGTCTAGACTCCCAGAACTGAGTTTTCTTGTCTATAAAATGAAGACTATGGGGTGTCTGGTTGGCTCAGTCAGCTGAGCGTCTGGCTCTTGATTTCAACTCATGTCATGATCTCAGTGTTGTGAGATGGAGCCTTGTGTCAGCTTGGGATTCTCTCCTTCTCCCTCTGTCCCTCCTTCCCTTTTTCTAAAATGAATGAATGAATGAATGAATGAATAAGTTAAATCTTATAAAATGAGGAATATAGTAGACCCAATATGTATTATAAATTGTAAATAGTATTTTGATGTTTTGTTTTCCTTTTTAAAAATATCTTGATTCTTTTGTGATAGAATTGTGAGGGGGCACAAGTAGTTAAAGGCAGAAAGAAAACTATTAAGGACTGGACTTGAGAAATCTGAAGTTAGGAAATGACTGCCTGAACAGCCATTATATATGTATAGTGGCCAATTTCAAATATAAGGATAAACAATACAATCGTGCTTCAAATATGGGAGTATTTTCATTTTGTTAATTAGAATTATAAACTTAAATAGCATTCT
Source organism: Enhydra lutris kenyoni (assembly GCF_002288905.1). Lineage (NCBI taxonomy): Eukaryota > Metazoa > Chordata > Mammalia > Carnivora > Mustelidae > Enhydra > Enhydra lutris. The sequence continues at coordinate 28,202,364 of NW_019154088.1, read as the reverse complement.
GATTCAGTGTTTATTACTAATACTTTAATTTGAAATAGAATTTAAAATACTAATTATTCTAATAACATATTTATTGGAAGACATACAAGCATATTTTAAATCATCAAAAAGTAAGAGATTAAAGATATTTAGGCTATAAGTGTGTTGTGTTTATTTACCATATTCAGTCTTATAAATTGGATATATCACACATTATATATAATAAATCTCAGTTAAGCCAAGTATAGCATTTACTCAATCAGAGTAGCTTATGTTCCAACCATTCAGAGGAAAATGAATTTTAATATTTTGTAAATTCAAAACAGATTCTATATTTAAAAATATAAGTACATTTAAATTTATATGTGTGTAGATAAATACACACATATATATAAAATACATATATATTTAGAGTTAAAATATCATAAGACTATTGTGATTGAGGTAGTGAGAAACAGAGCAAAACAAGAAATCCCAGCTTTTATTTTATTGTCAGATATAATAAAGTCTAACTGACCAGGTTTGTTTCTTTGATGGTATTTTCTATATACCTAGCTTTTGGATAGTATGTCCTTTTATTTATAATTTTTTGTGTTTGCTTTGACCTTTCCTTTTTCTGGTTCTGTTGGTTTGTCCATACCCTTTTCTGCTGGGAATGAGACATCTCTGGAAATACTGTCATTCCCATAGAATTTCATTACAATAATAACATTTGGATTTCTGTTTAATTTTTTGTAGCAGCCCTTGTTCTATGTGTAATACATGAATCACATTTACACATATACAAAAACATATGTAACTTTCATTTAAATTTAACAGTGCTTGGTTGCCAAAATAATAACTGCCATTTTGGGGGGGATAGAAACAATTGGATTTATCCTTGAGGAATCTTGAATTGCGCTATTTTTAACCTTCAATATTTCTGTTTGGGAATAATAGTAAAATTGTCCCTTATAAATATGTTTTAGTATATTTCAATCCACCTCCCCTAAATGCTACTTTAAAATTTTTCTTTTAGCATGTCAGTGTACAGCTTAGAGTCATCACTAGGAGTAAAAACACAATTTCTAACAGTTTCAGTGACTAAGATCTTATTCTGGGGAAGCCAGTGCTCTTGGGTAACCATTTGCGTGACCATGATCTGCTAATGTTTCTCCAGGCAGAATGCCCCCAGCCACTGAAAGATAAAGAATGTCTCACTTTCTATGACCATCAGACAACTTGTATCACTCTTGTCCATTCAACCTCTCCTCTGTAAGTGTCCTTACACATATGTCCTAGCGCCAGGATCTCCCAGGGGAAACTCCCTGGACTCCAGAGGGAGATCACACCCTGCAATTTTGGCAGTCTGGGAGCATATCAATTTCCAGAAGTCCTGAATAGGGGGCAGTTCTCGCCATATGTGCCTAAGTGTACCCCTTTCACTACATCTTCCTCCATGATTGTCAGGACTGTTATCAAATGTTTCCCTGATATTATTAGATGTTAGGAACTACTGACTACAGGGTGAGCTCTGAATCTAAGAGCAGTTTTATTCCATGATATTCAGGAATATATATCATAACCTTTGCCTTTAATTTTGTTGCCATATTCAGTGTAAAATAAATATTCCACTTCTTAGGAGAAATACAATTTTGGAAAGGGCCTTGTTTTAATATATCCCTTCTTAGCAGCAGTTATGAATTGCACTGAAGTAAGTTCTTCTCAGGTTTTCTGGAGTAGTGGATCAGAAAAAAGAAGGAAAATAATGAAAGCAACCTAGATATTTTGAGGTGGTCATCTTTTTTGCAAGCAATCATAGATTTTGTTTATCAGAGTTAATAAAAATGAGAAATAGCACCATTACTTGACATTTAGACATTGTTTTGAATCTCCTAATGTGAGATTTATTTCAAATAGGTTAAACTTCTGCATAAATTCAACATAATTTTTTTCAGAAATAGATAAAATCTGAATATTTTGAAGTGGAAATTTTATGATCATTAATATTTTGTGTCTACATTTGTATCTGTTCTCAGGTGTTGAAAGTAATAATACCAAGGAAACATGGGAGAAAAATAGCCCTATTGATTTGTTGCAATGCTATCCTTTTTTAATAAGAATAATCATGATAAGAATTTTAAGTCTTTAAAGTTGTGAATGATTTCTAGAAAATACCATGACCATCCTAATTGCCTGTGTTCATGAAGACTCAAGTTCTGACCATAGTGCTCTATTTCTTTTTAAAGTTTTTATTTAAATTCCAGTTAGTTAACATACAGCGCAATATTAGTTTCAGAAGTGAACTTAGTGATTCAACACTTACATTTAACACCTGGTGCTCAAAGACTCACATTCTGACCATAGCGCTCTATTTTTTTTTTAAATTTCACACTCTATTATCAGTTGATTCTCTCCATTATAAATTCAGGGTTTACTATGGAGTGGGAAGGGCACTATTCATTCCACATACGTTTGCTGAGCATTTTATCATATTGCAGGAATTTGGAAAGCACTAGAAATTCTTCTGGGATCAAGGCCAAGACTGTCATGGTCTTTACCATCATCTTCTTTATATCTGATGGAGGACATACACACACAACTTTCCAGGCAATTAAATATTGTGTGATAAAGTGTCATAGTGGAACTACATGTTACTCTGGCAGCATTATCAGGGAGAGAGGGAAAGAACTCAATCAGGACATCAAGGGGATTGGGAAGACTGCCTGAAAGAAATATTCAGGTTGAGACCTGAAGGGAGAGTAGAAATGAGCCAAGTGCAAAGATAAGCAGATGAGGAAGAATATAGTATTGGGGTGGCAGTGGGTGGGAGAGGATGAGAAGGGAAGGAGATTTTACAGGAATGAGGTGGAGATGGCTGGAGAATGGGGAAATGAAGGGTTTGAGATCACATTAAAGAACTTGCATTTCATCTTGAGGACGATGGGAGACACTGAATTAAAGATGTCCTTAATCATGGGAGACATTGAATTTAAAGGTGTCTATACACACACACACACACACATATACACACACATATTAGTCACTTCGGCTGCCAGGAAGGGATCATAACACAGGAGAAAAAATGGAGTGGCCAGTCAAAAGGTGGCCCAGTAGGCTTGGTCAAAGATGACAACAACCTGAACTAAGAGGTATCAGTGGATATGGATAGAAACATGTTCAAAACATTTCTAGGACTTGGTTGATGTGAAGTGTAGGTGGGAGAACCATCAAATTTGGCACATGGTTTTCTGTTTGAGCACTGGGTAATTGAGAAAGATAAAATAAGAGCCAGAGAAGGCTTAGAAGAAGATTTCTTCATTAATTCATATTTATTTAGTGCTTACTATCTGCCATTTACTACTGGACTAAGTACTAGGAATATAGCATTAAAACAAATAAACAAAAAAAACCCAAAATATTCTGCCCTCAAAGAGGTTCACCATATTAAATGAGTTGAATGTTAAGGAGAAAAGAAAAGGTAGGAAAGAAAGATGGGAAATGTGAATGATTAACAGGCAGGAGGCATTACAATTTTGCGTAGGGTAGCCAAGGAAAGCTGCACTGAGACAGTGAAATTTGGATAAAGAAGGTGAGGGAGATAGCCATGGGGATGGTAGGGAATGGCATCCAGAGAGGGGCCAGCAAGAAGAAGGCTCTGACAAATACTTCTGAAGGTAGTCAAATTTATCTCTATGTTTATCTTAAAATTTGTATCCTATATAAAAATCAGTTTCCAATACCAAGTTTATTAAAATATATTTGTATATTATCTTCTAAATTCTGTATTGTATTGCTTTGAACATTAGGTCTGTAATTTACCAGATTTGATTTTTATGTATGGTGTAAGGAAGGAATTACTTTTACCTTCTTCTGTATATTTATAATTCATGTACTCTGTATATAATTATATTTCACAATTATAAAATATTTTATAACTTTTATAGCTTTAACAAATGTTTGAGATAATTGTAGATTCACATGAAGTTGTAAGAAATGGTACAGATCAAGGTACCCTTTGCCCAATTTGCATTTCCCCTCACCACTCCATAACATTGTGTAAAAGTAGAGGACAAGATCACAACCAGGAAATTGATACTAATACAATGCATTAATCTTATTTAGATTTCCCCAATTTTACATGTACTTGTGTGTGTATACAATTAGTTCTATGCAATTTTATCACATGTGTAGATATAAATAGCTCCACAGTAAAAATGTAGGACAGTTTTAGTACCATGAAGAACCCTTCTGCTTCCTTTTTATAACCACACTGGCCTCCCTCCTGCCATCTCTCCCATTCTAACCTCTTGTAATCACTAATCTGTTCTCCATCTTTATAATTTTGACATTTGAGAATGTTATGTAAATGGATTTATACAGTATATAACCTTTGGGGATTCGCATTTTTCATTCAATGAAATTCCCTTAAGATGTATCCAAGTGGTTGCTTTTCTCAATAATTTGCTACTTTATTATTTCTGAGTAATATTCTGTGGTATGGATATACCACCATTCATTTAACCATTCATCCCATGAAGAAAGCTGCTGTGAACAGTCCTACACCAATTCTTGTATGAAACTAAATTTTTATTTCTTTGAAATTAAGGCTCAAGGAACCAATTGCTGGTCTCCTGTATAGTTTTATAAAAATAAGTTTAAAAAAAAAAACCTGCCAAACTGTACCATTTTATGTTCCTACCAGCAATGTATGAATGATCCATTTTCTCTGCATTCTTGCCAGGATTTGGTATTGTCACTATAACTTATTTAACTATTCTGTAGGAGTATAGTATCTCACTGTCGTTTAACTTGTAATTCCCTAATGGCTAGCGATCTTGTACAACTTTTCATGTGTTTATTTTCCATCTGTATGTAAGATTTTTTTAAAAATTTTTAGGTGAACTCTTGCCTAGAATGTTTTAGGACCATCAATGTGGCTGGGTAATGAAGGGTAAAGTAATAGGAAATGAAGTCAGAGACATACTGTGCCTTTTATTCTAAGAGCTGATGAATACATAAGATGAACTATCTTTTTCACTGGACTGTTCTATGTTGAGCATAACCAAAGAGAGGTAGGACATAAAGATGGAGACCACTTAAAAAGTTACTACATTTAGCCAGTTGAATAACAGTGGTGAATTAGATGGAAAGAATAGCAGGGGAAATAGTGAGAAGTGGTCAAATTCAGTATATATTTCAAAAGTAGAGTCAAATGAGTTTCCTGATAGATTATAAAAGGGATGACTCTAACTTTTTGGAGATTCTTATGGGATACCCAAGTGGCCATAGGTATGTAATCAGTGGAATATTTCAACAGCTCTTGGAAGAATTGAATATACTTCACCCAGTTGGCTATTACATTCCCTTTGCTGTATTTCCATGAGGGATTACTCTACAGGTTTTCTCTACTTTATTGAATCAATACTCTTGTGATATTTCTTCACTGGTTCCCTCTCCTAAACCCACCTTAATGTGCCCATATCTGTCCTAGACCCTCTTACTTTCTCTTCCTAAGTGAACCCTCAATAATTAGATAATTTCTATATGATCTTGGCTTCTAAATATATAGCTCCAATCTAGGTCAAAATCCTGAGTTACAAAATACACAACTGCCTACCTAACATGGCCATTTCAGTGTCTGAGAGGCACCTTAGATTTAGCAGACCTGAAATCAGTCCCATCTTTGCCCAACCCTTTTTTTCCCCTGATTTTCTCCAACGACAATGCCATCCTGTTGTTCAAGATTGAAACCTGGAAGATTCCTTATCTCTCATCCCTTTATCTAAGCCAGTCTTGTATATTTGAACTCCAGCCATGTTTCAAACTCATCCATTTATCCCCATCTCATTTGCTACCATTCTCATTTAAGATCTTATCTTTTGCCTTAATTCACGTAGCCAGGTAACTGATCTCCCTTCCTTCCACTCTTACCCCACTTAAATCATATTCTAAGGAGCAACTAAAATTATTCATTAAAATATATATCCTGCAATCATAAATAAATAAGGCATAGCAAGTGTTTTTGCTTATAGTAGAATGCTAAGTGCCGACTGATAAATGTAAATGGAATGCTAGGGTTATAAAGACATCATCTTGCAAACATCACTGTAAACATTGGTATAAGCAGGAATTATCAATTTAGGCTAAGTTTAGAGGGGGTGGATTCTGATGAATAGCTGGATATATTCATGGTCTTAAAATATATATGCACATTTTTTTTAGTATCAAGGAAAAGGCTAGTGACTATAAGGATAGAGAAATCAGACAACTTTGACTGGGGAAAATAGATATTGTGTGTCTGTGATAATCTATGAAGGACACAACATAGATTTGCAGTATTCCATTCAGGAATGCATAAACTTGAAACTAATCATGAATCAGATAACTCAGAAGTGAGAAATGTTCTGCTAAAAAGTGGGACTGTGTCCTTTAAAAATTTCAGTGTCACAGAGGACTAAAAGAGCAGAGGAACTTAGAACAAAGGAGACTGAAAGATTTGAAAACTAATACATTATGCCTATGTTGGCATGAAGAAATGCTGTAAAGGACATTAGTAGCTAAATTCATAAAACTAAAATAGCAACAATAGATTAGGAAAAATGTTATGTATCAATGTTAAATTTACTAAAATGAATGACTGTTATGATTATGTAAAACAAAATCCTTAATTTTAGGAAATACTCAATAAACTATTTAGAAATAAAAGACCATCATTTATGTAACTTACTCTGAAGTGATATAGAAAATGTAACATGCGTATATAGAGAGAGCAAATGACAAAGGGGGGAACATATTAACAATATTTGATTGCAAGTAGAAGAATATTTAAAATGTTCTTGCAGTTCTTCTGTATATTTGAAATATTTTCCAAATGAAAAGTTACATATAATATGCACATACATACACACATACAAATCTGATCATTTCAGAAAACTGGTAGAATTGGGTGCCTGGGTGGCTCAGTTGGTTAAGCAACTGCCTTCAGCTCAGGTCATGATCCTGGAGTCCCAGGATCGAGTCTCATATTGGGCTCCCTGCTCAGTGGGGAGTCTGCTTCTCCCTCTAACCTTCTCCCCTCTCATACACTCTCTCTCTCTCATTCTCTCTCTCCAATAAATAAAATCTTGGGGCGCCTGGGTGGCTCAGTGGGTTAAAGCCTCTGCCTTCAGCTCAGGTCATGATCCCAGGGTCCCGGGATCGAGCCCCACATCGGGCTCTCTGCTCAGCCGGGAGCCTGTTTCCTTCTCTCTCTCTCTGCCTGCTTCTCTGTCTACTTGTGATCTCTGTCAAATAAATAAATAAAATCTTTTAAATAAATGAATAAATACAATCTTAAAAAAGAAAAGAAAAGAAAACTGGTAGAACCTAATAAAAGTGAACATATGCATAAATTATTACCCCAAATCCACTGTTAGGTATAGTCCCATGAAATAAATGCATATATTCACCAAAAGACATGTACTAGATTGTTTATAGGAGTATTATTAATCATTTCCCCAAACTGGGAACCCCTCAAATGCCCATTATCAGTTGAATGGATAAATAAATTGTGGAATCTTCACAAATAGAATTTTTTTGCAAAAAATACCAGGAGACCTAATGACAAGGGAGAAGTTCATAGACTTAATGTAGAGTGAAAGAAGCCAGACACAAAACAACACATACTGTATGATTACATTCATATAAAGTATAAAGCAGATTAAATAAATATGTTAGAAATCAGGATTGTGGTTACTTTGGGTAAGGGGACAGGTAGTATCTGGAAGAGGACATAGGGGACATCTGAGATAGAAACAAAATTTTATCTCTAGGCCTAGATACTGGTTACTTGGATGTGCTCAATTTATAAAATTCCAGCAAGCTCTACACTCATGGTGTCTGTAATTTTCTTTAGTTGTACTATACTTAAAAAAAAAAAAGTATTTTGGGACACCTGGGTAGCTCAGTCAGTTAACCGTCTGCCTTCTGCTCAGGTCATGATTCCAGGGTCCTGGGACTGAGTCCTACATTGGGCTCCTTGCTCAGCAGGAAAGCCTGCTTCTTCCTCTGCCTACCATTCCCCCTGCTTGTGCTGGTGCTTGTGCTCTCTCTCTCTCTAGCAAATAAATAAATACAATATTTAAAGAAAAAATAAATAAGTATTTTTTTTAATTAATATATATCAGTCTTGCTAAAAATGCTCCAGTGGTTTCTCATTGCTTTTGAAATAAATCTAAACTCTGGGTTATGGACTACAAAGACCCTTATGGCTCCAGTGTACTTCAACTGCCTATCATACCCTAATTTTAATATTCAGACTCATTGATCTCTGTTTCCCAAACACGTCAACTTCTTTCCTGCCTCATTTGTACTTGCTGGAACCCTCTTCAGGCATTTTGCTTGATTTCATCTCTTGTCAGCTTTAAGGCTGCTTTCTCAAGACAAATCATCCTTCTCCTGGTAATTTGATCACACTAGTTTCTTAGTCCCTTTTTAGCCCTCATAACCTTAAAAATTGCTCTTTAAAATTTGTTTGCTTATTTGTTTGTTGTCTATATTCACCACCAAAATGTCAGCTCTTGTTCCTTGCTCATAATTGTGTTCTTAGCATGTAGCAATTTGCTTAACAATGTAGTGGACACTCATTAAATAATTTTTTGAATGAATTAATAGGTGTTTACTGAGCTCAGGAGAACCATGTGGAATAAAGTTACAGACTTTTGCAGTCATTAACAAATAAGAGTTAAAATTTTGGAACTGTAGCAAAGTATATAGAGTGAGACATAAAGAGGCATTGCTTAGATCCATTGGAGCAGCAAAATGTAAGGAGCATCATAAAATATATGATGGAAGACACGATAAAATATGTGGACATGGAGAGGCAGCAGAAGGAATTTAGAAGCCAGGATATGCAGAAAACAAAACAACAAAAACAACAAAGAGCGAACTGAATAAAACCAAACAAAATAAAACAAGCAGACAAACCAAAAAAAGAATTGTGGTATCATGGCAGCCAAGAACAATGGAAAATGCTGTCAGTTATAATTGAATTTTGAAATGAGGGACTACCTGGTAGCCTGGTTGAGAATAGGTCCCTAGAGCAGACAGATTACTAGGGGTTGAGGAGTGAATGAGGGATGAGGATTAGGAAGAGAAAAAAAAAGTCCTCTCTTTCAAAACAGTCTGTTGTGAATAGAAACTCAGTGGTTTGGTAATTAGAAAACTTGGATATAAGAGAATTTTGTTTTGTTTTGTTTTAAGACGGAAGAGACTTAGCAAATTCAAATGCTAATTAGAGATCGTAATTGTTCATATGGAAGCAGAAAGGCAAGGGAACCAGACCAAAGATGAAATATTAGCCTTGAATGGAAAGATAAGAGTGGAGGTTGGAAATGGGAAGAATAGAAGGTGTGAAATAAGACTGCCTGAGTATAGATGTCTCTGGACCTGACGTTAAGTATGACCATTTCAGCACTGGTAAGCAGGGAACAAGAAAATGAGGGTGTGAACTCCAGGAGATGCTCCGGGACTTGGGACAGCCTTGAGATACTTGTGTGCCACAAATTTTCTCTCCAAATAAACACATTTGAGTGATTTTTTTTTTTTTTTTTACTACAGTCCTTTTGGGAAACTGTGTCAGTAAATTTTAAAGACAAAATTTTAACAATGGAGTATGGAGAAAGAAGAGGAGAAAGGCAGGGAAGTATATCATAAGAAAACCATTGAAGTACTATGGTGCATGCTTGGCAGCAACAATGTTATAAGAGAAATATCTACAATTAACCTGAGCTATTTTGTATTTAATGCCTAATTTTTTTGTTTGTTTGTTTATTTGGTACTTACCGTGTATCTAGCCTTAGACAGAATATTATGGGCCTGACTATAACGTAATTGTTCAAGAATTGGTCTGTATTATTTAAATATGCTTTAGAATGTCTTAGAATAACAATATTATTACAAATGAGAGTTACTAAAAAATTTTAAAACCATGACATCATAAAAATATATAGAAAATTTCAGCATAAGTAGTGTAATTTCATTTAAAAAATAATTTATATTTGAGACACATGGGTGGTACATTCGATTAAGCCTCTCTCTCTTGGTTTCAGCTCAGGTTGTAATCTCAGGGTGATGATCTTAGGTCATCTCATCAGGGTGATGAGATTGAGCCCCCTGTTGGGTTCTGTGTGCAGTGCAGAGTCTGCTTAAGAATCTCTATCTCTCTCCTGCTGTTCATCCCACCCCCCCAAAAAAACTCTCTCTCAGAAATAAATAAATAAATCTCTTAAAAAACACTTTATATTTAATATAAATACTACTTACGACTCCATTGTGGCAGTGCTGCTAACTTTCTTTTTCTACGTATTTTTAAGTGTTCTTTAAATTTGTACAAAAATTAGGGCTCCTGGGTGGCTCAGTTGGTTAAGTAACTGCCTTTGGCTCAGGTCATGATCCTGGAGTCCCAGGATCAAGTTCCGCATCAGACTCCCAGTTCCACGGGGAGTCTACTTCTCTCTTTGACCTTCTCCCCTCTCATGCTCTCTCTCATTGTCTCTCTCTCAAATAAAAAAATAAGAACTTTTTAAAAAATTCTACAAAACCTAATATAGCTGTAAAATAAGAAAAATATTAGCACATATTCATAATTACTGCCTAAGGAAAAGCATCTTGAGGTGGACTTATGTGGGTCAAAGGGCATGCGTTTGTTTGCAACACATTACTGAATCTCCTTACAAAATACCGTACATATTTAGGATAATGCTAGCAAAACAAACATTTGTTATGAAGAAAACACATGTGATTCTTGAAGACCTTCAGAGATCATAGCAAAAAAACAGGACAAAGTCAATCAGTTAAAAGATCCTCAGGATTTTCTTTTGTTCCTTCTTTTTTTTTTTTTTTTTTTAATTTATTTATTTGACAGAGAGAGAGTGAGCACAGGCAGACAGAATGGCCAGGCAGAGGTAGAGGGAGAAAGCAGGCTTCCCGCTGAGCAAGGAGCCCGATGCGGGACTCAATCCCAGGACGCCGGGATCATGACCTGAGCTGAAGGTAGCCACTCAACCAACTGAGCCACCCAGGAGTCCCATCTTTTGTCCCTTCTTAATGGCAGGAGTTGCTTCCAGGCAGAACTGTCAACTAGTGAGGAACAGAAGATTTATATCAATGAACCAGCTCTCTTGCTCATTGGTGGGGCAAACCTGAGGTTACATTTAACATGGACTCTATGTTTAACCAGCTCTCCATCATCCAGTGGTGAACTACTAGTTAACAAGCCTTTTATTGGGTTTCCTCCATTTTCCAGATTTCACAGAGTACCCTATTCATCCTATTTATCAGTATCACAGAGCTATTGATAGAAAGCTAGTGATTGATGTTGGTGTCTGGCCTTTGTAGGTAGTTGAGTTTACAAAGCCTGAATTATAACATCTGGTAGTGCAGAATCCTGTGTCAGAGTAAACTAACTTCTGAACTAGTTTATGTATTTATTATTATAAATTTGTTATTATTTATTATAGATTTATTTATTATAACAGGCTTTCCTGAGAGAATAGTTGTGAGCACTTGAAAACACAGGGATTCAGATGTTCCTGGGTTCTGTGGCCCACTAGACCAGTGCCATCCCCCCTACTTGTATTCGAAGCCTCGCACTTTGGTCCTATCTAGTTTTTTGACACTCCCCTCTATATCAAATATTTCATGCCTTCCAAGCCTGTAACCTTGCTTTTCCCTTTCCTCTAAAGCCTTTTGGCACATTTTCCTGATTATCCCTCCAGATCTCGTTGAAATGTCATCTATTCCTGGCAAAGTTACTATTTGAACTCCTGTCCTTTTCCAGATTCCTGTGGGCTCCTGTAGTATTTGAGACATTCTTCCATCATAAAACTTAATATAGCATATCAAAACTAATTATTTCTTGTGCTGCCTGACTGTGAGCTCCACAAGGCAGTGGTTGTGTTTGCAGAGCAGAGAAAGTAAATGAATGAATGGTTAAAGAGCTTGTTTTTGAAGATGCTTATGTTTTTCCCATAATTTGGAAGTTACTACAGTAGGGCTGTTGTGGTTACTTTGGAAAGGACTCTGATAGAAGAAGGAAGAGGAATTCGAATAGACTATCCTTGTTAGAAAGAGATGACAAGGGCGCCTGGGTGGCTCAGTGGGTTAAGCCACTGCCTTCGGCTCAGGTCATGATCTCAGGGTCCTGGGTCCGAGCCCCGCGTCGGGCTCTCTGCTCAGCGGGGAGCCTGCTTCCCCTCCTCTCTCTCTGCCTGCCTCTCTGCCTACTTGTGATCTCTGTCTGTCAAATAAATAAATAAAATCTTTAAAAAAAAAAAAAAAGAGATGACAAGGGAGATGAGAGGAAATATGTACTGAAATCCTGAGAGGATCTGGAAGGATGAGGACAAACATGAGAAATTAGAGCAGCTCAACCAGGTGGGTCAACAGGGAGTAGTCAGATGCAGAGGTGTCTGTTCCCACAGTTGACCCAAAGCAGATCCAGCAGAACTTGGAAGCTGCAATAAGAGATCTGGGAAAATTGATGTGTAGATGATGTACAGGAGGAGAGAGAAGAGAAGCAAGACAAGAAACTAGGACCACAGATCTTACCAGCAATATTCTGAGGTCTGGAAGCATATGCAGAAAAAGCAGCAGTGTGAGGGATCCAGGGATGCTGACTGATGCAGTTTAGACACCTGACAGTTGACATGGAGCAGAGATTAGGAGATATGATTCAGGTGGTGACTTAAGGCTTTGAGGTAGATTCCAAGTTCCTGAATTGGGGGACTGAATTACTGAAAAGTACCTTTAGTTCTATGAAAATGTGACATAGTAAGAAAGTCGTGTTAACAACAGAGTTGGGGAAGAGCAAAATGACGTTTAAAGGTCTATTTTAAGAAAAAAGTTACAGATTTTCTGATTTTAAAACCATTGAAACAAATAGTAGAATCCAATATGTTTTTCTTTCTTCTGGGTGTTTTTAGGCTCAAATAAGATAATTATAATATTCCATGTGTATTATTCTATAATATTTACAAAATATGTTGACATATATTTATTATCATTATCACTGCCTTATATAACTTGGACATTTAATGGTACCACTTGGGTTATTTTGTATCCTGTTAACAATAAAACCAAACCACAGTACATACACACACACACCCACACACATATTTTTCTAATCCCACTTAGTTTTTCTTATGCTACTTTTTAGCTTGTGCTGCTTTGCATCGTGTTATATACCTTTACAACTCTCTGGAAGTCCTTTCTGAAATAAAGTAGTGGTACAAATATACAAATGCCATTTAGCATTATGAGGTTTATCTTCTGGAAGATTTTGATTATTTTAGCTATCATCCATAGATTTACAAAGAAAATAATGGCAACCTTTAAAAGGTTTATGAAAAATTCCTTTTCCAGTTAAACTTCATTCCTTATCTGAGGATACCAAGTATTATAATAATCACTTCAGAGATTTAAAATATTAGGAAATGTTAACAGGCCCCAAATATATAAATATACATGTGCACATGAGCTTTTGAACATGTTAAAAATATGCTCACAAATTCCATGCTTGCAAATGATTTCACCACATATTTCTTTGGACTGGTTGCTCTGCGTCATTATGCTAAGCAAAGACGATCCTTGTTCTTTATCTCAGTTATGGGGCACAAGGAAGAGAAAGCAAGGAAACATCCTTTGAAACTTTCACCTCCAGTAAAGTCCCAGTATATTTCCTTCTAGGGCATTATGGACTTAGTTGCTAGTCTAAGCAAGAGTTATACATAATTTTAAATTATCCTTATTCCAAAGAGTTAATAGCCTCTGATAAGTCATGCAAAACAAATCAATAAGATATATCTGAATGAACCAAAATACTGCCTATCCAGTTAGGCTTGGAATCTAGACCAAACTGTCAAATCTAGAATTTAAAAAACAAGTTGGGGTGAGGGGGAGGGCTTGCAAGTTGCAGTGATATTTAGGATATGTAAACTAGATTAAGCAATCAAACAACTTATGATCCTTAGTAAACCTGAAAATTGAAAAACATTAACATCTTCCTTGGCACAACATGGTTTTCAAATCTATATGACATCGCTTGGCTCCATTTATAGTCAGCATAATTTTGGCTTCTATTCTTATATGGATAACAGCCAAACTCATCTGTCTTCTCTGTCCAATCCTAGCATCTTTGTTTAGTTCCTCAACTGAGATTCTGTTTTAAATAGCCTGAAACATTACTGTAAAGAAAAGATTTTCCTGAGCAATTTGAAATATCTTTGTCAAATCATAAGTTATCATCTGAAGCTTTGTTTTCAATTCAGTGGTTTGAAGAGTGTAGCTTTCTTTCTATAACTTGCTTAGAGATTTCCATGCCTCCTTTCACCAGAAATTGCTTTGATTAATATAATTCTCTTTCAGCTATGATTTCTTTTGCTATTCACTGCCCTCTTTGATGAGTGAAAATGTAGGTGCTAGATTTCTCAGGAGGGCTGAGTTTGAGGGCAATGTGTGCATTCCTATCTTTACTGTCACAAATTGCTTCTAAAACTTTGGTTTTTATATTGTTTATAAAAGCCTGGAAGATTATTTTTCAGGACTTAGGACTGTTTGCTGGCAGATCGATTCTTTATCCTTGTGACTCCTGCAGGCTCATTTTCCTGGCTTACATGCTACCTGACTTCCAGTTTATGTTGGTCTTGGAGGTGAAGATGAGAGAAGGAAGGAAGAATGAGGGAGGCAGCTAGAATATCCTCTCCTTAAGCACTTTCAGTGGTAGCAGCTTGTCTCTTCTGTGACTCCAGCTGCCACCATCAGGCTCACCATGGTTCTGTCATCCAACCTGAGAGGCACACACAGATCCTGGGTGCAGTCTTCCAGTTTTTTTTCTTTGCTTCCCCAGTCTAGGGATGTCAGTGAATTCCTGATGGTGTTAATCTGTAAGTTACTCTATCCCTATTGTTACCAGTTGTTCTCAGTTATTCCATCACCTGTGCAGTTCCCTGCATTAAGTTTGCTTTCTTCTAAAGTATTGAAGTGGATCATGTTTTGCTGGCTAGACCCCAGTTGAACAAGCATCAGTTCTCAGCTAGATATAAATAGAAAGATTTTAAGTTTAACAAATTTGTCACTGGCAGTTGCAGAAGAGGTTTTACGAAGGCTATTGTATATTCTAAATGACTCTAATCATATATTTACTATAAAAATTACTGTTTGGAATAATCCTATAAAATGTTACTAATGGGACTATAATTCAGAAGGGGGATTAATTGGACTGTATATCCAGAAATACTTAAGACACTTAAAACTTATTGGGAAAAGCAATTGAACCCATTGTAAGATAGTTTTATATTATATATAAAAACTCATTTACCTTTTCTAATTTATAAAGTCAGTTTTTGTGTCCAGGCACTTCCTCCTGAATTTTTTCATTCTAAGAAGAGAACCTCAGTTGAACTTATATGAAACATAAATAATGACAAGAAATTATAATCAAACTACTATTAGATCTGAAAACTGATATATGAAGAATAAAAAAGACATGCAAAGGTTAAAAATGCCTATGCCTAATGAAATCAAATGATCATAAATAAAATAACTGGATCAAGTTCCAGAAATAAGGCTTTTTCCTTTGTAACTATGTTTTATTTTCCCAATTTGACTGTAGGCAATAAGTATTGTATCACAAACTATCTTTGCCTTTTGAGGTGTAACACAAGGTAAGTGTTAACAAGAATTAATTTAAAATAATTTAATACCTCCACATACCTTGAAAAAGTAAGGGTTTATTTTTTAACTTTGTATCTGTATCTTACTCATGGAATCCTATATTAATATTCTGTATGTTTTTGTCAGCCCTTATAATGATTCTTGCATGTCATTTATATATATATACACACAGAGTCGCATTCAGAAAAATATTTCAGAAGGTATCCCTTATTTGGTCTTTCATGTGAAAGAGATAACATTCAAACACACAACATAACGTGCAAGGGGAAAGCAAAGAAAATGGCCTCTTTCCTGTTAAGACTCTGTCCTGTCCATAGACAACATATTCATGGTGTCCTGAATGGAGGCGGCAGTGGAAAGAGGCAGAGGGAGTGTGGTTGAGGTATTGATGTGCACAAATAGACTTGATCAAAACATGTTGCCATGATCTTTGTTCCCATATCGACTTGAAGCTTTGCAAACAACATGAAAATGAATTTAAATGTCTCAATTTCCAAATGATCTTCTCTATGTGAAATGGTTCTATTGCTGTGGTCTGGGCTGAGATCTTGAGGCAGACAAGTTTCCTATGTTGTCACTGCACTCACAACTGAAGAACTGATTAATGGACAAAGCCATTCTTAAAAGCCACCATGGTCACTTATTCCTCAGCGAACTGTAAGATGGATACAATTTAAAAAATAGAACTTTTCTTTTGATGTGGATTTATACAATCATATTTCTGTCAAACTGACATACTGTCAACAGTAATATGACTGTTTTTCCAGATAATGTGTAAACCAAAAACATTCAAAAACAAATATTTCTTTTAAAACATTTATTTTTATGATAGTAAAAGGTACCTAACGGGCAATCTGTCCTCTGTTTGAAGAACAAAATGCGGGCATCAGTATCCTTCCATCCCTTCACACCACCTTCCCACTTGCAAACTCGTCCATATCCATGTTTCTTCTAGGTAGAAGGACAGTAACCCTGCTCAGATTCTAATCAAAGTGGTGTTTCTCAAACTCTAACGTGTCTACAGATTACCTGGGGAGTTTGTGAAAAATGTATATTCTGAGTCAGTACGTCTACGGGATGTCCTGAAATCCTGCAGTGTTAACAAGCTCCCAGATGATGCACATGTGCTGGTCTTTAGAAAGCATTTTGAATAGCAAGAAATTACATTCCTTGCCTCTTTTCCCTATAAACTATATGCTCCTTGAAGATAAGAACTATGACTTGCTTATCACTGGGTACACAGTCACACATAATAAACATAACATACTTTAATGGTGAATTAATGCAGAAAGATTTTAATCATTCTCGGTTCCCTGGGAGAATACCGTCTTAGTGTCCAAAACTGCAGAATGAAAATTCCAAAACCAAATGTATTTATATGTATCTATAACCAAAATATGCTTTTGGCTTTAAAACCATGGTATTGGAATTCCTTTTTTTTTAATTTTTAAATTTTAATTGATTTTTTTTGTATTGGAATTCCTGTTGAGGAATCAGATCTGAATGCTTTATCCCAAAATGATATCATAAAAGCACATTGCAATGAAAAGTAAATAAGTATGAAAAATCTTGTTTTAAGAGAGAAGGAGGATATGACTAGTACAATGCTGAAGCATTAATTATTTTTAGCTGTATATACCAGTATATTTTAAGAATATAGAATGGATATCTATAGAATATAAGGAATTACAGAATCAACAAATGTACCTCAGCCAATCTAATATTTTTCCTGGTTTTGAATTTGGAATTACAGAACTGAACTAACTCTAAGCATTAGGGAAACCAGAATCTCATATGTCAGAATCTTTTTGGTGTGGGTGTGAAGTTGCTAATAGAGTTTCTTTCCCTAATTTTAAAAAATTCCTAGATTCTTTTGAGTTTCATACAGATGATCACATCTGGGCCAGTGCTTTATATGAAAGGTGTTTCTAGAATGTACTGTAATTAAGGTGTCCCGGGGGAAGATGAGTACACATACTTTCTCAATATTTTTCTTTTCTGCCTCTGAAAGAGAAACCCATAGGAAAACCCAGTGCAAACAGAAACCAAAATGATCACAAAGAATTCTGGGAACTGCAAAACCCTGTTGCCTTTAGTACTCCATGGCTTCTCTGATTCATTCCTTTTCTCTATCTACTTTTCACTCTCTTTTCTTCCGTTTCTTCTATCTTTGCAAAAAGAGAAGGAGGGTATTGGTGCTAGAGACGATAGGGCTCTGGTCAAATAGGAGGTGGAAGAAGGATCGTAAAGACTGAGAGACTGACAACTGCTATTTTACTTATTCTGTTAGTATCCATATGCCTGTTAGTATGAAGTTGAATTGTTTCTATGGAAAGTTGTTTTCTAAAATGCTAAGCTTTTTTGGATGTTGATGACTGAAGCGCGACAGCTCATATGTACCGCTGAACACTCTGACAGCATGACAAAATTTACTGGCTCCTGGATGTTTTATCTTAATGTACCTACAAGTGCCACATGTATTGCAGTTTCCTCACGCTAAAAAGGTTTCTCGTTGTATAGACATGTGGACTGTTTCCACTTCATGATTTCCTCATGGGGGCTTTCTCCCCCATCGCTGAAGTAATTTATTTTCAGAATAAGTCCCAGTCCCTCTATGTGGCAGTATTTTCATCCATGTGCTTAAAATGGTAAATTGCTTTCTATAAGTTATATTTATAGAATGGAATTCTGTACTGAAAATGAAAACAAAATATATCTGTGCTATTATCAACTCGTGTTTTAAAAATTAGGAACATAAAATATATGATTCATATTTGGCATATTTATAATCATAAATGTAAGAATCACTCTCCATATATGCCATAATGTTATCAGCATATTTGTTGCTCAGTATTTGATGGCAAAAATGATGAAAAATGGAAAATGCCCCATTAATATCACTCACTAAAGCCTTCAATTTTTATTTCCCCAATCCAAACTTTCTAGTAAAGTGAGTAGTTTCTGAGATATATAGATAATAACATTAAATAAAGTCTTACTTAGAATTATCTTGTCAT
The DNA here is from genome assembly GCF_002288905.1 of Enhydra lutris kenyoni. Taxonomy (NCBI): domain Eukaryota; kingdom Metazoa; phylum Chordata; class Mammalia; order Carnivora; family Mustelidae; genus Enhydra; species Enhydra lutris. The sequence continues at coordinate 28,183,675 of NW_019154088.1, read as the reverse complement.
TATTTTTTTAGGATTTAGTAGCACAGCTTCTATCCAAGGATCTAGTAATTAAGCTCTCAGATATAAAACCAAAGTATTCTAAGCAGGAATGGGTTGGCTTATATCAAGATAAACTAAAATCTCAAACACTCCATTTCCAAGATCAACTCAGAAAAATAAAAAGGCACTTAACAGCCAGGAAATCCTATCCTATAGGATCACAAAAAAGAAATGGCTATGCAGATTAAAAGATACAGGTTGCTCCAATATGTCTGAATAGGTTTTATTTATAATGACACTCCTTATACAGCAGTATACATTCTACATATTCAAGAATACTTACGAGAAATGTAACATTTCATTGACTATTCAGGAAAAAAAAAGAGTAAACAATGCTTATAGCGTGGCTATAACATAAACTTTATTTCATTCACAAATTTGAGGTAAATTGTTGAAAAACCAGTATGATCTACAGTGCAAACAATTTTATCTTTGTAATATTTAGGCACAAACCAATGTTATTCAGTGTTTTCTTTCTGATAGTATAGAGGACTTTTAAAAAATCTTTGTAAAAAAATATTTGATGGGTTATTATAAGTTGTCATGTGGAGGCCAATTTGAAGAAAAAAAAATTTCAGACCTCCCTGGATCATTTGTTGCTGACCTGTTCTCTGTGCTGTAGATCTTTTTGCTACAGAATTGGTAGAGAATTAATTTTCTAAAATGAGAGAAGAGAAGAACAATGTGTATTGGTCAAAATTAGGCAAATATGACAATGAAAAATTTATAATACTATGCTGCCAAATTTGGATCTGGAACCATTCAGAAAGAGTAACTATAGTCTATAAGGAGTTACCAGGGTATTACCTTACTAGATTTCTAGATGACTTTTCCTCCATCGCTGTTGCTATGCCTATAGTCTTAAATCTAGCAACTGACTAAGAGCCCAGGCTGGAATATAACATTAGAAAAAGACTCAAGATTCTTCCTATAGTCAAATGCTATATATTAATATTCATTTCCTAACTTCCACTGTAACTTATATGAGTTTGTGTATGTGTATAATATTTAATGATTGTGTGTATTAGATATATGTATGTGTGTCTTTTATATATATGTTTAGTGTTATTACGTGTTTAATCTATTGGCAAAGGGAAGCCTAAGAAATGAACTGAATGGAAAATCTGTAACATAGCTTTAAAAAAAGAGAAAGAGAACAGAGAACAGAGAACAGGAAAGAGCCCTCTGATGCTTCGTTCAACTAAATGACTCTTCTTTCTCAATTGGAGCATCCAGTGCATATTTTCCTCATAAGCATATTTTATTTTCTATATTAAACCACAAGATTCATTAGGTAAGTGTAGTTGAATAATCTGAACAGGTCCTAGAACTTTCTTTTTCTCAATTTCTCTCTTCTTCTATGAACTTACACAGCTGTTTAGTTCTTTTGTAAACAGGGAAGGCTAGGCACTCTTGCATAGATCTTTTTAGCATATGAAACATATTGACATGAATATAACATATGTGCCAAAGCAATATTATTCAGCTAACATTTCAACGAAATGTAACATAAAATTTTAAATTACATATTTCTGCCTATATTTGATTCTTGTTTACTGTATCTGATCCAGGAAAAAAGAAGACTCTTATTATGAAAAACCATCTCTAATATCTTTGCATTTTAATAGCATTAGAAAGGAATGGTTATTACTACTTGTTTATCTTCCAATTGCTCTAACATCACCAAGTGTCAATACAACAGTTTGAAATGATCAAGACTTTTTGATTCAAATGGCAGGTGTCCAGGAGAAGGGCACTGACAGACACAGGTATGTCAAAACATGGAAAGCCTGTAGGATCATTTTGTTTATTGGAGCTGCAAGGTAAAAGACAGGTTTACCCCTCTAATTGACAAATATTACCTTTAAGCAAATCTGTTGCATCTTATTGCTTTAGTTTCTTCAAATAGAAGGCACAGGCTCTTTTCCTTCTCAGGGAGAATGGTGCAATTATTGATTATTGGCTCTTCACAGTAAAAAATAAAATATGTAGTGTATTAAATTATATATATATGTATATATATATATATATATATATATATATATATATATATATATATGTAGATCTTATTTTTTTAATTCCCATCAATAAAATCTTTTTAAGATTTACCACTTTTACCACATTTACCACTCAGGAATAGAAGCATCTTCTAAAATATTTTAGGAATGTCTTTTGCCACTTATTCATTATATAAATATGAGATTGTCAATACCCTAATTGAAATGTAATGTTACATTTCTCTTTATAATTGCACAAAAATTAGATAGTCCACCATAATTTAATTTTTATAACTGTGAATAACTGCATATCTCTTAATACCTACTTAAACAATACATCCTTTCATAACTACAATGCTCTACATAAACTAGTATCTCAGAGCAGAACATAAAAGACTCTTGCAAATTGAACAAGTCCTAGAAGTCAAAGTAGGCAGCTATTTTTTCCAAAACATTAGTATCAATTTTCAGATGTTGGGTACAAACTGAATAAGGAAGAAAAACTAGGTAGGAGCATGGAGTATATATTATGTCAACTGCATATGAAATTTCCGATTAAGATCCATGTCATTTTTATGAGCTAAAGCAAACTATGATTCATATGTATGTCCTCTGTACAATAATATTTTTACTTTTCTTACCTTACCTTACCTAAAATTTATTAAAAAAAAAAAAAAGACAACACCAAAAACATATTGCAACCTGACCCCAGCTACAAGGAGGGGTGAGGTAGTGTACTGAGTACTTGGCTCCTGGGCAAGAAGAGGTAAATGGTCTCTCTATACACGAGAGAACTGAAGGGGGGACACTAGGATATTAGATATTGTGCAATATGCTATAAAAGCTCCCATAGTAAAGTGCTGCTGTAATCTGATCTATCTCTTTCTTTTTTTTATTAGTAAAGACGAAGTACTGGCTGGCTTCCTTGCTTATATGACTATTTTTTGTGCCTGATCTTCAGAAGGTATCAGCACTGCTGACTTAAGTCATGCTGGTTATCACTTAGCTCCTGCCCTTCCTGAAGGGAGCTTGAGAAAAAAATAGGGAATTTTAGATAAGTGAAATTTATGCTGACTCTCCCCACAGTGACATTTACTTTAAAGTCTGATTTAGAGAGAGAAGGCCCATGGGGGAAGATTTCTGACTTCTGTGATTTTAATCGTCCCTCAGGTTTTACTGGCTTTAAGGAATTTTATATGGCTTTATTTGAATACCAGTGGAGTACAAAGAAAAAGCCTGAGAAATACCTCTTCCAAGAATTTCCAGCCCTGATGGACTTGAGAAGTAAAAGTTTTTAAATGTACTAGGTTTAGTAATTTAAAAAAAAAGAAAGAAAGGAAAACAACCTCCATTCATTCTTCTAAGCAATCATTTGAATAACAGGAATTTTTTCCAAAAAGATCCATGCAGATTAATTGGATAATTTTCGTGAGGGAAGAATTGAAATGGCAATTCAACTTCAGCTTCAATCAGAAACTCCATGACTCTTTAGCTTGATTTTGTTGCTCCATAGGGTTTTTAGCTTATTAAGGAGCCTCTGGTGCCATTACACAATTTTGTGCTATAAAAAAGCAGGGACCCCAATGTTTGGGCAATTCTACAATCTGACTAGAGTTTCTGGTTTGCTTCCTGGAAGGAGCTTTGTTACACCTAAAGTGAAGTGGCTTTAATGAAACTCCGTTGCTGGTGGCTAAAGGGCTTCCTGTGTCTAGTTCGAACATGGAGAGGAGATGAATTGAGATCCTTCTCACTATGCCCCAGGGAAGCATTGTTAGCATCGGGGAGAATTTGGTTTCTGGAGTTTTCGTTTGCACAGATTCCATACTGTGTTATCCATTGCCAGTGGGATAAAAGGGGAGGTTTTTGAAGGGAACTGATACCATGATTCTCATATGAACAGTGCTTCATGTGATAGGCATGACCAATCTAAAGATAAGTATTTCAAAAGGAAAGAAAAAGTTAATTCTGTTCTGTAGGGTAAAAGCATAACAAAACCAGAAAGATATTAGAACTTGGATGAGTTTGTGTCATAGGTATTATTTCATAACAATAACAATAGTAACAGCAACAAAATATCCTCATTAGTTATTAGAGACCATTTGTGAAAAGCTATTCCAGATTTGTGCATTTGCAGTCTCTTATTTATCAATGAAACTTTGGTTTCACATAAACTTTTAATCTTGTCCAGTTGCTTCCCATCTGAATAAGCTAAAACACATATACTTGTGCGCATGCACGCACACACACAGACACACACACACACACACACACACACACACTCATTCATCTTCAGAAATATTTGAGTTTACCCAGAAAAAAATGATTTAAAATATATGGAAGTTTTATGGTTTCACTTACTTGTGGAACATAAGGAATAACACGGAGGACATTAGGAGAAGGAAAGGAAAAGTGAATTGGGGGAAATCGGAGGGGGAGACGAACCATGAGAGACTGTGGACTCTGAGAAACAAATTGAGGGTTTTGGAGGGGAGAGAGATGGGGGTTAGGTGAGCCTGGTGGTGGGTATTAAGGAGGGCATGTATTGCATGGAGCACTGGTAGTATCCTATTTCACAGTTTCATTAAATTAATCCTTTAATTTATTCCACCAGATCCTAGCAAACCATCCTAAGTAGTTGTAGATAAATGTATAGATAATTTCCAAAGTGTTACAGATTTCTTTATCAGGAAGACATTTAAAAATTACTCTAATTTTTAAGCAACATTTGATTCTAGTCTAATTTGGTTCCATTGAATGTGAACTGATTGTGATTGAATATAACTGATTTTTGTTTGGCCTTTAGCAACCAGTTGCACTAATGAATCACCTTAGGGAGTTGTTCCTCAGTTTGTCTGCAGTTATACTGAAAATTCAGTTGTCGTCTTATTAATCACATAATCATAAATATGGTGTCTTGCTTTCTTCTAACTTATGAACATAGACACAAGAAAAAAAAATCTAGAAACCGCTCAGAGGTTTGGAAGTCTCATTTATATTCTTTAGTAATAGACACGTTTATTATGTTGGTCAGGGCACATTTTTCCATCAGCACCCACGTGTCTACCTCTACTCAAATGACAGTATAATATATGATGGTTGCCCGCTGTGATAAATAGTGAGGAGAATAGATTCAAGAGAAGTAAATACTAAATTGTCGTGTGTCCTTCCAAATATGTGAAAATACATACAGTCAGATTTGACCTTGGTCAATTCTGACTCTCCAGTTCAGCATGCTAGCTAGGAGGCATGCTTTCAGAGTTTCACTTCTCAGAACTCCCTGCTCACTTCTAACATTTTGACTTATTCAACTCAAATAATGAGTCGAAAATCAAGAAGCAATTAAACTGAGTGCAATTAAATTCAGTATGCCAGTCTTTTATTCAGGTCAGAACAGAAATGAAAATTAGAGAAAGTGCCAACTTTGAGCATTGAAAAAGATAAAGCCTAAGATTTTAACTGCTGTATAATAATTTAAACCTTAAACTCTTATAGACATAATGTTTTGAAATATTGAATGATGCTTTTCTTTTTAGAAAAATAAAAGCTTTAAGCAAGTATAATTTCCCATTTTTCTTGTCCAGCTTCTACTATACTTTATACCCCATATCTTTGGTCATCTCCCCTCAGAACTCTTCTAGATTAGTCTCACTTAACAATATTTTCAAATACCTGTCCCCATCACCTATTTTTCATAATCACATCACCTATTTTTCATAATCACATACTTCTAAACTTTCTTATAATACCTTCTTACTCTATTCTTTTCAGAGAAAAAACTAATCCACTTTAATACATTTTCTTTACATCCTTCTAATTTGGGGCTCTAATTTGTTGTATAGACGGATATATCTAAACCCTTACAAATTGTAATTTAAAGCCCAACAGGGAGGAAGGAAACATACCTTTTAACTTCTTAAAAGCATCCAGAGATCTTGACATATTGTATTCAGAGCAGTAGAAGTAAGACTAATAACTTATTTTCAGTAGTTATAATGGAGGCCAGAAAACAGTGAAGTGACTATTTTTTTTTCCAGTGATCCGATCTATATTCTATAAACACAGAAAATATTCTTCATAAATGAAGTCTCTACTTAGAGACAGTTTCAAAAACTGAGCAGACCCATAATAAAGAAATAACTCAGGATGTTCTTCAGAAGGATAAAAACAAGGGTATGCAGGAAGAAATATAAAACAAAAAGAGTGACTATATGGGTAAATCCAAATGAATGTTGACTATCTCAGTAACACCAATGTCTTATGGGGTTTAAAATATGCTTATCTAACATAAGGTGTAACACCTCACTAAGAAAAATTATAAAAACACTATTGAAAGAAGTTAAAGAAGAATTATATAGAAGAATATGCCATCTTTACCAACTAGAAGACTGCTCTTGTTATGTCAATTGTTACTTAAGAAGACCTCAGATTTGCTGGAATCACAATCAGAATTCCAGAAGATTTTTTTGTGTGGAAATTTAAAAACTGACTTTAATGTTTCTATGGAAACGCTATCAAAGTAGCCCTGCAGAAGAGTAAAACTAGAGGATATACTCTACCAGATATCAAGACTTACTAAAAATTAAAGTAATGAAGACTGTATTGGTATTGGTGTTAGGCACAAGGATTCGCACAAAGTGACTGCTACAGTTCTGGAGGGGAAGTATGTCTTTACAAATAAATGATGGTGAATTAATTGGATAACTTCATGAGATAGAAATTCCCTGCTTTACACCATGTACAAAGATTAGTTCAGAGTAGATGGATCATGTAGAAATGTGGAAATTAAAACTGTCTGAAAACCAAATTGGTTACAATAATTCCCTCTCAGGAAATACTTCGAATATGATATATTTCTGCAGCGATGAAACTTTTTATAAGAAGCACTTTTATGTTTCATACGAGTTGCAATAAAAAATTTTCTTAAAAGACTAAAATATGTGTAGAAATATATGACAGGAAGAGCAAAAAAGCAGAAAAAAGATAAATGGTATTAAGATGTTTTAAATGTTCTAAGACCCTTACTTTGTCGGGAAAGTAAAAGTATCAAATATATAGTCTTTAATAAGTCCCATTGAATATTGTAATATCTAGAATGACCATTAAAAGAGTAGTAAAAAATGAATATAAGTAATAGAATGAGAGAAATTGAATAATAAACAGTACTCAGATTTTCCAAAAGAAGGCAAGAAAGGAAAAATAAAATGTACCTAGAACGGTTAGGACAAATAGAAAACACATAGCGGATTAAACCCAAAATATATCAGTGTAATTATTGGATCATAGGTATTCCTACTTTTAACTTTTTGAGAAATCTCTGCACTGTTTTCCACAGTGACTATATCAATTTACATTCCCACCAATAGTTCATGAAGTTTCCTTTTTCTCCACGTCCTTGTCAACACTTGTTATTTCTTGTCCTTTTTATTTTAGCCACTTTAACAGATATAAGGTGATATCTCATTGTGGTTTTGATTTGCATTTCCTTGATAATTAGTGATGTTGAGCAAATTTCATGTATCTGTTGGCCATCTTGTATGGTTTCATTCATATGTGGAATCTAAAAAAACAAAGCAAATCAATAGACAAACAAGAAGCAAAATCAGACTTGTAAATACAGAGAGCAAACTGGTGGTTTCCAGAGGGGTGGGGGGCCGGAGGTGGGAAAAATGGGTGAAGGGGAGTGGGAGATACAGGCTTCCAGTTATGGAATGAATAAGTCCTAGGAATCAAAGGCCTATAAATATAAATAAAAGGAATATAGTCAGTGATATTATAATAGTGTGTATGCTGACAGATGGTAGCCTCACTTGTAGTGAGCATAACATAATATATAGAGAAGTTGAATTACTGTGTTGTACAGCTGAAACTAATGTAACTTTGTGTCCACTATACTCAAATAACAAGTTAAAATATATATCTGTAGTTTTATTAAATTTAAGTGAATTAAGTACTCTAAGTAAAATATAATTTTAACAAGATTAAAAAAAAACACCTGTACATTGCTTACAGAAGACACATGTTAAATAAGTCTGTAAAAAAGTTAAAGTTAAAGAGAAAGGGTATAAAAAGACATACCATGAAAACACCAAAAAGTGTACAACTGGTATAACTATATTCATATCAAACAAAGTAAAGTTTAAAAGAAGTAGTATTGCTGTAAAGAAATTTCATAATTAGGTGTCAATCCATAAAGATTTTTAAATTATAAATTTTATGTATTTATTCAGATAAATTCATATAGACTTCTTGGCAAAATGGTAATATATAATAAAATGATAAAGGTCCAGAATTTTTTCTTATGAAGTGAAGTACTTGGGCAAGGCAGGTACTTTTCCTCTGCAGAGTGTTTTTCCACTTTTTTTTTTTTTAAGATTTTCTTTATTTATTTGACAGAGATCACAAGTAGGCAAAAAAGCAGGCAGAGAGAGAGGAGGGGAAGCAGGCTCCCTGCTGAGCAGAGCCCCCAATGTGGGGCTCGATCCCAGGACCGTGGAATCATGACCTGGGTCGAAGGCAGTGGCTTTAAGCCACTGAGCCACCCAGGTGCCCTATTTTTCCACTTGTTGATTCAAAGCTATGTTCCCAAACATAGAGGCTGACATACTTCTAAGTGCAAGATGCATTTTACATGTATATGATTTGGGGGCACCTGGTAGGTGCAAGATGCATTTTACATGTATATGATTTGGGGGCACCTGTAGGGGGCACCTACAATAATTATTGTTAATTTCTGTCTATGTTTTCTATGTTCACTAAATATAGGAATTATAATCAATTCTCAATGAGAATTTTACAGCTATTCTACATCTTTTCTGTCATCAATGTGTCCCTCTCAAAAGGCCCTTTCTTAGTATATAAACTCAGGAAAGTCATACCCCCAAATAAAAACTGGGGAAAAAATGCAAAGACAACAACAGAAAAACCTTACTTTTCAACCCCATATTATCCTCGGGAATTTTTCATTCACTTTGGGGGGGAGAAAAAAAGTCTGTATTCATTGTCTCTTTTTTATACCTTGAAGTTTTGCCAACCAGATTCTGTTTCCAACGTTAATGCCCAACTTCCTACCCAACTTCCTACACTCCTATCTTTTTAGTCTTTTCCCTAACCAACCTGTTCCTTGAAACTCTCCCCTAAATTAATTCCCATTACCCTAATGTTTCTTTAGGTGCGTATTTTGTCCTATCTACTTTTTAGTTTACTAGGAAAGCTTTTATCACTGTATCTGGTCCTTCTAAGCAGACACAGACGAAGTTAGAGATAGAATTCTATTCTCTTCTCACCCTTCACAGACTCTTGACCTCATCAGCTTGGCAACAGCATATATTTATTTCTAAGTGAGTGATTCCCAGGTTTCACTTAGAACCCTGCACCTCTCTCTGCCATACAAATGTCTTACTAATTAATCACCAAAGTCTACTTATTCTATCTTTGAAATACATCTTGAATTTTTATCATATTCCCCCCAATGTTCCTACTCTAGCTCAGATCTAAAATGTCTCTCATGTAATCTAATGTCAAAATTACTTATATTTCTGGACTTTCATTTTGCATCTCCAAACTAACATCAGAACTTGATTTCTCAAAGTGATTTCTTTTAATAGGAGACTCATATCAAGAGATATTCCTTGGAGGGGAAAAAAAAAAAAAAGATGGTTTAGAAAAAGTTGACCCTTGCTGCATGTTAGCACCTGTTTGTGAAGAATCATTATAAGTATTAGCCCATGAAGGGTGGTAGGAAGTAATACATTTAAGAATCTAGTATTGAATCATATATTCTGTAGAATACACTTGGGCAGAAGCTGTGTTGGAATTGCTAAAGTTTCTTCTTCCTGCTCTTCGTCAGCAGTCCAACCCTCCTGCCTGCCCTCCAAGGCGCTCACTGTACCATGTATCACTGGCCATTCGGTGCATAATCATTTCTTAAGAGAGAATGGTCTGCCTCATTTGTCTTTTATTTTCCATGTTGCCTATCATGATCCACTCTACCCATAAATAGTCAATGAATGTTTCACAATTTGGGGTTAAAATTTTCTTCATAGATTGATTTTTAAAGTAACATCTTACTATTTTTGAAATTTAGGATTTTATTATTAAGATTTATTGATCTAGGCATTATTCATGACATTTTCTATGGAAGTGTCAGACATCTTGAAAAATTCTTAATCTAGACCACCAGAAGCCATAGTATAAATTTCAGGACATTAAATAGTTTCATAGTAAATTGAATGAGTTAAACCTACTTCCAAAGCACCTAAAACTCTGGAAGGAAGTGATTTACTTACTTTCATGAACTCATTAATTAAGTGCTCATGATACTCTAGGCTTTTACCAAAAATAGAGATGATTCAGTCTTTTTCTGAAGAGACCATCTTCAGTTTCTATCTAACTGTTTTTATTAAAATACACATGTGGCTTGTTGGTATCAGCCACCCCTGGGGGACAATGAAGCGCATCACAAAAAGAAAATATTCGCACAATAGTTGTCTCCAGCTAAAATTGCCTAAGAAACAGAAGTTCCTGTCGAATAGGTTGATGTATGCTGACAGAGTTACATGAGAAGTTTGAACTGCCTCTTCCTGCATTATGTCTAGCATGTCAAGCACTCAGTTTCAGAGGGGTAGATCTGGTATTCTATCATGCCTTTTATAATAGCCTAAGGTAGCCCAAAGCGACAAGTTTCCTGATGGTAATATCATGAGTATGTAGGCAAACATCGTAATATGATGACTTTGCTAAAGAGCAGTAATGATTGTTAGGACACTAGAGAGGCTTCTGATTCTTCCTAAGCTATGACATGACATTTCTCTTCTAACCATTTATTGACTAAAGATACCATTTATATGGTATGGATTGAAAATGCCTTTTCTTTTGAAAGACTGAATCTTTCTTATATGAGCATCTTTAGCTATTCAATGGAAATCAAATCAGTTGGGAAAATGAGGTTAATTTTTCAGGCTTGAACTTGAGAAATTAGATATTCTGTCTTGCTGGATTCCTAATGGAATCCATGCATCTAAATCTTTTAATGCCATTACCTATTTACTACAGCGCTATGGAGAATAGGAAAGTTTAAATGCTTCAGCCAGTTCTTTCGAAAAACTTTCTTGTGCGTCTTAAATCCTTGGAATTGCAGGGGAAGGAAAATAATCCTCCTGTAAATTAAGTCATGATGGTCTTGATGATCAGGTCAGACCAGCTGATAAGCTCTCTGTAGGAATGCAGCACAGCAATCGACTGTCATAAAGATTAACATCCATTTGCTTAGCTAATGAGTGCCACATGCATAGCATATCCGAAGCTCAAGCTTTAAAAGGTTGTATCCATTTTTATCATCACATCTGGAAGCACATCCAGTGTGGTATACAGCTGCATGACTGATTTTCATGTTTGTGGTTTGTAATCAGTCTCGTTAATTTTTAGTCATATTCCATATATGCTAGTGTACTTGGAAATATATATTATTGGACAGCTGAAAAAGTTTCACTTTTCAGGTGTTTATAAATGCATTTCAGCACTGTTTTTCTTTCTTTGGCCTTGAATGGTTCTCTTTTGTTAATTTTGACATGCATAATATCTTACAAAAGCTAACCCTTCATAGGTGATAATGCCACAAAGGTTTGCAGAGGGATTGCTTTAAATAGACATTTTCAATTACAGAAAAGTCACATGACCCCATTTGGCCTTTTTCAGTGCTATTAAAGTAAGAAAAAAAGGAAACACATTCACAAAATGTTAAATGTTTAAAATTAGCCTTTGCTATATTTTGCTTTGAAATACCTGCATGTGTACTTTTAAAGATGTCTGAATGATGTGTCATGTTATGTTGAGTATCTCCTTTCAAAATAAATCCTGCCCCTCAAGGATATCTATATCCAAAGTAGCTATGCCGTAATGTAGACTATAATAGCCCTTCTGTGCTAAGAAGAACAGGGATAGAAATAGATACTGTATGACTAAATGCTGATTGACAGCTCCATCACAGGCATGGTACTTCTTTAGCTAAACTGCAATAAAGAGACTTCATATCGCACCATTCAACAGATAATAAAATAGCGTAAACAGATGTAACCTTGTGGAAAAAATTGTCTACTCGATTATAGTGATAACAAATTGTGCATTTACTTTTTAAATCTTAGATAAAGATCACAAAAGTAAGTGTTGATTCACAAGGCAGATTTCATTCTCAATTACCCCTTTAAATGTTGTTTCTAATAGAAAATAACATTATATCTGGGTACTTGTTAAATATATGAAGGCAAAATATTTTCTTAGGATGTAGGAATTTTTTAAATGTAAATGTTGATTGAAATGTCTCCAAGTTTCAGATTGGAGACAGCTTAAAAGCTCCTACAGAATGAAACTTTACCTTGAAACCTGTCAGAGTTTACTGCATTGGTATATTATTGGGGGAAGGGAGACTTGAAGAATTCTTTTCATCAGAAGTTTAATAAGAAATAAGCAGGATGCTTTAAAAAAAACACACACCAAAACCTTTACTACTCACAGAATCACACATGACAATGAATGTCATCATTATAATAAGTAACATAGACTCATATAATGTAGTCTTGGAATCAGCAGCCCTCAAGAACTCCTCCTCAGTTGCAAGAACTTGTATAAAATTGAAGTAAAAATTAACAATTTAAGCCTCTAGTGTTGACCGTATTTAGTCACTTTGTAGCATGTACACTATATACTTTTGAAGTTATTTGCCTTTGGTTTCTTTTAATTTTGTTGTTATTACTCCTAATAACTACATCTCTAACATCATCAAGAGTTATCCCTGACTCAATCATGACCCACATACTCTGTATAAGTCATCTTTCATCCAAATTGATGAGAGATTTGATGCAAAGCACGTGTGATTATGTCCATTTCTGATTTCATTTCAGTCTGATAGCATTATTTTTCCATGATCTTTTTGTGAGTGCTGAATATTTTTTCCAACAGAATTTAACAAGTTCTAAAGTTAAAATCCATATCTGTTTTGATCCATGTGAGGTAACTGAACTGAGATACTTCCAGTGATAGAGCAGAAGGGAGTGTAATTAATGGCATCCACACAGAATCCTTGGGACATATAGAGTTTCTGAATCTCTGAATTCAGCAGTGCTGTCAGTGTTTTGGCTGGCAGCCTATAACCCCCTTTTAACCTGAGCCCAGCTTACTCAGCAAGCTATGGCAAATGACTGCTGAGCTGTTACTTTCTTATTTCAAAATACACCTCCAGTTGAGAGAGGGACATGCTCTTTTACATATGGTATGGGATTTTGTTTGGGAACTCAGTTTTCTGTTATGAGTTTTTTAAAGAAATGTACAGCAGCAGCAGTGGCAAAAAAAAAAAAAAAAATCAGAAACTTTGGAAAGGAAGGAGGAAGGGTGAACTCACAGAAACTGAGATGCCATACTTGTTTTGGCCAGGCACAGAGAAGTTGAGAAACACTCTGTAGGTGGGCCAACAAAATCTATCACGTAGGACAGGGACTGCAGAGTTCTGAGCTAAAGTTCTTCCATCTAGCCTGTAATGCCACCAGCACTCACAGCCAAACAAGAGCAGTTTTACTCTACTGTCCTGTATGGTTATGTATCTAAAGAAGTAGTAGTGGAGGGTTGCTGAAGAAAGGCAGGGATTATACTGACCCAGTGTATGAGAGGGTAGATAAGGAGAAGAGAGGAGAAGTGAAGGAAGTGAGGAGCCATCTTCTGAAAAGTGATGATTACAAGCACAGTGACCACATACTGCCCACATTCAGGAAACACCAATGCTTCCAAACCTAATTGCTGAACTGAGTCAAGTATAGCATTCAAGTAATAGACTTCATTCATTCATTCATCATTCATTCATGCTACAAATATTTATTGAGAACAACCTGTGTTTAAGACATTGTTGTAACACTGTGGATATAGTGCTGAAGAAGAGGAAGACCTTGCCCTCAAGCATATGATCTGGTCAGGAGACATACAATAAACAAGTAATTACACAGTATATTTCAAGCAGTTTCAAATGCTGTTAAGAAACATAAAGGAGGATAATGATACAATAGTTGGTGGGGAAAGTAAACACTATTTCCTTATTGGGTGATCAGTGAAGGCCTGCCTGAGGAGCTAGACTATGAATAAAAATGTAAAAGAAGTTAGGGAGCCATGTAAAGATCTTAGAAAGAATTTTCAGGAAAGAGAGAATAGCAAATAAAAAGGACCTGAAGTAAAAATAAATTTGGTAGCTAGCATTAAAGCAAGAGTGAGAACTAAGCAGAGAATGAATGAAAATCATGGTAGAATATTAGTCAAGGTAGAATATTAGGCAAGGCCAGAGCACACAGGGTTTCATAAGCCATGGCAACGGGCTTGACTTTTATCATGAATGGGATGAGAAACCATCAGTAATTTCTCCATAGAAGATAAAAAATTGGTTGAAATCTTTAAGTGACTTCAAGGATTCTGGTCTGAGCAAATGGGTGAATAGCAGCATTATTTGCTAGGGTGAGAAACACTAGAGAGGGTGGGGAAAGGTGGAAAAAGGTTCCAACTTAGATTCAATGTGTGATGTGTATTAGACAATAGAAAAGGAATGATAAGTTGGTAACTGAATATAAAAATCTAGGTCCCAGGGGAGACGTCTAAACTGGTGGGAAAGATTTAGACATCATCATTATTTACATATGTACTTACGGTCATGGGGATAGAAGAGATTGTAGAATGGCTGTAGATAGCAAAGGGAATACCAAGAACTGAGTCAGGGCTCTCAAACATAAGCAAGAGGAGCCTGCAGAGAAAATGGAGAAGAATCAGTAAGGAAGGAGGAAAAAACCAGTACGGTGTCTCATAAGTTAAGTGAAGAGAGTATCCCAATAATGAGGCAGCAGGCAACTCTGTTACATTCTGCGAAGAGATCAAGTATGAGGAGGACTGAAAATAGATCATCAGATTTGGCAAATGGTGGGTGTCAGTGATGTCCTGGACAAGGTTTTAGTGGAATAGTATGAAAAAAGCCTTTGGTGGTGAGTATTATGGAGGGCACATATGGTGCATATGTGGTGTGTGGTCTGGTGTGTGGTGCATAAACAGTGAATTTTGGAACACTGAAAAGAAATAAAATAAAATAAAATGGGGTGAAAAAAAGCCTGACTGGAGAGGCTGAGGAAAGAATGGAAAGTAAAGAAGTGATGAAAACAAGATCGGAGTCTTAGTTTCCTCATTAATAAAAAGCAGAACCTGATCCAAATAATCTGTTATTTCTTCTATCTAGACATTTTTTCATATTTTTATCATGAGTTTGAGCTCTTTTTATTTCTTCCATTTTCCCAAACCCTGAATTCCTGGTTCATTTCATTCTCTTCCATTGCAATTAAAAATGGGAAAAGTTATTGGACATAAGCAATTTCTCCCCAGAACTAATTTTTTTCAATTTCAGAGATTAGGTAAAACATCATTACCTGTTAGACTATGACAATAGTTTTAGGCTGCTATTTTGGATTTGTTGCCCTTAAGAGAGAAAATATTTTCATTTCTTAATGTTCAATATTTACTTAGTAAATTATCTTCAGAAAACTGCCACTTTAAGGCACCTCTGCAGAAAAATATAATTGACAACATTGCTCGTAAATTTAAAGTGTATCTAATACAGCCTTATTAACATAAGATGCCTTTTACTTCTGATCCAAAATGGGCAGTGGTTGCAATGATTAGACATTTTATAGTTATCTAGAAGATATTCCTATCTTGGTAATATAAATATTCAACTCAGTGAATTATTTCCATGGAAAGAACAGAATAAAGACCTCTTGTTTAGGTTTATCTCTTCTATATACAAAGCTGTAAAAACAAAACACCAAACAAACCTCTGGCCATTCAAGCAGTAGTTCTACTATTACTACTACTACCACAACCACCACCACCACCACCACCAATAGTAAGAATGAGTAAATCAGATGAGAGTGATTTGTTAAATATGGTCTACCTTTCAACAGAGTGAAAAGCAAATCACCAAGCAAGGCTTCAGTGCAGTATTGACCCTTGGTGTATGTGATCCCAAATCTGTCAACATTAAAATATTGCTTCTATAAAGCAGAATTATGCTGCTGGGAGGGAACCTGTGGTATATAATAAGAAGTATATATATATGGTCTTTGTCCCTGTTTCTAGTACAGGACTAAAAACCTTTGGAATTTCCTAAGTCAAGAGAACAATAAATGTGTCTTCTGTTATGTGAATGAGGTGACTTTTAGAAGCACCTAAGGATGAGAACTGATTACTAGAAGAATTAACCTTGTGAACAGGAAGTTGGAACTTTGAGTCCCACTCCCCAACTTCTTGGGAAGAGAAAGGGGCTGGAGATTGAGATTAATCACCAATGGCCAATGATTTAATCGGTCCTGCCTATGTCATGAAACCTCCATAAAAACCCAAAGGAGAGGATTCAGAGAGCTTCTGGGTTGGTGAGCACTTGGAGAAGTGGGGAGGGGGGGCACACCTGGAGAGGGCATGTTTGGAAGCTCTGCATCCCTTTGCCATATCTTGACTTGTGCAACTCTTCTTTCTGACTGTTCCTTAATTATTATTATTTTTTTTTTTTTACATAAACTGGTGATTTAGTAAGTAACATGTTTTTTCTGTGTTCAGTGAGCCACTGCAACAAGTTAATCATATCCAGAGGGGTAAGTTGGAACCTAGCCACTGGTCTGAAGTACAGATAACAACCTGGACTTGTGTTTGACATCCTGAGCTGTCATTGGAACCTCCAATTTGTAGCTGGTTGGTCTGGGCTTATGACTGGGGTGTCTAAAGGTGGGGGCAGTCTTGTGGGACTGAGCCCTCAAACTGTGGAATCTGACGCCATCGATAGTGTCAGAATGGAGCTGAATTTCAACACCCAGCTGGTGTTGGGTTGATTGATGTTGTGTGGGAAATAACCCCATCACACACACACACACAAACACAAACTGGAATTGGGTCCAGGAACCTAAAATAGGGCCTGATTGAAATTTGAGTTGTACATTCAATGTACAATGAGTTATGTTCTGATTTATTGGGAAGATAATGTATAATGTGTCAGAGTGATTTGATGGACCCATCTCCCCAAATTTGATGGTTTATTCCAAACTTATAAACTATTATTTCTGAATGAACCAAGGTAATTTTCAGATCAATAACAAGTATGATGTCATTCTTAATAATATTAAACAATATTACTCTTGTATAATATTTTGAAGCATTACACCTTGTTCAAAATTCTAATTAGTAATTTGTTTTGAAAATTTTCTGGAAAAATTTTCCTTGTTTAGAAGAAATGATGTTATCATTTCAAGACAGAAATATATAGTTAATAAATAAAAGTGGCATTATGGAAGAATTCAGAAAGTGAAAAAAAATAAGTGGAAAAAAGTGACAAATGAAAAAAAAATAATTGATTGTCCTTTCTGTCAGACTGTACACATTAAGGACTTTTCTCTGAGAGCTCAGGTTTAACAAACCAGTATTTTCTAATTAGCCAGTAGGCTGACAGTCACACCCCATCTGCTCTTCCCCAGCTCACAACACACTCTATCTCTTCCAGCCCTGCATCAAGCTCCTGCTGTTGTTCTCCACAGAGCACCAACTTCCTTTTCTGCCCTGCTCCCAACCCATCCTTGTTTGGAGCTGTCAGCTTTGGGTCATCTGACTCAGCACTGAGCTTCATATCAGAGTAAGTTGAAATCAGTTTCCAAGCCATTAACTCTGTATTTGCTCAAGCCAGGAGTCACAACCCCACCTAAATCCTTTATTTTCCACTAGGTCTTGACCCATTTTGTTGTTGAGGTTACATGTCCTCCCTCAGTCAGTCACAGTGAAATCCAAATAAGGGTTAAATCCTGACCCTACTTGGATTTGAAAACTTTTCCCACTCTAAATGCACACAGAGAAAGACTCAAAGCTACAGGGACAGAATCTGATAGAACATCTCTTTTCTTAGTCATGTGCAAGGATAGATTAAAGCTAAACATGGCTCAGATCAATCAAAAGTTCAGACTACTGAAAACTGCTCTTTGACTCTAGCAAGTTGATGCAACTTGCTATTAGGTGAAAATCTATGAACTGAGAAGTCTACCATTAAAAAACTTTTAAAAAAATACCCATCATTTCTGATGTAATCATAGATTATGATATGATAATGTAATTTTTTATTATGTTAAGTTAGCCACTATATAGTACATCGTTAGCTTTCGATGTGTGTTCAATAATTCGTTAGTTGTATATATGTTAGATACATTCTTTGGCAGTGAGAATGCAAGAGAAAAAATATTGCTAGTCCATTTTTTAAAAAATTTATTTTTAATTCTTTTCAGCATAACAGTATTCATTGTTTTTGCACCACACCCAGTGCGCCATGCAATCCATGCCCTCTCTAATACCCACCACCTGGTTCCCCCAGCCTCCCACCCCCCACCCCTTCAAAACCCTCAGACTGTTTTTCAGAGTCCATAGTCTTTCATGGTTCACCTCCCCTTCCAATTTCCCTCAACTCCCTTCTCCTCTCCATCTCCCCTTGTCCTCCATGCTATTTGTTATGCTCCACAAATAAGTGACACCATATGATAATTGACTCTCTCTGCTTGACTTATTTCACTCAGCATAATCTCTTCCAGTCCCGTCCATGTTGCTACAAAAGTTGGGTATTCATCCTTTCTGATGGAGGCATAATACTCCATAGTGTATATGGACCACATCTTCCTTATCCATTCGTCCGTTGAAGGGCATCTTGGTTCTTTCCACAGTTTGGCGACTCTGGCCATTGCTGCTATAAACATTGGGGTCAGATGGTCCTTCTTTTCACTACATCTGTATCTTTGGGGTAAATACCCAAAGACCTCAACGTGAGACAGGAATCCATCAGAATCCTAGAGGAGAACATAGGCAGTAACCTCTTTGATATCAGCCACAGCAACTTCTTTCAAGATATGTCTCCAAAGGCAAAGGAAACAAAAGCTAAAATGAACTTTTGGGACTTCATCAAGATCAAAAGCTTCTGCACAGCAAAGGAAACAGTCCACAAAACAAAGAGGCAACCCACGGAATGGGAGAAGATATTTGCAAACGACAGTACAGACAAAAGGTTGATATCCAGGATCTATAAAGAACTCCTCAAACTCAACACACACAAAACAGACATCATATCAAAAAATGGGCAGAAGATATGAATAGACACTCCTCCAATGAAGACTTACAAATGGCTATCAGACACATGAAAAAATGTTCATCCTCACTAGCCATCAGGGAGATTCAAATTAAAATCACATTGAGATATCATCTTACACCAGTTAGAATGGCCAAAATTAGCAAGACAGGAAACAACATGTGTTGGAGAGGATGTGGAGAAAGGGGAACCCATTTTGTTTTTAATAGCAAATAAGTTATGTGGTACTTGATTTAATCCATATTCACATCTGATGTATATCACTGTACTTTATCTTTCACTTGCCTATATTTTAGTGCTTAGTTAGATAGTGATATTGACACCAAAACAAAGACTTGGCATATGTTCAGAGCGGACTGTAACTCGGCTGCTACAATTTTCCATCTTATTTTCCACAGCATCTTGAAAACAAGATCCTGCCCCACTGTTCATAGTTCTTAAGCATAGTAAGACACTGCATGAGGTTAAGATCTAATTATTAGAAGAAAAATGCTATACTAAATGATAGGAAACTATCTCCCATTCCCTTCTGATCTAACTTATTTGTAAATTTTATACATTATGTCATTCATACTTCCATTTTTAAGTAAAAATAATTACTTAATATTCCCAGAAAGTATATAAAGCTTATTAAAAGTATTCTGGAACCTTCCTTACCCAGGGATTTTTTTTTTTTTTTAATCTTAAAAGAAGAAATCCAAACTTCCAAACTATTTGGCTGTTCCCTCAAGGAGTATGTTTATACCAGCAGGATCTTTGAGTCCTCCTCACTTGCTGCTAACTGTAATGTGGCAGATTGGGTCCAGATTCTGACTGAAATGTCTTGAGTAGGAAACTCAGAAGGTGAATTTTTAGTGGGGCCTCCATATACTAAAAGCTGCTGTTTAACTGGCAATAAATGTAGCAGTAAAATTGGAGTCTATAAAAAATATCTTGAACATGAGCATAAATTAGGAACAAAGATTAGGTGCCACATGCTTACAAAACTTCTCTTTCCAAAGAATGTGCTATTTAACTTCTGATCTTAAAATAAGAAGTGTCTTTTATTTACTTATTTTTTGCTCTTCCGTCAACAAATGTTCAGTAATGTTGCTGCTCAATTACGCACACAGCCTGCTCATTTTCTGAGCTGTCTAAACTTTTACCTTGTCTCAGCACTCACTACCTTTGACCTTTCATTACAGAGCTCAGAAATCTTGCAAAACAAGCACTGACTAACTAAAACCAGGGAAATACCATTTGGGGTTATATTCTAATCAGGCAACAATCTGGTAGTGACTCTCTAGGCTTTGACAGAAACATTTAGCTGTGATTGTGTATGATATCATGTGAGTGAGTAAGGATCTTGTTGTATTCATCAGTCTGTTTACATCAGGAGCTTGTAAAGAAGAAAATCACTTCACTTTGTGATGATGATTCTCTTTGACCTTGCCTAACACCTGCAGAGAATAGATCATGCAGTGACCCCATCAAGCACATTCCTTCGCAACACACACACACACACACACACACACACACACACACACACACACACACAGAATGTAAATTAAGTATTCAATAGAAAGTGTAACTACCCAGAGGTATATATTTAAATTATAGCTTTTTTTTTTTGTCTTTAAAGTCTAAGATGTCACGATTTTGCAGTAGTAGAACTGCACTGCTTTTTCTCATTTGAACTTGACCTTTCTGGATTCATTCTCAATCCTACTAAGGCAGCAATCTAAATGATGGAAATGATAGATATTAACAAGACATTGGGGTTTTTTTTAGTCTAGGGAAAAAAGAATCTAATAAGAAAGCAAGAAGATATATTTGTATTGGTAGATTATTTTTGTGGTTATCCATCAAATAGATGGATTTTATCAAATAATCTACCAATAATTTTGTCTCTCCTTTTATTATGTATGGAAAACCTGCACTTCATCAAATTACTTCTGCCAGTTTTCTATACATACAGTAAACGATTTTAGAAATTAACTCAGTAGAGCTCTTTGTTAAAATTTGTCATTTATCTATTAAAATTCTCCAGCTTTTGTCAGACAATGTACTTAGCTCTGTAATAAGAGTCCCTGAAGATGTGTGTGTGATTTGTCAAAAGAGAGACAAAAAGTGTATAAAACTCTAAAATGTCAGCAATCAGGAGATTTAACAGACTTTAGTAAATTTACATAGAGTGAATAGAAATCTTTGATATTAATAAACTTAGCTCGGGGGAGTACAATAGAGGGGGCAAAGAATGATAATTTAAATACAATTTCAACTTCACTTCTTCCAAATTTAAAAATTATTATGGATAAATGTATGATAGAGTTTAAATAACATAAATGTAACTGTTTATCAGCACTCCAAAGTTCCAGAGTGAGAATTTTTTTTTGAAGTGAACCAGTAAAGTATATAATTCCTCACTTAGTTTATTTTCTCCAGCAGAAGCACTAATGGTGAGACAAAGCATACTGCATATTACAAGATTGTCAGAGAGTGGATAGGAAGCAAAGAAGTTGATTGGCTTTACTGAATCCAAAAATATGTTGTATTCATGTATGAGGAGTGCCATGACAAAATACCACAGAGGGGGTGGCTTAGATGACAAAATTTATTTTCTTGCATTACTGGAGGCTGGATGACCAAGAGCAGTTTTCATATCATCTGAGGCCTCTCTCTTTGGCTGCAGGTGGCAGTCTTCTCACTGTGTCCTCTCATGGTTTTTCTTCTGTGCACAAGCATCCTGGTATTTCTTTGTGTGTCCAAATTTCTTCTTATAAAGACACCAGTCAGATTAGATTGGGGTCTACCCTAATGGGTTCAGTCTAACTTAGTTGCCCTCTTTAAAGGCCCTATCTTTAAATAAAGTTACTTGCAATGTACTAGGGCTTCAACATATGAATTTTAGGGGGACACGATTCAACATATAGCATACGTGTTCTGGAGTTAGGATGCTTATGGCTTTCAGGTGCCATGCTCTTGGCAATGCACTGAAGCAGTCGGTGGTGGAACTCTCTTGCTCACACATTGGTTGGACCAAGAGAAGTCCTATTCATGGCTACCAGTGAAATGGGAGTTCATCTGGAAGACTATAAACTTATAAATGCTTTGATCTTCCTTTCCCTGCTAGAGAAAGATACATATTGTATGTCATGAGAGACCCTTTCATAGCTGCATTTCCCATTGACTATAGAGAGTCTCTGAGCCTAAAATTCTCCACATCTTTCAGCTTTTTTTGTCTACACCCTTCCTTTCATGAGTCTTTGTCTTTCCAGCCGGAGTGTCAACCTCTGTATTGCTATGGAACAGTGGGCACATTGGTATGTGTACGGGAATAGAGCAGGGCCATGTAGAATTCACTGTGTTGAAAAACAGAGATCTTCTTGTCTTTTTTTATTCCCTAATTGCATCCTTGAACTATTACTTGAGAAAATACATTAGTTATAAAACAGAACATGCTAGGACATTTTCCCTTAGAACTGGAAAAGAAAAACTGTGGATGAGGAAAAGACGAATGAATAATATTGGAAAAACTTATTTTGGCATTTGAAATTTTATATTGGCACCATTGTTTTGTAAGTTTTATATTAGACTTAACTTCTCCATTGTAAAGGCTTCCTCTCTTATGAAACTATTTATAAATGGCTGAACAATAGTGATAACAACAACAGTAAACAGAGTTTACTATGTGGCAAGAACTGTACTGAACATTTTAAAAATAGTAACTCTTGTTCCAACATAACCCTGTTAGGTAGGTACCAGTAGTATGGACATTTTACAGTTGAATGAACTGAGCCTCAGAGACGTTAACTGATTACCTAGGGACATAGTAAATGACAGAGCCAAGAACTGCACCCAGGCAGACTGAGTCCAGGGCCCAGGTGTTTATCCACTACTTTATCCATCTGTAATAAAAAGGCTTATATGCCAGTGACCAGTATTCATGACAAATGGTAATTCTAATTTATAAAACCAGTCTTCTGTACCATTAGCAAGGAAGAGAAGCAATTTTTTTTTCAGAAGGGAAAACATTTCAGCTGAAAAACTAGGACCATATGGTAAGGAAATACATGCCTTTGTACTAAAGTCTCCCCCTCTGGTGCTGTTTACTAATGTCCTCTTTGGATATTTGCCGACAACTTTTGCACATCCTATTTGTCCTAATACATTGTGGCTTCTTATAAAACAACAAGAACATGAATTGTCCCTGCATACATATTTTAAGCCCAGGACTTTCGAATTATCAAGATAATTTCCCTAACAAATTCAAAAGATATTTTAAATGAAAGTTGTCTTCCCATGATTATGCAACTCTTCAAAGCACTTTTATGTGTGTTCCTAAAAATGTTAACTGTCTGAATGTTCAAGTTGTTGCTTCACTAACCAATATAGCTGATATAAAAATATGTGTGGCACAAAGATTGACCTTATTCTTTGCTCAGAGAAGATGATACTGATGGATAAGACTTAGCCAGTAATGAAATAAAGGAGAATGACATATAAATTGAGTCTTTTTTTATTGGGTTGGAGCTATGTATAATACTCCAGAAGGTTCACTAACCAGTTTTGGCAAAGCCTGTTGTAGTAGCATTCCTCTACATTTCCCAGTTTGCCTTGCAATTAGGTTGGAACCATGTGGCAAGATTTAGACAATGGACTATCAGCCAAATGTCACTCTGACTCTAGGCATTTAAGAACAGGTGTGTTTTTCCCATTCTTTACTTCTTCAGCAGTGATCTTAGAATCCATGTGTTCCAGATGGAGCCACTACAGGGTGACCGTCTTCTGTGTACCCTTGCTGACCCATATTGGACACATAAGATTTGATATGTTAAACCTCTGAGATTTGTGGATTGGTTTGTTACCATAACATAATTTAGCCATATCTAATGAAAGTGAAGATGTCTTCACTGGGACAAATGTAGAAGATAGGAGTGGGGTGAGGGTTTTATACACTTGGATAGGAAAAGTCAATGGACTTCCTTTATATATTTCTCACACTTAAAATCATATCTCTTAAAGATCTAAAAGAGTTTCTTTTTTAACATTCTCTAAATTTCCTTTCCAGTTTCAATAGCTCACATCTTGGGATAGCTGTTATGAAATGTATAAATAATTACGGGTATAAACATGAAAAGCTCAAGAGAAAAAGTACTTGGAACAAGCACAATTCACCTGGCTTTCACTGCCTGTGCCTAGCAAAATCTCCTTGCCTGATTTCACATTCATCCTGTGACCAATGGCTGCTGTGGCACAATGACCATCTCCCCTTTACAGAACAATGTGTTCATTCTTCCAGCTGCTAGAGGTGTTCCCTGACAAGAGATCCCAGCTGAGTCCCTTGGAAGAAATTAGAGCTGACCAAAGGGCACTGTCTACCCAAGATGTATCCCCTTCTCAAGGTAGCTCACTTCCAATAACTTGTGAACATGGTGAATACAAAGGTCTTGCCCCTTTTGAAACATCTTTGAACAGCTATCCCAGCTCAGGAGATTCCCATCAGACCCACTGAGGTCTCTGTTACAACTTCATCATATTTTAACTCTTTCCTCTGCCATCTCCTCTTCCCCTGCTGCCTGACAGATACTGTTCTTCAGAACTCTCTCCAATAAATCTCCTGTACATAAGTCTCTGACTAAGGAGTCTGAGTCAGAGGAACCCAGTTTATGTCATCCATCAGGCCCCAAATGCAAGTGCAACTTATAATAAAAGGATAGTCTGTGCATAAAGAAAATCTGAATCCTTGTTCTTTTTGTTTTTTTTTTTAATATTTTATTTTATTTTTATTTCTTTTCAGTGTTCCAGAATTCATTGTTTATGCACCACACCCAGTGCTCCATGCAATATGTGCCCTCCACAATTCCCACCACCAGGCTCATCCAACACCCCACCTCCCTCCCCTCCCCTCCAAAACCCTCAGTTTGTTTCTCAGAGTCCACAGTCTCTCATGGTTCATCTCCCCCTCTAACTTCCTTCTCCTCTCCATCTCCCCATGTCCTCTGTGTTATTCCTTATGCTTCACAAGTACACGAAACCATATGATAATTGGCTCCCTCTGCTTGACTTATTTCACTTAGCATAATCTCTTCTAGTCCTGTCCATGTTGATACAAAAGTTGGGTATTTATCCTTTCTGATGGAGGCATAATACTCCTTAGTATATATGGACCGTATCTTCTTGATCCATTCGTCTGTTGAAGGGCATTGGTTCTTTCCAGTTTGGCAACTGTGGCCATGGCTGCTATGAATATTGGGGGTGCATATGGCCCTTCTTTTCACTACATCTGTATCTTTGGGGTAAATACCCAATAGTGCAATTGCAGGGTCATAGGGAAGCTCTATTTTTAATTTCTTAAGGAATCTCCACACTGTTTTCCAAAGTGGCTGCACCAACTTGCATTCCCACCAACAGTGTAAGAGGGTTCCCCTTTCTCCACATCCTCTCCAACACATGTTGTTTGCTGTCTTGTTAATTTTGGCCATTCTAACTGGTGTAAGGTGGTATCTCAGTGTGGTTTTGATTTGAATCTCCCTGGCGGCTAATGATGATGAACATTTTTTCATGTGTCTGTTAGCCATTTGTATGTCTTCTTTGGAGACGTGTCTCTTCATGTCTTCTGCCCATTTTTTGATGTGATTATCTGTTTTGTGTGTGTTGAGTTTGAGGAGTTCATTATAGATCTTAGATATCAGCCCTTTGTCTGTAGTGTCATTTGTGAATATCTTCTCCCATTCCGTGAGTTGCCTCTTTGTTTTGTTGACTGTTTCCTTTGCTGTGCAGAAGCTTTTGATCTTGATTAAGTCTCAAAAGTTCATTTTCACTTTTGTTTCCTTTGCCTTTGGAGACATATCTTGAAAGAATTTGCTGTGGCCGATGTCAAAGAGGTTACTGCCTATGTTCTCTTCTAAGATTCTGATGGATTCCTGCCTCACGTTGAGGTCTTTTATCCATTTCGAGTTTATTTTTGTGTATGGTGTAAGAGAATGGTCGAGTTTCATTCTTCTACACATAGCTGTCCAATTTTCCCAGCACGATTTATTGAAAGACTGTCTTTTTACCACTGTATATTTTTTCCTGCTTTGTCGAAGATTATTTGACCATATAGTTGAGGGTCCATATCTGGGCTCTCTACTCTGTTCCACTGGTCTATGTGTCTGTTTTTGTGCAAGTACCATGCTGTCTTGGTGATCACAGCTTTGTAGTAAAGCTTAAAATCAGGCAATGTGATGCCCCCAGTTTTGTTTTTCTTTTTCAACATTTCCTTAGCAATACTGGGTCTCTTCTGGTTCCATGCAAATTTTAGGATTGTTCATTCCAGTGCTTTAAAAAATGTTGGTAGAATTTTGATTGGAATCACATTGAATATATAGATTGCTAGGCAGTATAGATATTTTAATAATATTTATTCTTCCAATCCATGAGCACGGAATGGTCTTCCATCTTTTCGTGTCTTCTTCAATTTCTTTCATGAGTGTTCTATAGTTCCTCAAGTACAGAACCTTTATCTCTTTGGTTAGGAACAATCATCAGAAATTATTATCAACAGTTATATGCCAATAAGTTAAGCAACCTAGATGAAATGGATGCATTCCTGGAAACCTATAAACTTCCAAAACTGAATCAGGAAGAAATTGACAACCTGAATAGACCAATATCTAGTAATGAGATTGAAGCAGTGATCAAAAACCTCCCAAAAACAGGAGTCCAGGACCAGATGGATTCCCTGGGGAATTCTACCAAACATTCAAAGAATGTTTGAATACCTGTTCTCCTGAAGCTGTTTCAAAAAACAGAAGCAGAAGGAAAACTCCCAGACCCTTTATGAAGCCAACATTACCCTGATCCCCAAACCAGGCAAAGACCCCACCAGAAAGGAGAATTTCAGACCAATATCCCTGATGAATATGGATGTTAAGATTCTCAATAAGATCTTAGTGAACAGGATCCAACAGTACGTTAAAAGAATCATCTCCATGACCAGGTGGGATTTATTCATGGGATGCATGGGTGATTCAACATTTGCAAATCAATCAATGTGATAGAACAAATCAATAAGAGAAGAGAGAAGAACCACATGGTCCTCTCAATTGATGCAGAAAAAGCATTTGACAAGATACAGCATCCTTTCCTGATTAAAACAATTCAAAGTATAGGAATAGAGGGAACATTCCTCAACTTCATAAAAGCTATCTATGAAAAACCCACAGCGAATATCATCCTCAATGGGGAAAAGCTTACAGACTTCCCTTTGAGATCAGGAACACATCAAGGATGCCCACTCTCACCACTCTTGCTCAACATAGTACTAGAAGTCCTATCGACAGCAATTAGACAACAAAAAGAAATAAAAGATATTCAGATCGACAATGAAGAAGTCAAACTCATCTGTCTTCCAGATGACATGATACTTTATATGGAAAACTCAAAAGAGTCCACCCCCAAACTACTAGAACTCATACAGCAATTGAGTAATGTGGCACTATACAAAATTAATGCACAGAAATCAGTTGCTTTCTTATACACTAACAATGAAAATACAGAAAGGGAAATTAGAGAATTGATTTTATTTACTATAGCACCAAGAAACATAAGATATCTAGGAATAAACCTAACCAAAGAGGTAAAGGATCTGAATCCTTGTACTTTTAAAAATTCTTTTAAAATTTAAAATTTTTTCTTAAGATTTTATTTATTTATTTGATAGGCAGAGATCACAAGCAGGCAGAGAGGCAGGCAGAGAGAGAGAGGCGGAAGCAGGCTCCCCTCTGAGCAGAGAGCCTGATGCGGGGCTCAATCCCAGAACCCTGGGATCATGACCTGAGCTGAAGGCAGAGGCTTTAACTCACTAAGCCACCCAGGTGCCCCTAAAATTTAAAAATTTTTAAAAAAAGATTTAGTTATTTTAGAGAGAGGGAGCAAGAGCATGAGCAGCAAGGGCAGAGAGAATTTCCAGCAGACCCGGCATTGAGGGCAGAGCCCAACATGGGGCTCAATCCCAGGACCCCAAGATCAGGACCTGAGCAGAAACCAAGAGTTGGATGCTTAACCATCCGAGCCACCCAGGTGGCCCCACATTCTTCTTCTTTTTTTTAATGTCTAAGATAAATGGCCTTTTTTGTAATTCTGAATTATCATAAATAATTTAATATAAAATTATATAAAATAATTATTGGAATAATTTTAGTATTCCAGAGAATTTACAAAAATAGTACAGAGTTCCTGTATACTCACTCTTCACTCAGCTTCTTCTGTTAAAAGATAAACTGAGGGATATTAACAATTTTAAGATTTTATTTGAGCAAAAATCTGTTAGAATCAGCAATTTAGCAGATGAAAAGGAGATCTGAGAAGTCGTATGAAATGAAAGACTTTTATAGGCAAAAGGAAGTGGGAACCAGCAAGTTATATAGACAGAAAAGCAAGTTGTTTATTGCAATTACATTCCTTTAGGGGGTGGTTGGGGGTTCTATCAGTTCTGTCAGGTTGATGACCTAACTAGTGTTGATCAGATGATTCCATTTCTGGGAGATTCAAAACTGTAAACCTTAGTTTGGTGACGTGGGCTTACCAAAAACTCCATTTTGGGCCTGATGTCTTGTTTTTAATACCTCTAATTTTAACATCTTACATTACCATCGTACAGTTACCAAAACTAAGAAATGAACATTGGTACCTAATTATTACTGAACCTCTAGACTTTATTCAGATTTCACCTGTTTTGCCAATAATTTCCTCTTTCTGTTCTAGGATCACATCCAGGATACAACATTATGTTAAGAAAACAGTAATTTCTAGTTGACAAAATTAATAAAACTCATGAATGTATATTTGTGTATATATACAACTAATTTAAAACTGATTAACAAATATTGGAAATACATTTTTTTAAACTGCATAAAAATAGTATACCATTTGATACTAACTAACTAACCATTCGATACCATGTGTGACTTTATATTTCTTTACTTCTCTGGTCCTTGATCAACATATCTATATAACTATAAATAAGATGGGGTTAAATTTGATGATATATTTAGTCTTTTCCATTTTCTATGTTCTATGCTTCAAAACTGTTAAAAATGACCTGAAATTTTGCAGAGCTTCATAAAGAAACATTTCCTGTTAGAAAATTACAATGGGGACAGAAGTTTTCTAATTAATGTAAATCAAGTGGGCATACCTCTATAACCTTGATGGAGTTTTGTTACAATTTTTTGCGTTAATTTGAATTTTTAAAAAAATTACCATATCAGCTCCCTTGAGCAACCCGCAGAATCAAAGATTCAGATAGAACAAGAAGAAAGTGCATCTGTGAAATGAAGAAAAAATACTTGAAATAATTCTTTGGAGAATTTAGTGCAGAAAAAGAAGGTTCTTAAAGGTCCATAACTCATTAGTTAAGTATATTTATGTTGGGTCAGCAAAGAAATGCCCTGGATTGGTAGAGCTGGTGATTAGAAAGCCTCAGAAGATGCCACATTATGATCAACACTTAATTATTTTTTGTAAATATGAAGCTAGTTCAACAGGTCAAAATGAGAATAATTATTACTCTAAAGAAGAGCATTAATTTCTTGAAAATAAATTATGCTAATCTTTAGGCATGTTACTGCAAAAGAAGAAAGAAAATACATAAAGAAGTACAGCATGCTTTCATTCAGATCCCTTACATTATGAGAGTCATTTAATGAAACCCTACTTGTAACAGCAAATGGTGATTTGTTAATAAACATTAACTTAAATATGAACACTAAGTAGTATTGCAAACCTTGTTTGCAAAAGAAACGTTGTTATATAGTGATTACTTATTTAAATATATTCTAAAATTATCAATGGATGTTTTAAGTATTTTCATCTGAGTCAGTTTATTTGGAGAAATTATTTGGTGAATTTAATGATTAATCAAATTATAATAGAGTTCAGAATTTACGTTTTAGCAATAAGCATGTATTATTTTCCTAATTTTTAAAAAGAATTTTAAGTATTGGTCCTCTTGCATAATGAAAACTTTATGGAAATGTATATTTTATCTTTGTACATGCAAGTCATTAATTTTTGAGTAAGTCATCTGGGTGCAACTCTGCTAAAAGCTTTCTGTCACTTGAAAATAGGTAAAATATCCATGAATATGACAGAATTTGATTTAAAATGATAGTATTT
The DNA here is from genome assembly GCF_002288905.1 of Enhydra lutris kenyoni. Lineage (NCBI taxonomy): Eukaryota > Metazoa > Chordata > Mammalia > Carnivora > Mustelidae > Enhydra > Enhydra lutris. The sequence continues at coordinate 28,153,321 of NW_019154088.1, read as the reverse complement.
ATGTGTACTAGCTAACCTACTCAAACCACAAAATTTATAATGAAATATTTTTGGTGTCAAAAGTTCTGAGGAGTGTGTGTGTGTGTGTGTGTGTGTGTGTGTGTGTGTGTGTGTCTGTGTATGTGTTTTGAGGAAATGGGCTGAGGTGGTCGGGAACTCTAAAGTCTTTCAAATGTAGGCAGGAGGTCCTTTTTAGTTCTGGGTATTTTTAGCAGGGAAGAGAAATGTGGATTAAATTACGGCTATGGTTCTCCCAGGTAGAAGGTGCTCTTTCTTCTGGGAGGGCCTATAGGCCACTGGAAAGGAATCAGGCTTGTAGCTACTGATATGATATGGTAACACTCTGCTATTCAATTATTGTGACCAAACCAAACCAAGGGGATCTCTCTATAGAGGAAAGGGCCCTTTGTGATATGACTGCCCCAACTCAGTTACCTAAGTATCATGTGGAAACAGTAGTTGGATACTTAAAAAGGGTAGGCAGTGTTCAAATCTTTCCTATTTGGCTTTGTAATCCATGATATTATTATTTTTCTAGCACATTTGCTTTCCTAATTGTGTTTTGCTTGGATTCATATTAAAAAGAGTTTGTCTTCCCTGAGCACACACCAGCTGGGTAGTGGGAGGAAAGGGCCTTGGAGCTAACCAGGCAGTGGGGCATTAGAGCTCTAAGATTCAGAATTAGTCATGAATAATTCACAAAGCCGATAATCCACCCATGGATAAACAAAAGGTACTGGACTCATCCCAGGATTATTTTATCCCCTGTTCTAATTCTTAGACTACTAAATTTTTCTTTACTTTTTTTTTTACACTGGTTAACAGACACACTGAGATGTTTTAGTTAAGGATTTTTAATTGAAATTTATAGCTCTTTAAAAACAAAATACTTATTTTGTTTTCTCTTGGTTATATTTTCTTTTTATCTGAAAGAAAGATCTCACATACATAGTGTAAATAGCTACTAAGGCATGAGGTTAATATGTTTTTGGGATCTAGTAACTTGTGGATATTGGATTTTCATTTAATTTGCCATTCAACTAGGAGACAAAAGCCCTTCTGTGCTTCAGTTACTTCCTCCAAATTTTAGACAAAAATAACAGAACCTTTGTTTTTTTTTAAATAACAGAATATTTAAAAGACATCATGAGGATTAATAAAGTAATATAGGTGTCTGATAGCAATAAACAAAGGGTACTATAAGTACTTTTATTTTATTCTTCCTTTGCATATTTCCATTGCCATGTATCAGCCTCATTTAAAGTGCCAGAAGAATTTTTGCTATAATTATTGTTTTATATTCACTGAATAACAGCAGTATTCTTAGTACAATATACTACATTAGGGAAACACACTTCCTATTCTGGGTAGAGTGGGGCTGGTGAACTACAGGAACACCAGAAAAATCTGAAGGGCATCTGGGTGGCTCAGTTGGTTAAGTGTCTGCCTTTGGCTCAGGTCATGATCCCAGGGTCTGGATGGAGTTCCATATGGGGCTCCCAGCTTAGTGGGGCATCTGCTTCTCCCTCTCCCTCTGCTCATGCTATAAGTAAATGAATGAATAAATAAATAACTTGAAAAATCTGAGAAACACAAATTACTCTTTGGTAGTGAGTTATTCCATCAAAAAACAAAAACAAAAACAAAACCCAAAACCCAATGACAGCTTTTCTCCTTCCTTTCTTTCTCTCTCTCTCTCTCTCTCTTTCTCTCTTCAAATTTTAATTCCGGTATAGTTAACAGACAATATTCTATTAGTTTCAGATGTACAATATAGTGACTCAACAATTCTATACCTTACAAACTTCTCATCATAATAAATGTACTCTTAATCCCCTTCACCTATTTCACTCATCCCCCGACCTACCTGCCTTCTGATAACCATCAGTTTGTTTCTATAGTTGAGTCTATAGTTGTTTCTATAGTTGTTTCTATAGTTGAGTCTGGGTTTTTCTTTGTTTAGTTTTTTTTTTTTTATTTTTTTAGAATTCTGTGTTTGAATGAAATCATATGGTATTTCTCTTTCTCTGACTGATTTATTTCAGCATTTTCTCCTCTAGATCCATCCATGTTGTTGCAAATGGCATGATTTCATTCTGTTTTGTGGCTGATTAATATTCCAGTGTGTGTGTGTGTGTGTGTGTATCACATCTTTATCCATTCATCTATTGACGGACACTTGGGCTGCTTTCATAATTTGGTTATTTTAAATAATGCTGCCACAAACATAAGGGTGCATTTATCTTTTCAATTTAGGGTTTTCATTTTCTTTGGGTAAATACCCAGCAGTAAAATTCATGGGTATTTCTAATTTTTTTTTTTTAAGAGAGAGAGCATGCATGCAAGTGGTTGTGAGCAGTGGGTGAGGGCCAGAGGGAGGAGAAAGAGAATCCAAATCAGGCTCCATGCCCAGTGCAGAGCCCAACTCAGGGCTCGATCTCATGACCCTGAGATCATGACCGGAGCTGAAATCAGCAGTAGGAGGCTTAACTGACTGAGCCCCCCAGGCACCTCTTGTATTTCTAATTTTTTGAGGAACTTCCATACTGTTTTCCATTGTAGTTGCACCAGTTTGCATTTCTGCCAACAGTCCACGAGAATTACCCTTTCTCCACATCCTCACCAACACTTATTTCTTGTGTTTTTTATTTTAACCATTCTAACATGTATGAAGCAATATCTCAATGTGCTTTTGATTTGCATTTCCCTGATGATGAGGGATGTTGAAAATCTTTTCATGGGTCTGCTGGCCATCTATATGTCTTCTTTGGAGAAATACCTGTTTATGTCTTCTGCCCATTTTTTAATTAGGATTTTTTTTTTTTTTTGGTCTTGAGTTGCATGAGTTCTTTATATAGTTTAGATACTAACCCTTTATCAGATATGTCATTTGAAAATATCTTCTACTCAGTGGGTTTATCTTTTAGTTTTGATGGTGGTTTCCTTTGCTGTATAGAAGCTTTTATTTTGATGCAGTCCCAATGGTGGTTTTTTTTTTTTTTTTTTTTTTTTTTTTTTTTTTTTGCCCTCCCAATATTTTTTTTTTTTTTTTTTTTTTTTTGCTTTTGTTTCCCTTGCCTCGTGAAACATATCTAGAAAAATATTGCTACAGCTGATGTCAGAGAAGTTACTACCTGCACTCTCTTCTAGGATTTTTAACGATTCAGGTCTCACATTTAGGTCTTTAATCCTTTTTGAGTTAATTTTTGTGTATAGTGCAAGAAAGTGGTCTGGTTTCCTTCTTTTGTATGTAGCTGTCCAGTTTTCCCAACAACATTTGTTGAAGAGACTTTTTCCTATGGCATATTCTTGCCTCCTTTGTCAAAGATTAATTGATCATATAATCATTGGTTTATATCTGGGCTCTGTTCTGCTCTAATGATCTTTGTATCTATTTCTGTACCAGTACTATTATGTTTTGATTACTATAGTTTTGTAGTACATCTTAAAATCTAGGATTATGATTCCTCCAGTTTTATTCTTCTTTTTCAAGATTGCTGTGGTGATTCAGGTCTTTTTTGGTTCCATACAAATTTAAGGGTTATTCTTCTACTTCTGTGAAAATGATGTTGGTATTTTGAAAGGGATTGCATCAAATCTGTAGATTGCTTTGGGTACTATGGACATTTTAACAATATTTGTTCTTTTGATTCATGAGCATGGAATATCTTCCAATTTGTTTATGTTGTCTTCAGTTTCTGTCATCAGCATTTCATAGTTTTCACAGTATAGGTCTTTCACCTCCTTGATTAAGTTTATTTTTAAGTATTTTATTATTTTTGTTGTAGTAGTAAACGGGATTGTTTTTCTTACTATCTCTTTCTTCTACTCCATTATTAGTATAAGGAAATGCAACAGATTTTGTGTATTGATTTTGTATCCTGCAACCTTCCTGAATTTATTTATCAATTCTAATAATTTTTTGGTGGAGTCTTTAATGTTCTCTCCATATAGAATCATATTATCTGCAAATAGTGAAGGTTTCTTACTGACTTGGATGCTTTCAATGTCTTTTCTATTTTTTTTCCTGGTTGCTATGTCTAGGACTTCTAGTACTATGTTGAATAAAAGTGGTGAGAATGGACAGTCCTGTCTTGTTCTGATCTTTGGGAAATAGCTCTTACCTCCTCTCCATTGAATATGATGTCAGCTGTGGATTTTTCATATATGGCCTTTAGTGTATTGAGGTGTGTTCCCTCTAAATATACTTTGTTGAGATTTTTTTTTATCATGAATGGATGTTGTATTTTGTCAAGTGCTTTTTCTACATTTATTGAAAAGATTATATGGTTTTTATCCTTTTTCTTGTTACAGTGATATATCACATTGATTGATTTGCAAATATTGAACAATCCTTGTGTCCCAGGAATAAATGCCACTTGATTGCAGTGAATGATTTTTTATGATGTATTGTTGGATTTGGTTTGCTAATATTTTTGAGGATTTCTGCATCTATGTTCATCAGAGATATTGGTTTATAGTTCTCTTTTTTCTAAAGCGTTTATCTGGCTTTGGCAATGGGCCTTGTAGAATGAATTTAGAAGCTTTCCTTTTATCTTTTGCAAAGTTTGATAAGAATAGGTAGTAACTCTTCTTAAATATTTGGTAGAATTCACCTATGAAGCTGACTGGACCTGGACTTTTGTTTTTTGTTGAGAGATTTTTTATTACTGATTCGATTTCATTGTTGGTCATCAGTATCTTCAAATTTTCTATTTCTTGGGGTACCTGGGTGGCTCAGTGGGTTAAAGCCTCTGCCTTCAGCTCAGGTCATGATCTCAGGGTCCTGGGATCGAGCCCCGCATTGGGCTCTCTGCTCGGCAGGGAGCCTGCTTCCTTCTCTCTCTCTCTCTGCCTACTTGTGATCTCTCTCTCTCTCTGTCAAATAAATAAAATCTTTAAAAAAAAAATTTTTTTTCTATTTCTTCCTGATTCAGTTTTGGTAGGTTATATGTTTCTAGGAATATATCCATTTCTTATAGGTTGTTGAATTTGTCACCATGAAATTTTTCATAATATTCTCATAATCTTTTTATTTTTGTGGTGTTTGTCATTATTTCTTTTCTTTCATTTGTAATTTTGTTTATTTGAATCCTCTCTCTCTCTCTCTCTCTCTCTCTCTTTTTTAATGAGTCTGCTATAGGTCTATCAGTCTTGTTGATCTTTTCAATAAACCAGGTCCTCATTTCACTGATCTGTTTATTGTTATTTTACTTTCTCCATTATTTATATATTTCTGCTCTGATCTTTATTATTTCCTTCCTTTTACTGGTTTGGGGTTTTATTTGTTCTTCTCTTTCTAGCTTCTTTATGTATAAGTTTATGCTGATGATTTGATATTTTTCTTGCTTCTTGAGGTAAGCCTGTATTGCTGTAAGCTTCCCTCTTAGAATAGCTTTTGCTGTATCCCAATGTTTTTGGACTGTTGTGTTCTCATTTTCATTTGTTTCCATGCATTTTTTAAAATTTTTCTTTGATTTCTTGGTTCAATCATTCTTTCTTTAGTAGCATGTTATTTAGCTTCCATATATTTTTGATCTTTCCAGACTTTTTCTTGTGGTTGATTTCTAATTTCACAATGTTGTGGTCCAAAAAAATGCCTGGTGTGACTTCAGTCTTTGTGAGTTCACTGAGGCTTGTTTTCTGGCCTTTGTGATCCATTCTGAAAAATGTTCCATGTGCACTTGAAAAAAATGTGTGTACTGCTATTTTAGGTTGGAATGTTCTGAATATATCTCTTAGATCCACTTGGTCCAGTGTGCCATTCAAAGCCACTCTTCCCTTGTTGGTTTTCTGTGGGAATAATCTATCTATAGATATAAGTAGGGTGTTAAAATTCCCCTACTATTATTTTATTACTACTGATTACTTCTTTTATGTTTGTTATTAGCTGCTTTGTATATATCCATGTTGGCTGAATAAATATATACAGTTGTTATAGCTTCTTTTTCAATTGTTCCCTTCTTGTTGGATTCTTCTCTTACCATGTCCTTCTTTGTCTCTTGTTACAATCTTTGTTTTAAAGTCTGTTTTGTCCCATATTAAGTATTGCTACTCTGGCTTTCTTTCCACTTCTGTTTGCATGATAAATGCTTTCCCATTCCTTCACTTTCAATCTGCATGTGTCCTTAGGTCTGAAACAAGTCTCTCGTAGGCAGCATATAGATGGGTCCTGCTTCTTTAACCATTCCTTATCTTTTGATTGGAGCACTTAGTCCATTTACATTCAAAGTAATTATTGATAGGTATGTATTTATTCCCATTTTGTTACTTGTTTTATGATTGTTTTTGTAGTTCTCTGTTCCTTTCTTCTCTTGCTCTCTTTTCTTATGGTTTGCTTGCTTTCTGTAGCAATATACCTGGATTCATTTTTCTTTATTTTTGCATATCTATTAGTGGTTTTCAATTTATGCTTATCATTAGGTTTGTAATATAACATCTTCTGCATATAGAAGTCTATATTAAGTTGATGGTTGCTTAAGTTTTAACCTATTTTTTATCCCTCTCCCACCCACCCCATGTTTTAGGTATATAGGGTCATATTTTACATCCTTATATTTTGTGAATCCCTTGACTGGTTTTTATAGATATGCTTGTTGCACTGCTTTTGTGCTTCCTACTTTTCTTGATCCTACTTATGATCTTACATTTCCATTCAAGGAGTCCACTTTAACATTTCTTATAGGACTGGTATAGTGGTCATGAATTCTTTTATCTTTTGTTTATCTGGGAAATTCTTTATCTCTTCCTCTGTTTTGAATGATAGCCTTGCTGGATAGAGTATTCTTGGCTGCAGGTTTTTTCCTTTCAGCATTTTGAGTATCATGCCACTGTCTTCTGACCTGTGGAGTTTCTGCTGAAAAATCCACTGATAGGTTTCCCTTGTATGTAACAGTTTTCTTCTCTCTTGCTGTCTTTATTTGTTTGTTTGTTTGTTTGTTCTTAGGGAGAGAAAGAATACTAAGCAAGTTTCATGCCCATTGTGGAGCCTGACTTGGGGCTTGATCTCACAACCCTTAGATCATGACCTGAGCCCAAATCAAGAGTTGGATACTTAACTATCTGAGTCACCCAGGTGTCTCTCTCTTGCTGTCTTTAAAATAGTTTCTTTGTCACTACTTTTTGCCGTTATGTATTGGTGTAGACCTCCCTGGTTGATTTTGTTAGGGTCTCTCTCTGCCTCCTGGATCTGGATGTTTGTTTCTTTTCCTCAGATTTGGGAAGTTTTCAGCTGCTGTTTCTTCAAATAAGTTTTCTGCCACTTTCCTCTCTCCTCTCTTTCTGGGATCCGTATAATATGAATGTTATTTATGCTTGATGTTGTGGCTGAGTTCCCCAAGTCTGTTTTCATTTTCTATTGTTATTTTGTCCCTCTCCTGTTCAGCTTTTTGCTTTGCATCACTCTGTCCTCTAGGCCACTGATCCATTCTTCTGCTTCCTCTAGTCTACTATTTAATACATCTAGTGTATTTTTAACTTCATTTATTGAGTTTTTCATCTCTGATTGGCTTATGTTTTCTATCTCATTGTTGAGGTCTCAGTGAGGTCCTCCACTCTTTTCTCAAGTCCAGTGAGTATCTTTGTGACCATTACTTTGAATTCTCTATCAGGCATATCATTTATCTCTGTTTCATTTTGCTCTCTTCCTGGATTCTGACCTGTTCTTTCATTTGGCACATATCCCTCTGTCTCCTCATTTTATCTAAATCTCTGCATCTGTTTCTATGTGAAGTCAGCTATGTCTTCTGCTCTTGAAAGTAGTGGTCTTGTGAAGAGGAGGTCCTTTAGTTCCCTGCAGTGGAATGCCCCTGTTCACTAGAACCTGGCACTTCAGGAGTATCTCCTATGTGCATTGTGTGTCCCCTACTGTTGTGGCTGAGCTGCTTTTGCCTTCAGTCCAGCCTTCTGCAATGGCTCTCTTTGTCTATTGTGGGCAGAATTTGTTCCCTATGTTGTCAGTAAGCCAGTCTGGGGCTACCTTGGGCTTGAGTCAGACTAGACATTTGCCAGAGATGTAGTAGCACTGAACTGAGGAGCTTTAATTGGTGGGTGGGGCCTGTAGTCAGACCAGTTGTCTTTCCCTAGCCTACTCCATGGGCACAGTTGGACTGGTGTGTGTGGTTATCTTCCTTCTCTGGGTAGGAGTCACTTTGCAGCAGTGCTGATGCTTTCTGAGCTGCTTGTACACTGTCAGGTTTGTGGCACTGCCTTGGATAGATTCCAGCCAAAGGCATATTGGAGGGGACAGGTCCACAGGAGAATGTAGGGAAAGCATGTGATGGCTGCAGTTCCTCACAGGTCTGCTGAGGGAGGGGACCTGCAGCCAGTAGGGACCAAGGAAGGCTAAATTGGAGGTGGTATATCCAATGAAGATTGTGGAGGCAGGGCATGTAGTGTTAGCAAGTTTTGTGCAGTTATGCTGAAGGAGGAGACCCAACTAAGGCCTGGCCGGAGGCACATGTCCACAGGAGAATTCTGGGATGAGGCATGCTGTTAGCAATGTAGGTAGGAAGTGTTGGAACTGTACTGGCTCCCATAGGTGTCCATAGGTGTAGGCTGGGGGGTGGGGGAGGGAAATGGTGCCCACCAGCTCCTTTGTTCCTAGAGAACTCTTACTAATGATCCTAGGCCCTCTGGCACATGCTCTGATTATAAAAACTTGCAAAATTTGGCTCCTCTAGTTTTCAAAGCCAAATCTTATTAGGATTCATCTTCCCCATGCAAGTTCCTCATGTTTGAGGTGACTAGGATGACTGACTGTTTTATTCCCCTCCTCACACTGCACTGTCCCTCCCTCCTGTGGACAGTCCCATGGGTTCCTTTATCTCCCATCCGTGTCTCTGCCCTTACTACCATCTTTGATGTGGCTTCTTCTCTATGTTTAACTGTGGAGTGTCCATTCGGCCAGTCTCTGCATCCTTTTCTTGGTTATTTACACTGAGGCAGGTATTATCTAGTTGTATCTTGAGGATAGGGTGAGGTTAGGATCCTCCTACTCTGCCATCTCCCCTAGAAGTTCTTTCTCTTCTTTTTAAAAATACTTTTAGAGATAATATAAATACTCTTATGCCACATTTTTGAAGTCTGCAGAATACCTCCCTCTTTTGTGGGCCATTTTAAGGGAATTTGGAATTAAAATTATCGTCCACTGACAAAACTTATTTAGTTCTGTGTCCAACTTACTTTCCATTCTGAATATATATACACATCAGATAAATAATTTTTCCTTTGAAACACCATTCAGCATCCTTCCTCCCACAGTAATTCCTTCCAATATTGAAAGTGAACTTAAATATTTTGTTTAAGGTAACATGTAGTATAACCTTTTCTCTCGTGCAAATGTGGTCACTTTTCTTAGCATATCACACTCTGAAGGCAGGGTGGGTCTTATTTATTTGCATGGTAAGCCTGTCACCCAGAAACATCAACTTGACTTTGTTGATTACATGCTCATTTTAAAAATCTCTCTCCTTGAATTATGATACCACATTCTCTTGATTTCATTCTTTTTGCTTCTTCTTTATCTCTTTCATTGACTCCCTGTTTTGTTTTGTTTTTAAGATTTTATCTATTTATTTATTTGAGAGAAAAAGAACTCACGTGCAAGAGTGTGGTGAGGGGCAGAGGAATAGGGAGAAGCAGACTCCCTGCTAAGCAGGGAGCATAAAGTAGGGCTCAGTCCCAGGACCCTGAGATCATGACCTGAGCTCAAGGCAGATGCTTAACTGATTAGTCAGCCAAGCACTCCTGATCCCTTGTTTTGATCCAGTTCTGTTAAGTATTATCCAAGGCTCTGTTCTACAGGTCTTGTTCCTTCATTACCCTTTTGCGCTTTGGAGATACTGCTTCCTCACCTTCACACAGATGCACAGATACCCTTGCAAAGGGAACATATGCTAAACTATCATGGCCTCTTTTGGCTCAGCAAAACACCATACTTATAGGAAATATGGAATGACTGAAAGATTGATGCTGTTACCAGATACAACTAGTGCATGAAGAAAAACAACAAATAAAAACAAACAACTTTGTGCCTGAAAGGAGTCAGTATTTCACTGCTTTCAATTTGCCACACAGTTAGGTATTATAAGAATAGAATGTCTTCCACATTTTTATATATAAGTGGTTCTAGTATTCAGAACTATGAAAAATATTTTAGACTATGCTCCTTCAAATATGCATTTTGGTTTATTGTAGAGTATTTTTTTAATCATTGAAAGATTTCTAGTTTTATGACTCTATGACACGGTGAAGCAATTAGAATCCAGTAATAACCATTGTGTGTAAAAATATAAAGGTTATTTCCCCCAAATTAAAAATTATTTAAAGTATATAGTGTTGAACAATTTCTAGTTTTCCTTGATTTTTTTTCTTATTCCTTTTTTTCAAAACTTTATTGGGTATAATTGATATGCAAAAACTACACATACTTATTTAATTTATACAATTTGAGGAGTTTGGATTTTGTATCTTTTGTAAAATGAACATAATAGTACATAAAATTAGTACAAGTTGTTCAGTATATTATCTTAATTAATTCTAAGTATTAGTTCACACTTCAGTCATTATTTGATAATCTGTATGCTGCTTCTAGATTTCAGGGAGATACTTTTTCCTGTTCATTTAGATCAGATTTAGGGGAAAAAAATTGTTCTGTATAAATAAAAGATTTTCCACAATAACTTTTATTGTTTAATAATGTTTCAAATGTTTCAATTCTAGCTATAATTAAAGGAAAGATAATTTGCTCATGGTATCATTGTATATCTATGAAATTTTGAGAAATAAAGGTATTAGAATTATGAAACTTTATTGAAATTAATGGGCATATGACACATATACAACAATATGAACTGTCTTAGGGAAGTGTCTTTAGTAAGTTAGAGACCACAATGAGAAAAATCTAATTATTAGAGCAGAAAAAACACCAAATCTAAGAGAAATTGCAATAGAATCTTTAAAAAAAAAAACTTTTAAAAAATTCTAAAGGTAGACCCTTAAATCTAACTGAAGAAAAGCAGCATAACTTGAGAAAAACAGATTTTTAATAAATGGAAAGGAATGGCATATTTGTGGATATAAATATTACAATTATAAACATGTTTTGTGTTTACAAAAAAATTTATAGTTGTAGTTGCAATTAAATGTTAATCACAAATCCAATGCAACGTTTTGAAACTAAGAAAAAAAGCATAAAATATTTATTGGAAAATAAACTGCTTAGACTAAAATATTTTTGTAAAAGAATAAGAGATTTGGTCTACCTTATATTAATATGCATGACACTGCAATAAAAGAGAACACTATTAGAAAAATATGGACACATCAGGGAAACAACACATATTCTAGAAACAAATTATTTTATACATGAAAAGCTTTTATAATAAAAGTAATATAAAAACTAGTAAGGAAGGTGAAGATTACTTATTTTTCTTTTTTTCATATTTTTTGAGATATAATTGACATATGCCACTCTCTACACAGTTTAAGGTGTATAGCATAATACTTTCACTTATATGTATTATGAAATAATTACCACAGTAAATTTAGTTAATATCTATCATCTCATATAGATACTAAAAAAAGAAGAAAAGCATTTTTATTCTTGTGATAACTCTTAGAATGTACTACTCTCTTAACAACTTTCAAATATACCATATAGCAGTATTAACTATAGTCATTATGTTGTACATTACATATTTATTACTTATTTATTTTATAACTGGAAGTTTGTACCTAGCAATGTATCTTTCTTAAAGAAATATTAGAATACATCAAAAAGTAAAGGATAAAAGAAAAATCACAGTGTAAAGGCAACTATTGTTAACATATTGAGTATTTTTTTTCAGTGTTTCAAGATTCATTGTTTATGTACCACACCCAGTGCTCCATTCAATATGTGCCCTCCTTAATACCCACCACCAGGCTAGCCCATCCCCCCACCCCTCTAAAACCCTCAGTCTGTTTCTCAGAGTCCACAGTCTGTTGTGGTTTGTCTCCCCCTCCAATTTCCCCCAATTCACTTTCCCTTTCCTTCTCCTAATGTCCTCCATGTTATTCCTTATGTTCCACAAGTAAGTGAAACCATATAATAATTGACTTTCTCTATTTGACTTATTTCACTCAGCATAATCTTTTTCAGTCCCATCCATGTTGGTATGAAATTTGGGTATTCGTCCTTTCTGATGGCTGAGTAATATTCCATTGTATATATGGACCACATCTTCTTTATCCATTTGACTGTTGAAGGGCATCTTGGCTCTTTCCACAGTTTGGTGATTGTGGATATTGCTGCTGTGAACATTGGGGTACATATGGCCCTTCTTTTCACTACATCTGTATCTTTGGGGTAAATACCCAGTAGTGCTATTGCAGGGTAATGGGGTAGCTCTATTTTTAATTTTTTGAGGAAACTCCACACTGTTTTCTAAAGTGGCTGCACCAACTTGCATTCCCACCAAGTGTAAGAGGTTTCCCCTTTCTCCACATCCTCTCCAACATTTGTTATTTCCTGTCTTGTTAATCTTTGCCATTCTAACTGGTATAATGTGATATATCAATGTTGTTTTGATTTGAATTTCTCTGATGGCTAATGATGATGAACATTTTTTCATGTGTCTGCTAGCCATTTGTTTGTCTTCATTGGAGAAGTGTCTGTTCATGTCTTCTGCCCATTTTTTGATGATTATCTGTTTCTTCAGTTTTGAGTTTGAGAAGTTCTTTATAGATCTTAGATATTAGCCCTTTGTCTGTAGTGTCATTGAGAATATCTTCTCCCATTCCGTGGGTTGCCTCTTTGTTTTGTTGGCTGTTTCCTTTGCTGTGGAGAAGCTTTTGATCTTGATGAAGTCCCAAAAGTTCATTTTCACTTTTGTTTCCCTTGCTTTTAGAGACATGTCTTGAAAGAATTTGCTGTAGCCAATGTTGAAGAGGTTACTGCCTCTGTTCTGCTCTAGGATTTTGATGTATTCCTGTCTCACATTGAGGTCTTTCATCCATTTTGAGTTTATCTTTGTGTATAGTGTAAGAGAGTGGTCGAGCTTCATTCTTCTATACAGAGCTGTCCAGTTTTCCCAGCATCATTTATTGAAGAGACTGCCTTTTTTCCACTGGATATTTTTTGAGTATTTCTTTGAATATTTTCTTTTACTTTTTTCCCTCACTGGAAATAACTTTTTTTAATATGCCATAGGATATTGATATATGATAATTATAAAAAATTTAGACAATGATGAAAAGTAAAAAGGGGAAAATAAAAAGTAGCATTATACTAGAGATAATTCTATTATCATTCCATGTATATCCTTCCAAATTTTTTGGTGCACATTAATAAATATACATTTTGTTTTTATTTTTTAAAATTTTAATTCCACTGCAGTTAACATATAGTGTTATATTAGTTTCAGGTGTACAATATAGTGATTCAGCAATTCTGTACATTACTTAGTGCTCATAAAGGTAAGTGTACTCATAATCCCTGTCACCCATTTACCTATCCCCCGCCCACTTCCCCAAAGGTGAATATTATTACTAATGATGAGATTCCATCCCCACTAGAACATAGTAAGATCCACAAGGCAAGTATTTTAGTTAACCACTGTTTCATTCAGTACCTAGATGATTGTCTACATAAGATAGGTGATCATTATGTATCTGTTGAATGATAAATGGTTTGGAAAAGTTCATTTTGAAACTCACATCATACAATACTCTAAGATTAAGTTGAGCTAAATTATAGTTAAACTCTAAGAAAATAGAAATGAATTGTTATCAAATCTTTTGATGGAGGAAAAAATTTCATAAACTTAACATTAGGAGATATTATTGTAAAGGAAAACTATAGATTTGATTACATTCAAGTATAAAATAGGTGTCCAAAGTTTACAGAACTTTATAAACAAAATTAACAAGCCAAGAAAGAACTTAAAAGTATTTGTAACAAACCTGCAGATCAGCAAATGAAGCATTAAGCCCCTATTACTGGAATGGTCAGAGGGCATGAATAAATAGTTCAGAAAACAGGGAGTAGAAATAGCTAAGAAACATAAAATGTTCAAATTCTCAAGTAATGAAGGAATGTGAATGAAAACAACAATAAAACACATGACATGTAAAATTTACCTATTTAATTGTAAATATTTAAAATAGATATTATGTTCAACACTTACAGTAGCATAGTATGATAAGCGTGCTCACACAAGTGTAGCAAAGCATTTTGAGCCAATAATTTGAGCCAATAATTCCACTTCTAGGGATCTAAGCTAGTAAAATAATAAGCAATATAGTCAAATATCCATATACAAATAAGTGATGCATTAAATGTTTAAATCTGAATAATTAAATAGAAATAAGTAAATGTCCAATAATAAGGTAGTATTTAGAAAATGAACCCAGCATGGTTCTTCAAAAGTAAATAGAATTGTGCCCCTCCTTCCTAACTCTCCCAGTGGCTTACCAGCATAGCTAAAATAAAACCTAAACTTCCTAAGGCAGCCTCTAAACAGGACAGGATCTGCTCCTGCCAATCCTCATCTCCTACTAGTCCTCAGTCCCAACCCACTATGTTTGCTGTTTTTCAGACACATCCCCTTCTTTCATCTCCCAGAAAGTGCCAAACTCTTTCCCTGGGCATCTTCAGGTGTGCTCTTACTTCAGCCTGCAACACTTCCCTTTTCTTTTTTTTAGCTGACTCCTTTTAAAGCTCTAGGTCTAAACTGTCACTTACAAAGGCTTTCCCTGGAACCAACATAAATCAGTTTTCTCCTACCATGCCCTTTCCCAGTGTTTTTCATTCATAGCAGTCTCTCTAAGTTGGGGGGTGGAGGGAAAGACTATTTCATAAAAGTCATTAGAGATGTTTTGAGAACAAAGAATTCAACCAGTTGAGTGAACATTCATTATAAGCATCTCTCTCCCCTATTAGTTTCCATACATTCCTGGATGTGGCTGTTTACTTTGGGAATATAGCAGCCATGGTATTTGACATATACAATGCAATATTGGTATTTTCTGTCTTTATGACTGAAATGAAGGCATGCAAAGAAAAATTTTTAAGATCGAGAGTTCAGAGACAACCAAATAAATGGTGGGGAGGCATTGAGAAAATTTGGAATCAAATGATGATATTATTATTTATTCAAGATATATTGGATGGACAGCTTAAATGCTTTCTAGTAATAGGTTCTTTTGATAATGGGTTAAACTTGCAGGGCTATTTAAGCTTGGGGCACACAAGGTGGTATGTCACTTACCAATTTATTGCTTCTTAGTTTTGAATGAATTCTTCAGTAGATTCTATGTGCAAAACATAGAATTCCTTTAAAAATTTTTCCTTAGCATGAAGTTAAGCTTTCTTAGTGTGGGGTGCTCTGAAGATATGTGCAGAAAGAAGAGATTTCTAATTTCTGGTGGTGGGAGGCAGCGGAGAGGGGCTTGATGGTGAGAGCATGAATGAGGACTTCTCATAGCGTTTGCTCCAGTTAAAGGACTAGAAAGCTATCTCTCCCTTACCTTGTAGCCTTGGCTGGTGATAACCATTCCTCAGCAGTCTGAACCAGAACCACCATAAGTCTGAACATTGTAATGGTCTCTTCCCCTGTTAAATAGTTTTCACACACTGGAGTGTCACACATCTAGCAGTAATTCTTTCTGTAAACTTTCCCACTGTCCTTTAAGCTCTGAGGGCCTTAGATCACTGCCAGCTGCCAACTCCTATTATGTGTTCTGCTGCCCATTGCTGATCACCTTACCCCCCTCTATTCCAGAGGGTTGTTTGTTTACCTAGCAAGTCCAGACCAGCTCTGGCCTAGTTACACAAGCAAACTTCTCTGCTACATGATGGCCAAACCATACTTCTTCCAAGGATATCTGAACAACTTACAGGTGTTTCCATCTTTGAGTACTCTTCTTCAGCCCTGGGTACCACACAGAGTCTCCTCTGTGACCAGAGAAGAATCTATGTGGGGAAGAACAGAGATCAATGTGTCTGAAAGCTGTTGATTGATTCAGAAATTGAAATAAGCGATGTTGGAGGGAGGGTATGCTACAGAAAAGGTTTAGGTATAATTCTAAGTGCAATAGGAAATTTAAAAAATGAAGAGATGTGATAAGATTCTAACTGTAATAAGATCCAGTTGGCTGATATGTGAAAGTGGACTGCAGAGCAGCAGGAGTGAGTATGGAGGCTGGATTGCAGGTTAATGTAGTCATCTGGGTAAGAGATGATAGCAGCCTGGCCCCTCATCAGTAGTGGCTTATAATGGAGAAACGTGGAGAACGTCAGGAAAAATTTTGGAATAGAGTATTATCTAATTAAGTATATATGTGGTTAGTGAGCGAAAGTGAAAAATCTGTCACGAGAGTCAAGGTACCTAAGTGAATGTATGGATAATGCTGCTTCAACTTATAACCAGTCAAATCTTCATTCCTTTCGGAAGCTTCTTTTTTAGATTTAAATCAAACAACTGTATCCAAGATCCTAGTGTTTCCAATCCCACTAAGAACTAAGAACATATAAGAATTTGAATTTAGTTAAATCTGAGACTCTAAAGACCAGCTCTTCTTCATCTTACAGCAGAATCATGTATCTTGGTTGGCTAAAACCACTCAATCCAAGCCCTGTATTGGCACCTCCTTTTATATAACTATGTGCATGGCTAGCGCTAGCCAAACCATGATTTACAGGTCCCATAAATCTAATTTCTGGGTCATCCTATCCCCTCCAAAAATTTCTATTCTTCTCCTATCTGATTCAGAGCATGTACATTCTTTCTGCATTCTGTACCCAGACAAACAGAGCCTCTTGTTTAATTCATTCATATAAATTTTTTTAAGGCTGAATTTTTCATAATCCTCAAAAATGTGGTTTTAGGATTTGACAGTTTGTCTCTTTTGTGAGAATACCCTGATGTAATACTCAGAAGTCCTCTTCATTATTACCTTACCTTTCAACATACTCTTTCACAGGTTATGAGTGCTTTCATACATATCTTATTTGATAGCAGATATTAGAGATTGGATTCAGCTCAAAGATATTGAACTAATCCAAACTTCTCCATATATCAATAGAAAACTGCAGCCCAAAGCAAAACATTTGTCAAGGTCACATGGCTAGGCACTGTTGTACTCACATTGAAAACCCTCCTCGCTTAATAGGGCAATATAGTGTACCTTCTACCATGATGCCTTTTCCTTGATGGCTTATATTAAAGTTAAAGCGATGCCTACTTCTCATGATTTTAGAGTTTGTGGCATCGTGTTGATCTTTGTTAGGCCCCATTGTTCTTTCTAAATAGAGAAATGCATAAAATGCCAACTAAGGTGGGGCTCTTTTCTACCCTCAGACAAGTTATATGACTACCCACAGTGAAAATAAAAAGGACAAAGAAGAGGGATCTGAAAAATAGAGGGTGTGAATTACATGAAGACTTCTTCACCCAGAACTCCCCGGGGGAAGACCACTGTAGCTGCTTACTGTGTGCAGGAGTTTTCTAGTGTTGTTGTTAGCGTGCGGATTCTAATTCAGTAGATTTAAGATGGAGTCTGAGAATCTGTACTTCTAATAAGCTCCCAGATGGTGTGGACGCTGGGGGTCTGCAGAAGACAGTGAGTAGATCAGACATGGGCTTGGGACCCTAAAAAATTGGCGCCTGAGGTTGCCCTCTGCTGGCAGCAGCTGTGCAGGCCGAATATAGGGAGTTCATGCTGACTGTTGGCAATCCAAGTAAGAAACAAGATTTAAGGATTAGGGTAAAAAAAGCCTTCTCTCATGCTAACTGTGTGTGTCCACTTGGGTAAGCCATGGTGCCCAATTTTTGGTCAAATACCAATCTAGATGTTGATGTTGTTGTCAAGGTAATTTTTAGCCACGATTAACTTGTAAATCAGTAGACTTTGAAGAAAGTGGATTACTCTCTATATAATGTGGGTGAGCCTCATCCAGTCAGTTAAGAGCCTAAGAAAAAAGACAAGACAGAAAACCCTCAAAACAAAAGGAGTCATGCCTCCAGACTGCCTTCCAACTCAAGACTGCAGCATCATTTGTTGCTGGAATGTCCAGTCTGCTGGCCTTCTCTGCAGATTTCAGACTGTCCAGCCCCTACAACTACATAAGTCAATTCCTTAAAATGAACCTCTCTCCATATATATATACATAACCTGTGTGTGTTTGTGTGTGTATAGAAAGAGGGTCTATTGGTTCTGTTTCTTTGCAGAGCCCTGACTAATATATCCTGACAATTGGAGAATAACAATTTCCCAGTATTACTATTGTTATCTTATCAAGTACTGACAAATATGAAAAGGAGACACAGAAGAAACACTAAAAATATTGATTATTCACTCATTCATCAAATATATTTGAGCATCTATTCTGTCATGCTCTCTTCCGGGCCCTAGGGATGTGGAAGTAAGGAAAATGCAGTACGCACCCTTGTGCAGCATAAGTTGTAGTGAGGGAGACAGACTACAAATAATATAAATGTAGATAGTGGTAAATGTCATGAAGAAACATAAAGTAGGGAAAGATGAAAGTAGATAGTAAGGAGCTCTCTGCAGATGTAGTATTTGAGCAGAGATCATCCACACTAATGCACATTTACCTGACTATGTTTTTATGTATTCACCATGTTTTACATGATTTTTCAGATGGTAGGGATAAAAAAAATTAATGATATTTAACTTTAAGACACTTACCCACAGGAGATGAAAATCGTATACACCCACAAAAAACAGAGGGTATTTTATAAAAATTACACCAAATAGGGCAGCTTAAACTATAAAATATAGAGGATAAAGATAAGTTGGATTGGATGAATCCTTTAAACCAGATGAGCAGTGACAGAAATATATAGTGTGTGTTGGGAGTCAAACCTTAAAATAAGTTGTTTTTTGAACATACTAAATTGCCTAATTTATTTTGCTTGCGGCAGTATTTCTTTGAAGATCTAATTTCAGTTCTCATATAACAAATGCTATCTAGCTATTGATCATTCCAACTTTCAAGTCTCAACATTTGTTCTTCTGTTGTTTCTTTATGACTGGTAGCTATTAGGGCTGTCATTATATAGTTCTACTCTGATACCCATATGAAGTGCAGTACATAAAAGAAGGCATTGTTTAAGGGGTTAGAGTTGATGTTAGTTGGCCCAAATTTTAATCTTCTCTACTTACCTCAACCTACTTATTAAGTCTATATTAGGAGTTTTACACATTTTTTTTGTTTTTATCCTTAAGACTGGAATTTACTTTTTACATTAGCTAAATACAAAGTCAAAAGTATAAAGTATAAAGGTATATACTAATAATATAGCTATTCAGAACAATATAAGTATATAAATCTTAAATATAAGTTGCAAGTGGGTTTTAAAATTTGAAGGTGAATATGCTTTGTGTGTAACATACAGTTCTTTGACAAATGTTTAATGAGAACCTGGTTTTGGAGAGGTGGAAGAGAACTAGTATTTGTCAAGCTTTTCATAAGTTCTCTCACTTAATCCTCACAGTGCCATAAAAATGCCAAAATCTGGGTCTATCTGAAGCCTGCTTGGCCACAAATCCCATGTTCTTTTTTTTTTTAAATTTAATGTAATTTTATTTTTTTCAGTGTTCCAAAATTAATTGTTTATGCACCACACCCAGTGCTCCATGCAATACTTGCCCTCCATAATACCCACCACCAGGCTTACCTAACCCCCCACCCCCTCCCTTCCTGAACCCTTGGGTTTGTTTCTCAGAGTCCACAGTCTCTCATGGTTCGTCTCCCCCTCCAATTTCCCCAAACTCCCTTCTCCCTTCTCCTTGCCTTCTCCTAATGTCCTGTATATAAGCATATAGCTTATGCTACACAAGTAAGTGAAACCATACAATAATTGACTCTCTCTGCTTGACTAATTTCACTCAGCATATTCTCATCTTCTTTTTCTATACCTTACCGATTTCCCTTATTTGTTCAAGAAACATAATTGTTCTCCTGTGTCCACTCTAGTTCCCTTCCAATCAAGACAGAATTAACTTTAGAAAATGCATCACATGACCTCCTGTGCTAGGAGTTAAAACCAACCTCTGGCTTTCCATGGCCCCAAGGGAAAATTCCATTCTATGATTCAGGAGGCTTTGCATGCTCTGGCCCCAATTATTCTCCAGCCTCATTTTATACCTACCCACACCTTTCTACATCAGCCATGCCTTGGTCATTTTTTATGATCCCTTCCACAGGAACTTTGCACATGACAGATTGTCTGCCTGAAATTTTTTTTTCAAATTTTTATATAAATTCTAGTAGTTAACATTATAGTGTAACACTGGTTTTAGGAGTACAGTTTAGTGATTTATCATTTACATGTAATACCCAGTGCTCAACACAAGTGGCCTCCTTGATACCCATTACCTATTGAACCCATCTCCCACCCACCTCCCCTCCAGCAACCCTCCATTTGTTCTCTGTAATTAAAAGTCTGTTATGGTTTGCTTCCCTTTCTTTTTTTTCCCCTTTCCCTATGTTCATCTGTTTTCTTTCTTAAATTCCACATATGAGTGAAATCATATGGTATCTTTCATGAGTGAAATCATATGGTATTTTTCTGACTTATCTTCCTTAGCATAATACACTCCAGCTCTATCCATGTCATTGAAAATGGCAAGATTTCATTCTTTTTATGGCTGAGTAATATTCCATTGTGTGTGTGTGAATATGTGTGTGTGTGTGTGTGTATATAATATATATATATAAATATATATTATATATATAAAATCACTTTGCTCTGAATCTAATTAACGTTCTTCAGACCAGAGTGATTAGGGGAGTCTGAGGAGGAAGGCCAGCCATGGTTGAAGGAACAGCATGAGCTTCAGTGTCACCACTATTCAATCAAGGTTATAGATCATTAATCTCAATTTCTCGTTCTCCTTTGCAGACACATCTTCCTTTGTATACCCCTTAAATATTGGTGTTCTCCAGAATTCTGTACTTAACCTTTTATTTTCCCATTTTATTCCATTCAAGAGCGATCACATCTTTCAACAATGTTTTAACTATCATTTTTCCATGGATATATCCTATTTACTGTTTTTTCAGCACATAGTTACCAAAATCCTTCCAGGTTCCAGGTATTATATTTGGTCCTAGAAATAGGAAAATTACTGAATATAGGCTCTGCCCTCACAAAAAAAAAACAAACAAAAACACTGTCAAGTGGGGAGGGGTGGATGGAATAATAAAATTTATGGTATATGTGGTAAGCATAATGATGTCTCGAGATATGCCTAGATTATTATGGGGCATCTAAGTCTGCTTAGAGAGATGAAGTGTCTCCCTTTCTAGATGCCGAGTCTTAAAAAGAGAAGTACCTGGTGTGTGTGAAGGAGAACTTTTAGGGAAAGGGAGCACAAGAAAAGATCTTCCTTTAGGAGATCGATATGAAAAATTAGGGATTAGAGCATGGGCAGCATTGAATCCCGTGTAGATAATGTTGTGGAATGAACACAGGTGATGGGGATTAACTGAAAGAGTGAAGATTGAAGTAGAGTGATTCCGTAATCAGATTGCATTGTAAATGTAAAACTCATAGTGTTGAGAATAATGAATAAAAATGATTAGACAGAAGACAGGAAGACTCTTGAATTGTAGGAATAATAGTGAAGTTGGAGATACTGAGATAGATTTATTAAGTACTATATTTCATCTAATTAACATTAAGGCACTAAGGCTATGGCACTGTGGGCTGAACCATAATACACAACATTTCTCTTTGTACCACTAAGAGGGAATAAAATCTCTGCTAATCAAACTATAACAATACATTAATTGTTGCTTCTTGAGATGTATCTTGATTTCAGAGATGTTAAAATGTGAAATCAACATCTATAATTGCTGAAATAGAATACTTTGAGGTTTCAAATGTGGAAAGAAAAGAAGATGAAAGAAGTCGAGGACTAAGCTTCTAACTTAAGTGATGGAATAGAAATTGATCTAGGTGAATTAGGCAGAAAATATAGGCTGTCTGCTTGTTTAGGTTTAAAAAAGTTAAGTTTCATTTCAAGCTTGTTGAGTTTGATGCTTTTGTGGGATATTTGCAACTGAGAATGCATAGTCTAAATAATGTGCAAATGAAAATCTAGGCTGGAGGTAGACACTTGGAGATCATCCACACATAGGTTGGGTATTCCTGAAATCATGATCATGGGCGAATTCTCACAGTTATTGCTTAATAATGCTTAATAGCAGTTATATAAGGGCCAAACTAAAAGAGAGAAGGAGAAAGAAGAACCAAGTGAGTATAGTCTTATGGAGGATTGGGGAATAGAAAAGTTTCAGGAGAGAAAAATGATCATAAATATTCACTGAAAAAGATAAAGATTGATCTGTACATTGGGTTTGATCCCTGGTGAACCTTAGTGCGAATAGTCTTTCAGAGTGATGGGGACAGAAGTTAGGTTGCAAGCCATTTGAGGATGAATGTAAAATGAGGTAATAGACATCTGAAATGAAACCAATTGTTCAGTAAGTGTGGATGGGAGGGAAAGAGAAAATAGAAAATGCCAAAAGATATATGAAAGAAAATAGTTTTAGTGTAAGAGATGGAAAAGTTTTTACACTAAGCAAAGGAACCACTAGAAAGAAAGGAGATAAGAGAATAGGAGAAAGGAAGCAGATATTCAGACAATGAATGGGTGGCTGAGATCAATCTTTTCCCAAAGCTTTAATTTCCTCCCTAAAATAGGAGCAGAGTCTTTTGCTCTTTTATATTGGTGTTGGGGAAGGTTTCTGATGATCACAAATTAATAGCGTTTTTAACTTAATGAACAACTATTCCTGTGTTTTCTATGTAGGTTTAAATGAGCCAAACTCCAAGAAACAAAGACATAGAAAGATAGAGGGACTACTCTGATGGAGATGGATCAGGAGGATGGGCTTTACTGCTCTCTAAGACTGATCTGTATTATGTTTATACCATGCATAAACTATGTGCTGCCAAGCCACAACCTAGAACATTATAATCAGAGTTATGTCTGAAATGGTAGTAAAGCAAAATGACAGATGTTGAAGATGCATTGAAAAGGACTCTTAACTTTTTAACCTTTTCCTGTCACTTTTTACTACACAGGGTTCCACATAGGTAATGCAATGAATATGATCATTTTACCTTCCAAGAGTGCTGAGAAATGTTCAACTATCTGTTGGAACAAGCGTGAAGACTTGAAAACTTATAAAGAGGTATCTTGATCTTTTTGACTTACGATCACAATATATGAGTAATCAGTTATCCACAAATTCCAACAATGAAGTGATAAAATGAATTTTGTAAATAGAGTTTAAAATATTCTGAGATTTAAGTACCTCATCACCCATGAATATTTTCCTGGAAATCTATCCTCTTGAATTATTGAAGATAACAAGCATTCTGCTATCCTCTGTTCTACTGAAAAGTAAATTCCTGTTTTATACCTACTGGTAGCAGTGGATCAAGTTCACATCATCGGCAAAAACATTTTATTTTAAATAAATCCCCACTGAATGTCAGTGAACACATTAAAAGTGATGGTTTGGGGGCATCTGGGTAGCTCAGTTGGTTAAGCATCCAACTCTTGATTTCAGCTCAGGTCATGATCTGGGGTAATGAGATCAAGCCCCGAGTTGGGCTCTGTGCTCAGGGTGGAGTATGCTGTCCCTCTCCCTCTGTTCTCCCCACACCCCCGCTCTCTCTCATAAATAAATTTTTAAAAATCTTTTAAAAAATAGTAAAAAAACCCCGAAAGTGATGGTTTCTCTATGGCTCTCAATAATTTATTTTCTGATCAATTTAATTATTAAATATTTCCTATGCCATCAAGTATTTTACAATAGCATTAAAGATCAAAAATTTTTGCAAACAATAGTCAAATATTAATTGCAACAACATCTGCATAAGAAAGGTAAATACTTTTTTTCTATATATTTCAAGATTAGGTTTAAAAGTTATCTATTTAAGCTTTTACAGATATTGGTTAAAGGGTCATGGTTGAGAAGTTACATTATTTAATCTATTGAAGGTGACAGCTATATATTACATGAATGTGTAGTTATGGACTTCGGAACATTTATTACTTGCTTACTACTCTATAATGGCTTTGAATAGTCTGCTATGTAAGTATATATTTAGTCATTTCAAAAATGCATATTATTATTTGGCAGACTTTGTACCAAAGCATGATAAAAGAGGTGTTGTTTTCTCAGTACTGTTCTGGGGGCATGCCAGGTATTCACAAGTAAGTCTCAAACATATTATTTACTAGTATGAGGCTTGGAAATATGTGTGTTTACAAAATATGCATTGCTGCCCCAGCAGAAACTCTATAGAAGTTTTTCAGATATATTTATGTAGAAAATGAAAAAAAAAATCTGCTTCTTACTTTGTTCAACCCTATCTTTACCTTTGACCTTGCCCTAGACCATCTTGAAAAAAGTCCAATCTTGACAGCAGTCGATTATTTAATTGCCACCTCATTTCCTGCCTCCCATTTAACTCTGATCTCAGAAAGATGTCTACACCTGTACCACTGGCATCCTATTTCCTAGTTTGTAGTTAATTTCCATCTCCTAAAGTCCAGCCTTTCAAGATCTCATGGCGCTGAATTAATTATCAATAGAGTGCCTATCCCCATATGTCATTTCAGTTTCTGGGTTTGTTTTGTAAGACTAAATATGCCTTTCTCACAACCTAAGCTTCCTTCTCCCTGTTTAACTTACTCTACCATTGTTTTTAATGGACACTGCATTCTCTAATTAACACGGTAATAATTATTCAAACTCTCTATTAATTTAATTTCAGAAACAACTCGAATTTGTTGAATAAATGACAAAAAAAATTCAGCAATTTGTAAGTGCACCTAATATTATAGATTTTAGAGTTGTACATAACCTCTCAGATCATCTAATAAGTTCCTTTCATTTAGCAGATATAGAAAGCCATGGCAAGAAAAGTCAAATGACCTTGATTCTACTGTTGGTGAGTGATAATACCACTATTGGACTAAGATCCAACTTTTCTTAGCAATTCATTGTTGTATCTAATATAGTTATTTATTATAAAACTTTAGATATGCATCATTTTCATATACTGCATTTTATATGGCCTAATATAAATTTGATTGCTGATGACACTTCCACAGTGCTTTCTTAGGTTTGGAATTCCCCCTTCCTTAAAATTGTATTTGTCCCTTATGGCATGTGGAAGAGACAATGAGATCAAAGATACAATGAAAAAAAAGTGCATAAAATGTATTTGGAGAACATCAGAAACTTTAAAACAGTAAAAATCAAGTAGAACATGTAAAGGAAAAAAATGAGGGAATTAATGTTCTTGTTAAGTCAAAATGACTCTTTTATGGACCGCATATTCTTCTATCAATGGTTCCTTGGGATTTCTATACTACATTTCCTAGTGTTTGTTCATTGGTATTACAAATCTGATATCTATGAGCTGTTCATGTTTGGATGTATTAGGTTGGCTTTTCTTTCCTTATATTCTGTAGTCCATTCTCTACCTTGAACCACAAAAATCTGTTTATCTGTGTGTTCTGGAAATGAATGTCTCTTCCTCGGAGTTAAAACAACATTTAAAGAGATTGTAAGCTAGAGGAGTGTCTGGGTGGCTCAGTCATTTAAGCATCTGTCTTTGGCTCTGGTCCTAATCCCAGGGTCCTGCAATTGAGCCCCACATCAGGCTCCCCGCTCAACATGGAGTCGGCTTCTCTCTCTGCCTCTCTCTTCCCCTCTTCTCCTGCTCTCCCTCTTTCCCACCCTTTCTCTCTCTCAAATAAGTAAAATCTTTATTAAAAAAAAAAAAAAAAAAGAGGGAGGGTGCACCTGGGTGGCTCAGTATTTAGTGTCTGCCTTTGGCTTAGGTCATAATCCCAGGATACGGGGATCGAGCCCCACATCAGGTTCCCTGACCAGAAGGAAGCCTGCTTCTCTCTCTCCCACTCCCCCTGCTTGTGTTCCCTTTCTTGCTGTGTCTCTGTCAAATAAATAAATAAAATCTTTTAAAAGAGAGAGAGAGAGAGAGAGATTGTAGGCTAGAGATGAAATGTATGTACATATATACGTATTCTCCATACATATGGCTAAACAGTACAAATTTAATATAAAATCTCAAACAGTTGAAGTAAATTGCATTGACATTAGCTGTATCACTAAATTACTTTTCTATTAATTTTAATATTTAACTATATATAATTAAGTTAGAATCAACTTTCACACAATCTTGACAAATCAATATTGCTAAGCAAAAAATATAAACAGAATAATTCAAATTTGTGTTGCTTCCTCACACAATACTATTTAAAAAACAGCATTTACTAAAGGCAGTGGAAACTCAGGATTGCCGGGCTCAAGTAAAAGTTTTGGAATTTAAGAAGCACTTAGTTGCTGCATTAGGCCATTTAGGATGTTTCAGCGTCTCAATTGACTGTAATTCCAGTCTGCTCAAGTGCCCTGTTAATGACCTTCCATCTCCAAGTAAGCAGAGGAATTCAATGTTTATACTTAAAAAAAAAAAAAAAATCTCTACCACAAACAGATTGAAGGACAGGTTCTATCTTTACTATGTCAGGAGAGAGTAAATTGTTACCACTACATCAATGGAGAGAGACTAACCTTCAGTGGCTCTTAATGAAAGCCCTCATTGACAAAACAAAATCAACAGATCCAGGTATAAGAAAGCCACTTAAGTGTTTTCCATTTCTTATTGTCTAACACTGCGTAATTATATTCCTAAAGTCTAAACAGGCGGTGAAATTTACCCACACTTACACTTTAACTTTGGTGACATGTAGTAAGCAGATAGGTCTCTAGGCTTCCTGTGGAAGTGTCACTCCAATACATAAAATATTCCCATCTCTGTGCAGAGTAAAAAAGTGCCAACATCTCGGGGTGCTGTTACAAGAAGTCCAATGTTTAACCCCCATCCCCAAAATAATCTAGAAACCCAAAATATGCCAATATTTATTTGAATCAGTACCAAACCAAGAAAGCGGCAAACTTTGTTTAACCTCTTAAAACAGAGAAAAGAGGCTGTGACTGACTGTTTAAATCTTGTGTTAAAAAACCATTGTGCTTCAAGGGCAAGTTGAGGTGTTGCATTTAATGTATAAACTTTTAATATCAAGTTCTAGGCATCTGATGTCTTCTGTCTTTACAAGCATAAAAAAGACATTCTGTATCTCCTAATATACTTGTTGTCAGATTGTTTATTTCCAGCAATGTGTAACACACTGCTTCTAACCTATAGGAGACTATTCCATTTTATTTTGTACATGATTTTGTGTTCAAAGAGCTAAAAGCCTTGAGGCAAAATATCAGTAATAATGACATAAAGTTCTGCATTGTTTCAATAAAATGTCAAAAAAATATGAAATTCTTTATTCTGTTATAGATTTAAACAATGATCCAGTGCAATTTCTTTATAGTATAAATAAATACTCCTTTGAGTATAACTCAGATTTGTCATGTTAACAGCCATTCTCTGCATATATTTTCCACATAGTTACTAAATTAATTTGGATTCCTAGCTGGAAAATAGTTTAGAGTAATAAATTATCTAAGCCCTTCAGATCAGAAGAGGCTAACTAACTCAGGTTTTCACTGCCTAAATGGTGTGTTTTTCTCTGCACCACACATAAAGATAAATTTTTGAGAATCCAAGACAATGTAAAAAATTGTCACCAGGAAGCTTTACAACAAATGAATGCCACTCATATAAATACAATTAAGTTCATTGGGGCACTATGTGTAAAACGCTACCAGATTTATATCTGATTGGAAGAGGCTGATCTGTGTGACTGGAGAGGAAGCCATTTGAGTATTGAGGGTGGGGGGCTGTGGGTGGAGGATAGGCTGAAGAGAAGGAGAAAAGGAGAAAGTAGCATGGATTTAACTAGGGGGGTAGATTTGGACCAGACTGAAAATGTTTCTTATGTGAAGTTCTGAGGTTTTGATTTTATCTTGCAAGTCGTAAGGAACCAATGGTGGTTTTACAAGCTGAAGAGTTGTTCTTGGCTTTGATCCTTCTGTATCAAATTCCACCAGTAAATAATAATTGCCATGAATAGAGTGTCTCTATGGTTTAAAGAATTAAATAAATATTTTAGAGGAGGCAGGTATGATGACGGTCAATGGAATAATTTCAGTAGAATTGGGAGGGGAAGGAAAGCAAAGGAAACCTATCTTAGTAAGAAAAGTTGCTTCTGAAAAATTGGATAAATGGGAACAATCATGCGTTCAAGCAGTAATAACCAGAGGTGCGCTTTGAGCATTGCCGTCAGAGTGTAAAACATAATAGTTAAGAAAACAGATTTCGAAGTCATCTAGACTTTGAGTTCAAATTCCAGCACCTAACGCACATTCTAGCTGGATAATCTTGAGCAAGTATCATATTCGATTTCTTAGAGGTTGCAGACAACAGAAACATACTTTGGTTGTTTTATGCAAAAGAAAGAGAAAGAGGGCGGGCAGGGAGGGAGTTGGAGAGAGAAGAGAAGGGAAGGAATGAATTTATCCCTGGATGTGGGTAACTAAGGGATTGAGATAGAATTTTGCTCCAATGGCAGGAACCTGGAATCTCTGGAAGATTTGTAGCAGAAACTAATAAGTATTGTCTTCATATGCTGCCATAGTCAGCCTATTTTTACTGTCGAAATTTTTATCCAGGAAGAGTATCTGAAAAGTCTTGCTCCATTCTTTGGCTGAAGAGAGCAAATCACGTTGAGTGTTAGATCTTCTAGGTTATGAAATTGGTGTGTTATTACCAGAAAATAATGAAATAAATGAGTACACAAGTGACAAAACTAGTAAATTTCCACAACTGCAAGTAACTTACCCCTACTCGGTCTCCATATCATCATCAATTTAATGAGGATAATACTAGTACATACTCCAGAGGGTTGAGATAATCAAATGAGACAAATGATCTAAAAAGTACTTAAGAATTTCTTACAAGAAATATACAGCCAATGCTATTATCAGGTTTTATTATGAAGAGTATTGGAGATGATCCTGGTTAAGGAGGATTGAGATCAGATTGTAAAAGAATTCAATATTAAGTTAAGGATTTTGAACGTTACCTTGTAGATAATGTGCAGATTTTTATTTTGATTTGCTTGTTTGCTTTTTATCGAAGTATAACATATACTCAATATAGTACAAATCATAAGTATACAAGTGGATAAATTTTCACAAACTAAACATGCCTCTGCTGTCTTTAACACTATGCGAATCGGAACCCCAAAACTTCACCCTTCTGCATGGAACAGGTTTTAAACATAGAAATTGATTTGCAAAAATATTTAATAACAACCAATCTCTCAGTGGGGTACAGAATAGAAACACAGTGACAAAACTTGATATTTGGATAAAAGCGAATACATGTCAGGTAGAGGAATATAAAATCATTTTGAATATGGATGACCAAGAATGAGGATACCATTGACATTATTAGAAAATCAACAAAAGTCTGAATTTTGGAAGGGAAAGGAATTTGTTTTTTTAATATTGTTTTCTATTTTAATATTATTAACTATGTTATTTTTAATATTATTTTCAAACACATATACTCATTATGGAAATAAATGGAAAATACGATAAAGAGAAACTAGAAAAATTACCCAAAACTATACTTTATGGTATATGCTTTCCCAAATCTTTTTCTTTCTGTCTCTCTCTCCCTCTCTCTCTCTATATATATACACATAGACTTATTTATGTAAATATACAGATACACGTATGTTTTTACAAATATGGTGTTACATTCTATGCACTGTACTATTGCCTACATTTTCTATTTAATTTATAGCGTGAACTTACCATGACCATCAATTAATCAAGAACATCTTTTCACATCACAGTTCTTTTCTGCATTTATTTGGCTGTATAATATTTTATTGGGTGGATATACCATTATTCTTAAGTAATCCACTTCTGTTGCATCATTACATTATTTCTGATTTTCATTTACATAAATAATGTTATGAGATATATACATATATAATATCAGTCACACATTTTTAACCTAAAATATATGCTGAGAAATGAAATTACTGGGTTATATTTGCATCATTTTAAGGCTTTTGATACACATTGCCAAATGTCATTTCAGAAAAGTTTTGTCAAGTTACTTTTCTGTCAACAGAATGTAAAAGTGACCATTTCCTTACACTCTTGCCAATACTCCGTATTATAATTTTTAAATAGTATTTGACAACTTGATAGGTGTAAATGGTATGCCTTTTTTGTTTTGATTTGCATTTCTTTGATAACTAGTGATTTTGAACATTTTATGCTTGTTAGTCATTTTTCTTTTTCATTTTGTGCATTTCTGTTTGTGTCTTGGCATTTTTTTATTGGAATATATATTAATTTTGGTTTTAGACATGTAGACTTAGAAGTAAAAGCAGGGTAGTAGAGAGGAAGTAGACTTGCAAGACGGGTCAGGAAAGGAAATGTGAATTTAGTTTTAGCACAGAGCAGAAATAAAAGCCACAAGAGTGAATATTTTATTAAGTGTGTATGAAAGAGAGAGAGAAAGAGCAAAAGGGCCAATGACATATTCTTGGAAAACATCCACAGCCTTAAGTACAAAACGAAGCAGAAGGATTCAAAGGGATAGGTGGGGAATGGGGACAACACTGTATATGGAAACAGGGGAAAACACTTTTCAAGGAAGAATAGCAAATGTTAAGACAGAAAAGAATGGGAAATAAGAAAGTTTCTTAATTCAATAGTGAGAGGATTATAGGTGACCTCTTAGAGTGAGGTAGCCAACAGGTGAAACCGCTATTGAGTATTTTCCTACAACAAAGTTTCTTTCTTTTTTCATTGCCTTTGTCATTGTCCCCTATGGCCCTGTGTAGTTGTCATATCTGGGCAATGATAAAAAAGTGACAAAAAGATGCCAACAGACACCTGCAGAGTAAGAGACACAGTCTCACTGACAGCCAGGGAAAAGATCTCCTGATAGTCATAGACCCTTTGCATGAGTACCACCTTAGACCTTCAAGAAGCTACCTTTCCCTTTCTCATGGAGATTTGTTACCTTCCTGATTTTCCCAACTGACTAACTACAGGCTCTGCCTACCCCTCAGGTGGAAGAAACTAGTAACAATTATTGCTTTTCCATAATTATTTAGCATAACACTAGGAAAGCTCAATTCCTACAGTAATAGGGCTAGAACCTGCAAGTCCTCAGATTTTTTATATTTCATTTCACCATAATCTTTGATTTACTAAATCATCTTAAAAAGTAGTATTTTCCCTTATGTGTCATTTCTATATTTCTACTTTATCTTCTTTCTCTTTTCTTCTCTCTCTTTCTCTCTCTTTTAGGGTCTGTACTAAAAGAGTTACCAGGTAGCTCCTATAGATACTGTACAAAAAAATCCAGGATTTTTTTCTGAAGAACTCTAGAAAAGCTTAAGAAATTTTTTAATATACCAGTGGTATATTGCTTGTTATTTATTCCATATTTCCTCATTCTGTTGCATTTGTGAAATTCCAAATTTGCGTTATATAGCAGAAAAAGTGCATGCTCAATCTCTATTCAAATTCAGCCTTGCTGCTTA
The DNA here is from genome assembly GCF_002288905.1 of Enhydra lutris kenyoni. Classification (NCBI taxonomy): domain Eukaryota; kingdom Metazoa; phylum Chordata; class Mammalia; order Carnivora; family Mustelidae; genus Enhydra; species Enhydra lutris. The sequence goes on along the minus strand of NW_019154088.1, from coordinate 28,121,731 downwards.
GTAGCTCTGGAGAAGTTACCTGAACTCTCTTGGCCTCAATTTCTTTCTCTATAAAATGGATATTTTAAAAAATTATCTCATGGAGTTATTAGAAAGAAATACGTAAATCACATAACACAAGGACTGTACTCTACAACCATCAGTTTCCTATGTTGTGTGACTCTAGCTGATAATTCAAGTAGCTGAGGCTTAAATACTGAATTATGTCCAAATAGTATTTCTAATGTATAAACAATTTTTAAACAGTCTGATTGCTTGAAATTATATAATATATTCCTTCAGTGTCTTAATTTATAATATACATTCCTCTTAAATTCTTAATAGTTTTAAAATAATTTTCAATGTCTTTCATGGTCATACTCTGTAATATTTATATACATGGGGGTCTTGAAGAGTCTTTGTTCTTCTAACAAAAGCCTCTAATAGACTTGAACTCTAAAAAGTTACAAAAACTGGTCAACTGTAGTGTCAGGCATGGTAGCAAGAATTACACCTACTTCTCATACAACACTCCCATGCAATCCAAAAGAAATCTCAACCTTTCAAACTGCAGCAGTATGTCAGCTACAAATAAAAGTGATGGTGAATATGGATAAGTTCATTCATTTATAATTTGTTTAGGGTATATACCTAATTACAAATAATTGATAGCTGTAGGTAAATTGATCATGAACCACTATTGTCAAAGGCAAATAGGTAGTCCTGTTAGAAAGTAATAGAAAATCCTGATAGAAAGTAATCCTGTAGTCCAAATCTGAATGCTGTTCTAGAATTATGAGGCTGAACAGGACCAATTTGGGAGCAACTTGGGTTCACTGTACTCAGCCTCTATTCTCTTGGTCTACTTTTGTTCTTTCCTATCCTTTATGAAGTAGATAGGGTAATTAGAGGAGACTACTTGAATTCATAGTGAATTTGGACTCAGGTCTATTGTCCAAAATGTATTATCACCTTAAGTTTAAAAGTAAGGTAGAAAAGAAGAGTTAGATGTCCAAGATAGTCCTGAAGTTGCATGCAGAAAGAATCACCTGTACAAGAGACTCCTTAAACACTAAAGATGGGTTGGTCTCACCCAAGCAAAAGCAGCAAAAGAGGTATAATAACAGGAAGTCTTAATACTGTGAACTGCTCTTTGCTGAGCTTAGAGAGCATATCAAGAGATTTTATTTTGTATTGCATGAAATCAGCCTAAGAACAGAGTTGAATCCAAGCTCTCACTTCATGAACATCCATTTCCTTCCCCAAAACAAATATTCTTTTATAAAAGGGAAATTGACTTTTCTTTTTCTTGTATCTTTATATACGTTATTAGCATTTTATAAATTGACAGAAACTAGATATATTTTACTTCTAATTTTATCTTCTTTAAGGCAGGGTCTTAAATGTTTTTTTTTTTAATTCATGAAAATACCTTGTTTTCTTTAGATTTTTTAGTAAGCTGCTTTCTATAATGAAATATATGTAAAGTTTAATAGGACCAACATTTCTCATCTATTAACAAATTCATAAGAAAGATATAGGGGGGAACCTATAGAGAAAGTATGTCTGGAACTAATTATCTGTAAAGAAATGGTAGGCTGTAAGGGTGGAGGAAAGAATGGAATCATTATCAGTAGAGAAATGATAGAAGAGAGGGAAAGAGGAGGAAGGAGGAAGGGAATGAGGGAAAAGGCAGAGAGCACAAAGGAAAGAAGAAAATGGTTATACACATAAAAGCAGAAATACGTATATGATGTTGAGTGGAGAGAAAAGCACAGTTTAAACTAGAACAGAAATTTTATTTTAGGGTTTGTTTTTTTATTCATAGGTTGGACTAGAGAAGGAAAGAAGAAGTCTTCTAGACTATCTTCCAAATAAAATACAGGACACTCAATTAAATTTGAAAGTGAGATAAACAATGATTTTTTTAGTATTAGGATAGCCCACGCAATACAGGCCACTTTTTGGCTATACAGTATATTTAGGCCAAAAAAAGTGCTTTTATCTGAGATTCTGATTTAATTGGGCCTCTGTATTTAATCTGGCAACCCTAAATAGAACTGAAAATAAATCTGTTAAGGTTTTAAAAAATTAATTGAACTAAATTATATAAATACATACATTTCCAGTAGAATCACATTAACAGATGTAATTTTGGTTTAATTTCAGGTCTTGCATGAATGTCTTCATAATTTTGCTTTATCATTGATACAATGAGATACAATCTTATTTCCTAGGAAAAAACTTAATTTCAAGAAACTTTTGTTTTTAAATTATGTATATATTGTATTGGGATTACACCATCTGCTAAATCAATATTTTTACATAATGGAAACTGAAAACCCAAACAAACAAATCACACCATGCAAAAATGTCTTGGGGCTGGAATTCTGTCTTTTCTTTGTTAAAGCACTTTGTTGAAAATGAAAAGAGATACTACACAAATAGCCGTTTGTTACAGAAGTGAATTTTGATAGGGCAGGTACATAATGATATTAATCACCTTGATAATGTTATAATACAGGCTTTCCAAGTCACCTTTCTTGATTTTAGTAATATCATTTAAAAGGCTACTTGACTATCAATAACTCTTACCAAAGAAGGTTTTGATTAGAGAAATTGGAGAAATAATTTACAGGTCTTTCACAGGTATCTGTTCATATTCCAAGTGGGTTTCAGTGCTTCCCATTTTCATGTGGTCTCTGACCTGAAGAGAAGTGAACAGAAATTTTCATAAGACAAATCAAGAAGTTTGTCATTTGTGTATTTCTGGTTATTCTGTAGTAGGAGGATCATCTGTGTTGTATTTTGGAAAGAATCAGAGTAGTGTATTCCCCAAAAGATGTGATAATGTAATAGATACCAACACAGACCCCATCAGCCACTAAATAGCTGTCCTGTTCCCCCACCATCCTGCTACCACCCACTCTGAAGTTGTGGAATCAGTTCCAAAGACAGAGAGCAAAGGCACATGTATTGCCAAGATGTCCACTTTTAAGGCATGCCCACATAACAGGGGATACTCTTCTGCTCTTTCATCATTAACACAGTGGCCCAGCGTATTGCATTACTTACCAGGTGAGCCAGAAGAGTCTGGATGAAAGAAAGAAAGAACATTCCAACAAAGACCAGGGAGCTCCTATGCAGAGAGGGAGGGAAAGAAAGGCCTGAATTTACCAGTGAAATGAGGAGTCATGGGCAAATAGTCAGCATAAACCACTTCAGAAGATTGAATTAGCTGGGCCCCCACAAGCATCAGAACTCTTAGTTAACCTATAGTCGTATTTTCCTACTCCCGTTAACTCCATCCAACCTGTCATCTTTCCCATGTCTTTTTGTCTTTGATCCTCACCATGTCTCTACCTCTGCTATATTTACAACAGAGAGAAGGTAAGCAAATAACCATGCTAAAATAATTCCTTACTGATAGCGTTAAGATCACAGAGCTACTAAGTCAGATTGTTGAAATTTAAATCCAGGCCTGTCTGATAGAAAGCAAGCACACCTCCTATTACACACTACACACTGATGGAGAGAGGGAAGAAGAGGAATGAAGAATACTGTGGAAGGAAGGAATTCTGATATGTTTCTAGGGTATTAATCGAAATCCATTTATTCAATTTATGATTGCTGAGCCTCTCCCCAGCCTCAGTGTAAATTAGAATTAAATTAGAGCTAAATTCTTAAAAAAATCTATACACATAAATTATAGTGGGGCAATATTTCTAAAGTCTTGTATTGGCTTTCCTTCCTACATTGGTCCTTATCTTTATACTACATTTCATAGTCTTTTTACTTTGGTTTACTCTAATATAACCTCCACCAAATTCTGTTTTATTATATATTCATTTTGACATTGGTTCTATAATGAAAACTATAAACTGCTTTTGTGCTTCCATTATTTGTATCACTCTGGATAAAACTGTTTTCCAATGTAAATTTGGATTATTACCCAAAATATAACATTTCACGTTTCTCTGTTTATTCATAAAGAGCTTTAAATCCTACTTCTGAGAAGTGCACTCTTTTAAATATAGGCTCGGGCCACCTGGATGGCTCAGTGGGTTAATAAGCCTCTGCCTTTGGCTCAGGTCATGGTCTCAGGGTCGTAGGATGGAGCCCAGCATGGGGCTCTCTGCTCGGCAGGGAGCCTGCTTCCCCCTCTCTCTCTGCCTGCTGCTCTGACTACTTGTGATACTCTCTCTCTCTCTCTCTCTCTGTCAAATAAATAAATAAAATCTTTTAAATAAATAAATAAATAAATATAGGCTCACCTACATCCTACTGATGAAGCCATATTTTCTGAATAGGACAAGAATGTCCACTAAAACACCCAAGGTCCTTCCTGGAAATGCCCCAGTCCTTCCTCTGTGTGCCTTTGACCAAATAACAGAATTTTTAGGCAACAAGTAACTTTTACTGCCTTGAAGTTGATAATATTGACCACATCTGTTTTCAAGGTTATATATGACTTGGAATGCTTTAATTTTTGCATTTCTGTTCCTCAGTTACAGTAATGTTCTTGATCTTCTGGTCTACTTTGTCCAGAACAGTCAACCAGACCCTCTTGAATATAACATCTCAGCAGTTAAATGGCACATACATCTCAGCCACCTTTTCTTTCTCTTCTGTCATTAGTCCATTGTCCAGTCTCTCATTTTTTTCTCTTTGTGTTACTTGTCTAGGAAAATTTTTCTGAAAGAACTCTTTCAGAGGTCATCTCTGATAGCTCTTTTGAATTTCAGTGTAAGTAAATAAGGGTTTACAATAGTCTCCAGTTTATAACTACTTTTCTCAGTAGAAATCGAATCTGGCTTCTATTCTTCCTATGACATTTATTTAATATTGGCAAATAATTTGCTTTATTATTTTAAAAAGAGGAATATTTTGTATTCTTGCTCATCTCTAAGAACTGAATATTCAGTTCTGTAGAATTTGACACATCACCTTATGCTTTTTCTCCCAGAATTCATATTATTCATCTCTTGCATTGTTGCTAGTTAGCCTTAGAGTTAAATGTACAGCATGAATTAACAAACCTACCAATGTTTCCTTGGTTTAGAAAAATAGCTTTATTGAGATAAAATTCACTTCTATTATTATCCCATTTAAAGTACACAAATCAGTGGATTTTCGTATCCTCAGAAATATGTGTAACTATCACTCCAGTCAATTTTAGAACATTTTCATCACCTTTAAATAAATCCTGTATACTTTAGCTATCACCACTTCTCCATCCCTTCCTCTTTTGCCCCCAGCCGCAGCCCCAAGCAACCACTAATCTATTTTCTGTCCCTATAAATTTTCTTACTCTGGACTTTTATGTAAATGGACTCATATAATATATAGACTTTTGTAACTGGCATCTTTCACTTAGGTAATGTTTTCAAGGTTCACCCAAGTTGGCACATGTATCAGTACTTCATTTCTTTCTAAGGGTAAAAACTATTTCATTGTATATATCTATCACATTTTCTTTATGTATTTAGCTGTTGGACATTTGGGTGTATCTACCTGTTGGCTACTATGAATGATGCTGCTATAAACATTTGTATGCAAGTTTTAGTGTGGCTATATATTTCCATTTCTCTTGGGTTTATATCTAGGAGTAGAATCGCAGAGTCATATACTAACTCTGTGTTTAATTGTTTGAGGACTGCCAGACTGTTCTCCAAAGCAGATGCACCATTTTACAGTCCTATCAGCAGAGCATGAGGGCTTCAGTTTTTCCATATTCTGACCAGTACTTTTTTTTACTTTGATTATAGTTATCCTGGTACTTGTGAAGTGGTTTCTCATTGTGGTTTCGATTTGCATTCCCTTGCTTGCTAATGAAGCTGAGAACTTTTTCATGTACTTACTGGACATTTTTAGTTTCTCCTTAAAGAAGTATCTAGTGAGATCTTCTGCCCATTTTTTAATTGGGCTTTTTGTCTTTTTATTATTGAATTGTAAAGTTCTTTATATATTCTAGAAAAAGTCTTTATCAGATATATTTTTCAAATATTTCCCCCATGCTGTAGGATATCTTTTTGCTTTCTTAGCTGTGTTCTTTAAATCATCACAGAAGATTTTAATTTAGATTAAGTTCAACTTACTTTTTGTTGTTGTTACTAATGCTTTTGGTGTGTTATCTAAGAATCCTTTGCCAAATCCAAGGTATTGAAGATTTACCCCTATGTATTCTAAAAGTTTTTTAGTTTTGGCTCCTACATGTAGATTTTTTTTTAAATTCACTTTAGTAATTTTTTAAATATGGTGTGAGGTAAGGATCTAAATTCATTTTTCTACATGTAGATACACAGTTCTCCCAGCACCATTTGTGGAAAAAACGATTCCCCATTGAATGGTTTTGTCACCGTTGTCAAAAATCAGTTGACGATGGATACATGGGTTTATTTCTAAACCCTCAGTTTTATTCTGTTGATTTATATATCTGTCCTTGTGCCAGCACTACCCTGTCTTCATTACAACCTCTTTGTGGTAAAGTTCGAAACTGGGAAACATGAGTCCACATACATTGTTCTCTTCCTGGATTGTTTTGGCTAGTCTGAATTTCTTGCAATTCCATGTGAATTTTAGAATCAACTTATCAGCTTTTATAAAGAAGTCAGCTGGGATTTTGACAGGGATTACAATGAACCTGTGGATCAGTTTGGGAAATATCACCATCTTAACAATATTAAGTCTCCTGACCCATGGTCTATGCTTTAAAGTCTTTGTCAACTATATTTCTTGAGTAGATTTTTTTTTATTTGTTATTGCAAATATACCTGCCATGCCATCTTATGAAAGTATGTAAGTATTTTATTTCAATGACATACTTTCTTCACTGTTTGATGTTATAAGGGAATTGATTCATAAACTTCCCTTTTTTGAAGCATTAAGAAATCAGCTTCTGGGTAGAGTATTACTTATAAGAATCCACCACCACCCCCTTTATCCAGAAAGTCTTGTATGCTAAAGACATTTTTTTTGTGTGTGGGATTATTAGCTATCCATATGCATAAGTAACCAAAGCTATCAAGTGTCGATATGCTGCTTTGCATTGTTTTTGCATTTTAGTACTTTCTTACACATATGTAAGTACCATAGAAATTAGGTGGGAGTTGTATTTGGAAACTGTTATTCAGTTTATGTTTCATAAAATTTGCTATTATGAAAGAATTCTACAGCTTTTGCACATTCTCAAACTTCATAGTGCTCTCATCCCTATGTAAATCTCTCATGTGTTCACTTTTACATTGTGCTAGATTTAATAATTTGATGTCATATATGCCAATACCTACAGAAATAAAACTTCAAATTATGGCTTTCAAGTTTCCATTGTTCATCCATGAATTTAATATGCAGTTGGGTTTCTCACTTGAATTGTAACTCTGAAAGCATTGTAGCATGCCCACTTTTTCCATCAACCTGACACATAACTGTGAAATTATATGTACTACTTTTGGGCTTCCATAGATGGTCTGAAACATACCAGAGAGATCAGAAGGAAAAATAATGGTTTCTCACATTGTCCCAGATTGTATTGCAGCTAATGGCACTGGCAAAGTTGGTGGTCTGGTAATTAAGTAAAAATCAATCTACAGTTCATGTGTTTGCATACAGTAGTTTTCAATGAAAATTCTAAGTGGTTACTTGAACTTTTGTGGCGGGGATCCAAATTCTTCTCTAAAATATGCACAGCAATTCTTGATGCCTTCAGCAAGCATAAATCTTATACTAAGTGGAACATTCTCCCTTTTCTCTCTCTGAAGATATGTTACAAACAATAATTTTTCAATGCCCTATAATACATTCATGGAATAAAAAGGATAGATATAAATAATGATGAAAGCCAATTCTAATATCATTTGAAAAAGAAACCAAATGAAATGACTGATTTCTCTCTCTCTCTCTCTCTCTTTCTCTTTCTCTCTCTCTTTTTTTCTCCAGGCTTATGTTTAAATAATTACATCTCGGTTTCTTAAAATGTTTTTTCGACTCTGACTTGAAAAGCAGCTCCAAATTCTTTTCTTTAATTTTAGCCTTAAACAACTGTGTTGTTGCTGATAAAACATTAACTTAAACTGTGGGTTTCCTAGTATATCATCTTAGTAAATAGAAGTTCTAAAACCCACTTGCATGTAGGAAGTGGATAAACTCAGATGAGTTTTGATCTAATCTATAGGTCTTTGCTCTTTTAAATGTCTGTGAGAAAGATCATTTTAACTTCTTGGGTCACTTCTCCCCTGCTCCAAGCTATCCTCAAGTAACTACTTCAGTGTGATAAACGATTTAAGCATAACGCTTTAGACACTGGTTCTGCACTTTTCGTTTTATCTGTTGATCTTTTCATACAAAGTCATTCAGATTTCAAGTCCAAATGATAAAGTAGAGAAATTTAATTTTTTATTATTGATAAAAGAAAAAGTAAATGAATGATTGAAATATATTCAATAGTCAGAAGAAATTTAAAAGAATACCTCAAATGTTGTAATTTATGTTATTTTAAGTTTTTGTATGATTGCATGAAGTAATTTCACAAATTATTGAATGGTTCCATAGTAATAGTGAAATTTAGTCCACAGCATTAAAATCCACTCATGTTTCTGATTTATGAATTGAGGATGATGATAACCCCTAAATCATGGTGAATAGTAGGCAAGATAGTACACAAAGCACAGTATTTTTGTTTGGAATATTGTACCATGTGCTCTGGTTTTCTTATTAGAAAGAATAACTCTATAATTTTAGAATATGTAAGTCCTTTAGCACTAAAACATGTGGATAAATTTTACTGTAATCCTTCAACACAAAAGCAATTTTGAAATTTATTTAAAAAAAAACAAATGCTGTACTAAAAGGTAGATATTTTATCTATCAGAAAAAGTAGAAAGATAATCTTGTCTGTAAATTGTTAAAAAGACAGGCAGAGGCCAATAAACAAGAATGTTAACTTCTAGTTAAGTAAAGGTATCTAAATTATTACATCATCCCACACCTTTTCTACATAAAATTCTCCTGTTTTCAATTGAAGTCACATTTTCTCTGATACCCCCCCATGCTTTTTGCTTCCACTCTCAGTTTTTAAAAAAATTATCTAAACAGTCATCCTTTATTGAGTTCTACTGTATACCAGACATAACTGGAACCCACCAGTTTTCCCAGGAAACCAGAAACACTCAGACAAGAAGTATAGTGTTGTAAGTGCAAAAAGTCCATATTATATACAAATATGTGTGTATATAACAGAAATGGGAGAGCAACCAAATCCAACTGGAAGGACCAAGGAATGACTTGGCTCTACTGAGATAGTAAACAACATCAAATTCAAGTTGCGTTGCCATTCAGGAAGCCAGACTGAACAAGTCCACCCTCTTGTAGCCTCCTTATCTGGAACACAAAGCTCAAAGTTGACCTTAACAGGGGAATAATAAGGCAGGAGGACCACATTACTTCACTTTATAGCCCATCAATCAGGACTTGTCGGTCAATCTTCACACCAGCCTCCAACCACCCCTAGGCCCAATCTATGCAAGATGATGGCTGGGAAATACAGACAAATAGATTTCATGTTTGGTAAATATTACTGTATCTACTACATAATGCTGCAGAAAGAAGATGAAAGCTGGGCCTTAATGATTCAGTCAAATTTTGACAAATGAAATTGTGAGTAAGGGACAGCATAGGTAGGGGAAAGAATGAAGTGCAAAGGCGAGAAAAATTTATAGTACTTGATGCAAAATTATTCATCATTTCCTCTGTGCCCGCAACTAACAATTATTCTACCAATATCTCATCTCTTTTTCTATAGTAACAGAAGCTTTACCTGAGCATGGTTAATCTATCTAAAGAATTCGTTGGGTAGCCCCTTTGGCATTCTGGTGTCCCATGGGCGTATTTGGTTCTTATCTGGGAAATATGAGAGAACTGATAAGTGCAGCTTCTGGAATATGCTCCCAGAGGGAAGTACTGTGTATTCCTCTTCTCTCTTCTTTGCATCATACTGACCTACAAATACCTTGGGAAGCCATTTTGGTCAAATGTCTGAGAGCAGACTCTAGCAGTAGTGGAACAAGACAGAAGTAGCAAGAATCCCTGGTACCATCAAACAGTTATGCCTTTCCTGACTAGTTACCTAGGCTATATATTGGGGGTTGGGGGATGGGGGTTAACAGGCCAGTGTGCTGCCCTGGTGTTGTTGTAGAGGTCATGGATTAAAAAATAAAAATGTTTCTTTTAAGGGGGATTATACTGGGGAGTGGATCTGGACAGGGGTGACTTCATTTCTTCCATGCAACACTTTTTCCTTAAGCCAAATTTTTTTGGAATCAACTTTTACAGCAGCCAAACCTGTATCTTAATACAGACTATTTTAGGTAATATCAATTCCCTCTCTCTCTCCTTGTGATATCTTTATAGCTATAAAGAGTTTTGCAATGAATATACAATTATAAATTTAAAGCTATAATTGCAAAAAATAACCCTGCTTTGAGGTTGATTACACTTTCAGTATCAGAGTTGTGAAGATATAGATTAAGCAGTACATTTTATTTCGGAAACACTACAGAAGGTTTTCAATTCCTAGGCTGTGTGAATAGTATGCATACAAGGCAATGGTACAGGTTAAACAGAATAACCGTCATATTGCGGCAGGACTGTGAGAGGCCCTGTTTGAAAACATATCTGCAAATGGGTGACTGTTATTACATGCTAAAAAATAGAAACCACAAGGGCTTCTGGGTGGCTCAGTCAGTTAAGCGTCTGCCTTCGGCTAAAGTGATGATCCCTGGGTCCTGGGATCGAGTCCTGTACCAGGCTCCCTGCTCAGCAGAGAGCCTGCTTCTCCCTCTCCCTCTGCCCTTCTTTGCCCCCACTTGTGCTCGCTCTCTCTCTCTTTCTGAAATAAATAAGTAAAATCTTAAAAGAAAAAGAAAATAGAAATGAGAAAATGGCATTGGTGGGTGACAAGGAGGAGTGATTAGTGACTGGAGAAAATGATATGAAGAGGAAAAAAACACAGAAAAATATTAAGATGCTCTCAATCTAGAGCAGCATGATAGGCAATAATATGTCATTTTAAGAAAGGTAGGACTTGTGTACATATATACATATAAACCAGAATATTGAGTTAATTTTTTAAATGATGACAATGTTATAAATATATTACATTATCTCTCTGTAGCTTTAACATACCATCTGTAAAAACAGGGAGAACAAGTAATCCTATGATCTCATCATCCATTCCCATCAACTCTTGTCCCCAGTGCCACTACCTGCTTGTCAGTTGTTAGTGTGGGGATAAAATACATGAAGGGGCATTTTCCAGAACACAGTTCAGCAACTGACTTAAAGCATATTAGAGCTGAATAAAGAAAAAAAAACCCTCAGATTTATGCATATTTAGATTTCATATATCCCATAACCACATATTATTATTTTCCCTTTTACACCCCATATGAATACAGTTCTTCTCTGCTCAAATCTCCCGCAGCTTTCTCATCACTTTCTTCCAAGGTAATCATGCATCTGCTACCTTGTTCACATTTCTGCTAATTCGACTGTGAGCAATATCATTTAAGCAGGTAGTTGTTTATCACTTAATTTCCCTTGGTTCTTCCATTTTGCCAACACGCAACAGACAAAGCAAAAACTTTGTTGCATTTGTGATCTAAATAACAACTTTGCAATACAACTGTTAATGATATGTCTGCATCCTAATAAAAGAAAACCAAATGTTCTGAAATAAAATTAAAATAATAAAGAGCCACTAGATCAGTATTCCACAAACCTCAGTGAACATGAGAAGCTCTGAGGAACTTATTAGAAAGCATCTCATTGGGCCCTAGCCCAAGTGATTCTAATGTATTCTCTGTGGTTAAGATCTAAAAATTTTGCATTATTAATCATCCCCCTCCACCCTGATGATTCAGACGTAGGTGTTCTAGAGGGCACACTTAAGAAGCAGTATACTTGATTACAAATTTTGTGAAGGCATGGCTAGCTTTACCTCTGCCTCCCTTGAACAATGCCTGCGATTTAGCAGGCACACACAAAAAATGTTTGCTCATGACCACCCCTCTACCCACACTCTGCCCCAGTCTTTGCCATCTCAGCAGATAGAAGTATCCTCCACCAGTTGCTCAGGCCCAACTCATTAAGTCATCCCTGATTCCTGTCTTTTGTGCATACTCATTATTATGTTCATTATCAAATTCTATCAGCAAGTCTTCAAAACAAATCTTACCTCTTCTCACCACCTCCCCCATGTCACTTTAATGCAAGCCATCACGCTCCCCAGACTCCAGCCTCTTAGCTGGCCGTCCAGGTTGTGTCTTTGTTCCCAGTATTTATTTCCTGTGACCACGTTAACAAATGACCACAAACTTAGTGGTTTAATGCAATATAAATTTATTCTCTTACCATTTCAGAGGCCCTAAATCCCAAATTAGTTTTAACTGGGCTAAAGTTAAGATGTTGGCAGGGCTGATTCCTTCCAGAGGATCTGAAAGAAGAATCCATATCCTTGCTTGTTATGGCTTCTAGAGGCCACCTTCATGCCTTGCCTCATGACCCCTTCTTTGTATCACCCCAGCTTCTTGTTTCTAGGTACACATTAGTTACTAATCATTCTGATCTCCTGACTCCCTTTTATAAACACTGTTGTGATTATATTGATCTGCCTGATAATCCAGGATAATCTCCCCATCTCAAAATCTTTAGTTTTATCACATCTACAAAGTCCCTTTTGCCATATAAAGTAACATTCACAGGTTCTGGATATTAGAACATGGACATACATCTTTTGGGAGGACCATTATTCATCTGATCATACTCTTTTACAATCAATTCTCCTGAGAACTGTTAGAATTTAAAAAAATAAATAAACACAGGAGATAATCCTAGTCTCCAAATTTCCCATTTGCTTGCCATTTTACATAGCATGAAAAATGAAGAGTTTACCATAGTCTAAAGGCCCTGCATGGCCTGAGCCTTTATAACCTCTTCAACATTATTTAACAGCACAGACCCTTCATTAATTATGTTCCAGCCCTGTCAGCCTCTTTGCAGTTCCTTAAGTATGAGAAGTGCACTTTGATCTCAGGGCTTTTGTACTTGATCTTTTCTCTGCCTGGAATGTTCTACCTTCAGATATTCACATGCAGGCTTTCCAGTTTCATTCAGGTTTATGATTAAATATCATCTAATTGCATGTCTTCTGTGAGTACCCCATGGACACCTAGCACCCCCTACTCTCAGTCACCCAACCTTTACTCTGCTTCATTATTTTTATAGCACCTACATCCATCCAAAATTATGTGTGTGTGTGTGTGTATTTGCTTATTATCTTCCCTCCACTATGAGAATAGTGTTTTGTTATTGTTGCTGTTCACCATGACCCCGGCACCTAGAATAATGTTTGAGACAGAGATGTACTCAAGTATTATTTCTTAAATAGTAAATGAAGGAATAAATGTTGAATTAATGATTTCTAAACCAGTGTTACCAGGTACCCTCTTGAAAATCTTCGTTTGTTTTGCTATTTTCTCATTATTTTCTTATTAAATATAAAATGTAAAGATAATCTGTCATCTCTTCTTCATGGTAAAACCAATGCCATTTTTCACTATTTTACTGCAAATGCATATCATGAGAGGGGCAGAACATTATAGGCTTACATAGATTACTATTGATACTTGCTACAGGAAAATATGTCCCAAATTAAATATTAATAACCTTCCAATAAATTTTTGAAATATAATTTGTTTATAAGTTCATAAGACTATTGGCATATGCCTGATTCCAGAAAATACATACCATGTGTACTTATAGTTTAATCAGCTAACAAGTTTGAATTCATGGGAGGTTGCTCAAAGGATACAACTGTATTGAAGTAATGACAATAATATTTAGAATTACTGTAGCACTTTACCAACATTAATTATTGCTCATTCCTATTTTGCATTGTTATCTCTTAATAGATTTGGGGCATAAGGGATAAGGAGATGACCTACCTAAGTCACTCAGGAACTTCATGTTGAGATTAGAGCTCAGTGATTTCTAGCCCTTAGAACGTGTGCTGCTACCACCAGGCCCCATTCTTCTATCCAGAGAGGTATATCAACATGGAATTGTACTGGAGCATAGATGTTAAATGGAACTATAACAAATCTATCTAGTGGGAGAGTCTGGAGAAGGCAAATCATAGGCCACCACTATATTTAGAAGTCCCCTTGACTATCCCCATGAAGTAAAGGTGGGAGAGATGAAAAATGATCTATGCTATTTAGAAAACACAGCCATCTCATACCCTTGGAAAAAGTACATTAAAACTTCTTCATATAACTTGACCTCCATTTTTATGGATAATTATTTTATAACTCACTTTCTTACCTCTTGATTGTTCTGCAGATCTAGAATGTATAAGCAAAGCCTGATCAAATCCATTCATTTAATTTGAAGATTTTGCTTACATAGAAAAAAATAGTAGGTTAGCATTATTTCTCTCTAATAGCATGCAAAACACTTAAGGCTATAGTCTAACTTTGACTATTAAAATTATACACAGGCATGTGTTTTTATTAAGCAGTGATTCTTTATACCTTACCCTTTAGTAGACACCCACACTTCTTTAAAAATAAGTTGGGCAAACACTGACTGTGAATGTGTTTTTGTTTTCTTAATGGAATATCAATGGGAGTTGTACACACAGATCAAGAGCTGTACACATATTATTATCTCTAAATAATTAATATTTGTGTATTATTTCCCTTAGCTGGCTATACATGAATACAGAGGCACTGGTACTACTCATCCCAAAATACAATGTTAGCTAGTTCCAGGGGTGCCTTTGTGAATACTCCCCTGCCAGTGGTTGAAGGGACTAAGGAAGCACCCTGCTGAGTCCCCTCCCATCCTCCTCAGGGAGTATGTTCTAATTCTGTCTTCTCCTATTGGGAAAGCAGCCAAAGGCAGAAACAGGAAGGACAGCACTGTATTCCTAGAGAGAGTAAGGTGCCAACAGTCAGGAATGGAGGAGAAAATGTGAATTTTATAGAATAAGGATAAAAGAAACAGTGATTACAGAGCTCAGTCTTTCCATTACAGTTGAAGAGGGAGGTCTTCCTCCTGTGAATGGCAGACAAGGTAACAGTATCCAATTGCAGCCTTATGTTTGCACCACACACATGAAATAAAATAGAGAAAGGAACTCATCTGAAGGAATTAAGCCATGGGACAGGGGCAAATGTGGGGACTGCAATAGGCTTATTACCCACTAGTGTCTGTGTCACTCTTCTACAAGATCTTACCAGCTATCTGGGCTCTCTGCTTGCTCTTGACCTTGAAAGTTTGGCCAGTAATTTAGTCTCTATTATTGAGGGAGAAAAACTAGCTATTTTTTAAGAAAAAAGATAATGGGAGTTACTTCAAAAGATAATTTATATGTGTAGATCCATTAATAGATCAAGTTCTACAAGGCATTTGGTTTTTATACAGTGGGAAAAGCATATGGGTGGGGGAAATTTCTACTTCTAAATGAACTTTCTAAACATGAGAGAGTAAGAAATATGTCCAATGGCAAATCATCCTTCAAAAATAATACTGTCTTGTTGGAAAATATAGCTAATTATGTGTCATATATAAATTCACCTGAGCATGAATGCATTTCTGAACACCAGACCTTTTCAATATGGTATAGGAAAAAAAATATGTCCCTGCAGAGCCATCTCTCAATGTTTACAGTTTAAAAGGAAAGGTGAATATTAAATCTCATTTGGAAATTACAATTCTTTACACAGCTGAAAACTTCCTTCAATATTGCAAGAACATTAAATAGAATCTAAATGATCATTACATATACAACTATATAAATGCCACAATAGATGTGGCATTTTTTCCCTTAAGCACGCTGCTAAAAAAGAAATTCATAAAATGAGGGGAAATTAATATAAAACATTCTTTTAAAATTAAAATCTTTCAGTTCCATGGTAACAATGTATAATAAAGTTAAGCAGCAATCACATGTATAATTAAAGCAGTAATTACATGTATATTTAGATCATCAATATACAGTACTCAATTTGTTAAACAGAAAACACTGCAAAAATGAGAAATTTTGTGTTTTCTTCATTTAACTCTGTACGCTCCCCAATTGTAATTTATAAATTCTGTAACTTAATCCCAACCCATAATCCAGGAAAGAAAATATGTAGGAGACAGAGTATTAATTTGAAGGAGGTAAAAATACTAGCTGTGTACTATTTCCAAGGCAATCAAAGAATGAAGGCACTTGAAGGTATTTGAAAGTAAAAGTTACCCATAATTTTAGGCTTTTAAATGAAAAACTCTAAAAGAGAATGTAAACTTGAAAAGCCATCCAGAGGCTCTGAAGACTTTCCTGCATGATAGAGCACTGAACTTAGATTCTGCATTTGCTAGTTTGAAGACTTGTCACTTCAGAAATCTGGGAAGGAACTGCTGCTCTGTGGTCTGGCCTGTTTGGATTCATGAATAGAGTTATTTTAGTACCATGCAGCTAGGAAAGGTTGCTAGAAATAGTTCTCCCTGTAGAAAAGATGGCTCTACCACCCTTTTTAATGATGACAACCTGGATGGTAGATTTCAAAACAGTGGGCTGCAGGGACCAACTGTCCAAGAAGCAGACAGTCTAGACTTTGAAGTAGAATTCAAAGTAGGAGTTATGGCTCCTCACTATTCCAACTTGGGAGAATTACCTAATCTCTCAATGCTTTAGTTTCCTTATCTACAAAACGTGGGTAATAGCAAAATGTATTTGATAGGTATTTTAAGAGGCTCAGATCAAATAATTATGGAAAAGTGTTGGAAATACAACTATTTAAAATATTGTTAATTTCATGTTTGTTATTGATGGTCTCACATTACATTTCAAAGTGTGCTTAAGTATAATCATTTACAGTTCTAGACAACCCCATTATTTTCTGAATTAGAGGATTGTCAATACAGTATTTATGATGTAATATGATACAATACAATATAATATAACCAATAATTTTAGAACCAGAAGGAACTTTAAAGATTTTATAGCACAACACAATTACAGCTCAGCTTAGGAAGCTGTAGATGTGAAAAGTATCTTGTCCAAAAATCAAAGTTTTTTTAAAGTGTAACCAGATAAATTTCCAAAACTAGAACTTAAGTCACTTTTCCTTTCTCTCAAAATCAGTACATGCTTTGAAAGATTGCTCTTCCTTGGGACTCAGTATTAATGTTTTCTACTCATTCTGTTTTCATTAATCAAAGCAATCAGCCTATGTATAAATTGGCTCGTATAACAAACTATGTAAGGCCTGGTGAAGACCTGTGCTTATGTTGATAATGTCAGAAGTAGGGTTAAAGAGACATAGCTGCCCATTGGCAGCTGAGATATTTTCATATTATTGAACACAACTATAAAATTATCTTAGGAAAGTAGCATTAATATTACCACATGCATTTGAAACACTAAATTGTTATTAGATTCTCCAGGGCATTGATTCTTTCAATGACACCTTAAACAATTTTGTCACTGTAAACTATCACAATTTATCCTCATAAAAATAAACCTAGTGCTTTGAAGACCTTTGTTACTTTAAAATAAAGGATGATTATTTGCTTAACAATTAGCAGATGATTGAACTATATAAATCAAGTGTAAAAAATAAAACTATGGAGATCGAGTTATACAGACCAGCATGCTTGAGCAATCAAATAAACTGGTTAGATGATGACTTTCTCCATTTCGTTCCACTATCTGGTGCTGCATTCTGTGCAGTTATCACATAATAAGTAGGACCAGATTAAAACACATTCTAGTTTGAAGAAAAGTAAATATGTGAATGATGTACTTGATACTTGATAAAAAGATAGGTAGAATATAAATTTTACAGTAGAAGTAAATAATTAGTAGAAAAGTTTGCATAGGCTTTAGAAGGATTGCAAATGTTTTAAATGTAGGACACTTCAGAATACATTACAGTATTAGTATTCAGGCTTTAGATGAAGAACATTCTCTTTGGATTATATATTGGGCTATAACTGGGTTGGGAAAGCAACCTAATGAGCTGGACAGAGAAAAGTCTGACTTAAAAGCTCAAGAAGACTCGGGTTGGAACAAAATGAGGGCACCTAAAGAGGAGAGAATCAATTAATGCATTCAGTCTACTACAAATAGGTAGACGAGTAGACAGATGGAAGAACAAGGATTCATACTACCTGTGACGTCCCACCTCCCACTGTCATAATTAATGTTTCAGTCATTATAGCCACTGTTTGGTCAATCATTTTTGTTAGATCAAAGGGTTTTATTCCCACCCAAATAGGGAACTTTTCCATGCAAATCTCCAATATAGATACATAAGGCATCATTTTTATTCCAACCAAATGTGTTAAGCTATTTTTTACTTTTTAAATTTGTTGTTGTGAATTTTTTTTTTAAACGTTTTTATTTATTTGAGAAAGAGAGAGATCACAAAGAGACAGAGAGGCGGGCAGAGACAGGTGGGGAAGCAGGCTCCCTGCCAAGCAGAGAGCCCGATGTGGGGCTTGATCTCAGGACCCTGAGATCATGACCTGAGCCGAAGGCAGAGGCCCAACCCACTGAGCCACCCAGGAGCCCCTGTTGTTGTGAATTTTTAATGAAACGGACTTTGTTTAAATTTACCTAACATTTTTCAGTGCTGGCATTACCCATCATAATATAAGGGACACAGAACAACAACAACAAAAAGTTACATATTTTTTTGTTTGAGCTCTAATAATTCTTAATTAGTGAATTAGAATCAGTGTGAACAGGTGGACCTTTTGAAACATACATTCTTCGAAGACTTATTAGTTGTCGTTATAGAGACAAAGTGCATATAAACATGTGCCAAAGTCCTGCAAACAGATAATACAAAGTGTTCCAGCCTAAATCCTTATATTTACCTTCTTCCCTTCCTTCTATTTTTCCTTCCTTATTTCCCTTCTTCATGTCTTTCTTCTTCTGTGCCTCCTCCTCCCCACACTTTTTGCTTTCACAAACATCTATTGAGTAAAGTTGAGTAACATATAGTTCTTTCAATAAAATGTTTACAATCAGTTGGGGGTACAGAAATATATTAATATGTATAGAAAGAATAATGACAACACAGAAGAGATGCTGGTTATTCATTGAGTCTTGGAAAGGGCTGAGGGAGGCTGTGAAAACAACTGATAGGAGTTGAACATTAAAGGATAGCAAGGTGTCACCAGGAGGATGAAGGATAGAAGATTTTAGGTAGAAGGAACAATTCTTACCAAATCTTCTCAGAGAACAGAGTGCTGTTCTTCCACAACTGCCATGTAACCAAAGTAGTCACAGTTGGGTTAAACCTTGTTCATTCAAGATAGAATATACCTTGGGTATTCTTTTTCTTCTAGCAGGCTTATTGGCTTTCTAGACTGCTCTTCTCAGGAAATGAAGTTGAGAAGAAGTAAACAAAAGAAAGGAGATTGATTATTGTCTGTAGCTAAGTGAGAATCAATCTAAGGAATGCCATAGACTGAGAAGAGACTTGGGACAAAAATACACAAAAGTGAGGGAGAGTTAAGTTCCCAGAACTTAGCACTCCAGTAGTCACTACCCTTCGGTTTGTGAGAAAAATGTAAAAGAAGAAAGAAATTGATTAATTGCCAGAATTATAGAAGATATTTTTGGACATGATTTACAGTGTGTTATGTTAAGATTGAATTCAGAGATTTAAGATTCAAATCAGAGAGAGATTTTAAAGATTATTATAAGCCAAGATTGCCTAATCTCCTCCCAATTTTACTTTGTTCTGAATAAATGTTAAGGATGGGATGTAGGCATAGTAGTGAGGAGATTTTAGATAACTCCAAGTAATGGTATAATAAGACAATATTATATGTATTTCTATACCCCCAAATTGTCCATTACTCTAACTCCTGTAATTTAATTATCCTCTGAGTACCACTAGGATGAGAATCTTTTCCCAAAAAGAGTACAAGACATCTTATTTTGCAGTCAGAAATCTTGCTAGCTTACTCCGTTCTCCATTCAGATGGAATCATTTGGGGGATACACACACATACATACATACATACATACATACATACATACATACATGCATATCCCCAAAGTTTTCCATTGAAAAACATGATACCTTTAAAAAAACAGCTATTTTACCAGCAAAGAGTTTATTTAGGAATTGCAGAGAGCTGCACCTCAGGACAAGCAAACATGGTGAACCACAGGCAAATCAGGAGAATCAGAGGAGAAGGGCTTGCTTTTATAGGCAAAAGGAGGAACCTAGGAGGGAACTGTAACAGCTTCTCATTGGCTGAGTGTGGTGATTTCTCATTGACTGGGCTGTTGCTGGGCAAAGAAAAATTCTTCCTTCCTCATTCTTCCTGTTGGGGAATGAAAGGTGTGATTCTTACAATGGGTGTTAATGTGTGAGCCCCTTCAGAGCTTCCTGAGTCTATTTTAAATGAGGTTTCCTTTATTTATTTTCACATTTCCCCTTTTTGGTGAATATCTTTCTTTAAAAATGTCACTGATCAAGAATCAGGGTTTTGTTTTTGTTTTTGTTTGTCTGTTTGTTTTGTATTCAGCGGTCTCATCCTCTAGCGTGGTTTCAACCCTTGGTACCAGGAAGGACCCTTCCTTCCTGGTTGTCATGTCCCACACTGGAGGGAAAGTACGCAGGCTGGAAACAGTTGGGGCCATGTTTGAATAACAAGAAAGGGTAGGAGGGAGAACTCTCAGGGGTTTCCTATCTGAGATCTAGATCTTAAGCATTGGAAATCATCTTGAAACACAGAGCTAATTTCACCCTGTTGGCACATTGTTTCTATAGAATTTGACAGGCAACAGATACGGAGCCTAAAAATGATTCTACAGAATAAAATGAGGAGTATACATTCTGCAAACCTAAAGGGGTCTTTCCTAGAAGGCTTGCAAAGAAGATTTTGCTTGTTTATGATTCTCTTGAGTACAGAGGAATAGATCAAAGATCAAGGGATCTCTGACATTATGGACAGTTGAGATTTTTCTTATATGTAAATGTCAGAAAGATTTCCCCCTTTTGCAATAGATTGAGCCAAGAAAGAGAAGGAGGAATTAAAATAAAAAGCAAGAGTGAGAAGAAGCCTGATATATATAAGCCTGATCGAGTCATCTTTGGAAAGCTGTCTCCTTTAGCTATTGTCTGCTTCAATTCATGGAAATTTTTATTTTCAGGTTACCAGTTGGTATGTGGTTTGATGCTTTCTTTAGATGTAACACATGGATCCAGGAGTCGATTCCTTGCAGTTTGGTGGCCAAGGTTTAATTCCTTTCTAACAAGGTTGAAGAGAGTCTTTCTGGAGGTATCTTTTCAGTAGACAAAATCTCTAGACTGGGGTGTAATATTTAAGAGCTTCATCTTTTGGAAGTGTGCTGAGGAAAGATCATTCTACTAAAGCATGGTCATTCTCAATAGAAGCAAGCAGGATTTTGTAATATTGAAGTATATCTTCTTTTGCCAACTGTGGATGAAAAGAAGCAGGAGCCATATGCACTGGGCATCTTGTGATAATCTCAAAGGGTGAGAGTTTATGGGTTCCATAAGGGGTACACTAGAAGGACTAATGGCAATGCCGTTGGCCGGGATATTTGAGCATCTCTACAAATTTTGAATGCGCCATTTGTGTTTTCACCTAAGGATTGAGAGTGGTGGGCACAGTAAAAGTGTTATAAAACTGGCCAAAAAGCAGTCCTGACCTGTTGAAGCTTTGACTGGTGAGATGAGTTCCCTGGTCACTATGAAGTTCAAGGAAGTGAGGTCCCCAGTAAGGAATAAAATACATACCATTAATAAGACATATTTATATGCATGAGACAGAGAAAACTGTATAAAGTCTGTTTCTAAAACTTGAATAGTCCACTGGGCAATTTAAAGTGTCCTGAAGCTGTGCAGATAGGTTTTCCTGAATTGTACTTCAGGCAAGTATGGCAAGCAAAGTAGACACTTTGTGCCTTGTTAATACTTCCCCACAGATACTGATTCATGAAGGTTATCATTTTATTAATAGACCAATGATTTAATATATGTACCGTAGTCAATAGTGGAACTTTAGAATTTCTGGCAGGACTGGAATTATTATTTTGCCCAAGCCAGAGTTTTCTTTTTACAGTTGAGCCAAGAGCTACTAAATTTCCAATATTGTTTTTCCTTTTCTGGAGCTGACTGTTGGACATCTCTAGTCATTTTCTAGATCATCATTTGGGGGAACATCCCTTTGGAACATGACTGGTTTGGTTGCTGGTTCCTTTAGAACAGTGTTGTTTGTGGAAATATCAGTGAAGTGGTTTCCTTTAAAGTGTAATATTTACCATTTTCACCTTTTAAATAAGAGCCATTGGTAAACCATGAGAAACATTATCAGGAGGTAGTCTGTCTGAGTCAGACACAGTCATCAGGAGTATTGTCCAAACCACATTGGTTTGGACAAATATTACACTGAGTATTCTATTGCAACTCCTTATGAAGTTGTTGAGGCAGCACCTTTCCCCTCAGCAACCTTAGCCCAAACCACATTGAAATACCACCTTACACCAGTTAGAATGGCCAAAATTAACAAGACAGTAAACAATATGTGTTGGAGAGGATGTGGAGAAAGGGGAACCCTCTTACACTGTTGGTGGGAATGCAAGTTGGTGCAGCCACTTTGGAAAACAGTGTGGAGATTCCCTAAGAAATTAAAAAGAGAGCTTCCCTATGACCCTGCAATTGCACTATTGGGTATTTACCCCAAAGACACAGATGTAGTGAAAAGAAGGGCCATCTGTACCCCAATGTTCATAGCAACCATGGCCACAGTTGCCAAACTGTGGAAAGAACCAAGATGCCCTTCAGTGGATGAATGGATAAAGATGTGGTCCACATATACTGTGGAGTACTATGCTTCCATCAGAAAGGATGAATACCCAACTTTAGTATCAACATGGATAGAACTGGAAGAGATTATGCTAAGTGAAATAAGTCAAGCAGAGAAAGTCAATTATATGGTTTCACTTATTTGCGGAGCATAAGGAGTAACACAGAGGACGTGGGAAGATGAAGAGGAGAAGTGATTTGGGGGAAATTGGAGGGGGAGATGAACCATGAGAGACTGTGGACTCTGAGGAACTAACAGAGGTTTTGGAGGGGAGGAGAGTGGGAAGATGGGTGAGCCTAGTGGTGGGTATTGTGGAGGGCATGTATTGCATGGAGCACTGGGTGTGGTGCATAAACAATGAATTCTGGAACACTGAAAAGAAATTTAAAAATAAATAAAAATTAAAAAAAAAAAAGAAGAAGAAAAGGAGTATTGTCCATAGAGAAGAGAAGAACAGTGGCAGGGTTAAGATTATTACAGAGAGAAAAAGTTGTGTGAGGAAGAGTTGCCAAAAGGTATTGAGTATGAGGAGAATTCAGAAGAGCTTCTACTGCATGAGGTACAGGCTTCCAGTTATGGAATGAGTAAGTCATTGTGATAAAAGGTATAGCATATGGAATACAGTCAATGATACTGTGATATGGTGACAGATGGTAGCATTGTGGTGAGCATTACATAAGTTATAAACCTGTAGGATCACTGTTGTACACCTGAAATTAATGTAGCACTGTGTGTCAACTATATATCAATTTCAGTTTCAAAAAATTAACAGAGAGGGGCAATACTCAGGGGAATTCTAAGCCTCTAGGCAAGTATCATTTCTTAAGCTGGCAGTGAATATGTGGATATTTATTTTATTATCATTGTCAAATTGTGTGTATGTGTGTTCACATTTCTTCGCATATGTATTCCAGAATAGAATTTTCAATTAAAACAACACACAAAAACAAAGATGGTTAGAGGGGATTCCATAGCTATCTTTTTAGTGGTCTTAATTAAAAGGGTGTTAACAGGAGTGGTTCTGAAGGGGAATATCCTTCAGATATCCACAAGGTCTATCTTTTGGTTTTGGATTGATAGTGGTCCCCATGGTTTTGTGTGAGTACCCCAAAAGCATTCCCTTATCTTTCAAATGCAAAAAGAGAAAGAGGGGGCACCTGGGTGGCTTCGTAGGTTAGGCACTGCCTTCCAGCTCCAATCATGATCCCAGACTCTCTGCTCATCAGGGAGCCTGCTTCTTCCTTTTCCTCTGCCCCTCCTCTCTTGCTGTCTCTTTCTCCGTCAAATAAATAAAGTCAAATAAATAAACAAAATCTTTAAAAAAAGGAGGAGGAGGAGGAGGAAAGGGAAGTTGATCCAAGGACGGGGGGATTAATCAAGCTTTTCTTTAGAGCTTGAAAGGCTAAGTCATGTTGATCTTCTGAAATACTAGGGTCATTTTTTCCCCCTTAATTTTGGGTTTGGGAAAGTTCAGGAAGCCATGATCTAAATATAGCCCTCGTTCTGAGATTAGGTGCCCCAGTAGGGAACCTGAGCTTTAACAAACTGCCATTTCTCCTTCCAGACTTTGCATCTCTCTAAGGTTAAAAGTTTTAAAAAGTTTTAACTGTATATGCTGTCTTTCTGCAAAGAGGCCTAAGCATCCAAATCAGTTTTTAAAGTTGGGAGGAAATAGGAAGGACTTCCTTCCTTTCCAAATAAAGGCAGAGATATTGGCTGGCCTTATCTAAAGGGATGCTAGAGAAGACAGTACATAAATTAGTGATGGTGAAAGAATTTGCTTTCAGTGGGGATGTATGGGAATTTGGAACAGCAGGATGATGAGAGATACTAGTGCACGGATAATGAGGCCCCATGCCTTATAACTTTCTATTGGGGATTTGATGCTTTACAGCTGACCCAATAGCGACAAATAGTATTCTCAAAATTAACCTTAGTGTTGTCAGAGATGGAACAAGTAGAAGATATTGAAGGGTCATTTCCTTCACCTGGTTGACTATTTTGGTTGTCACTCTCAAATTCTAGATTTATTTTCCCTTTCAGGAGAATGAAATTCTGCCATAATATTCTTCTAAGAAACTGCAGCCCAATCAATGAACAGGGGTGGGGGAACTAAGGAGAACCATTTTAGTACTCCAAGAAACTGTTTAGTAACAGTGTTTAGTAACAGCGCCAAGACTATAGCTCCAGTGTGGCAAAGATCCACTGCCAATCTGGAGAGTTATTTCTCTAAAACAGTTAAGAAGAAGGACTGGGAAAAGTCCCTGTAACTGGTTGGAGTTCTATAATTGGGCCAGTGTCCTGGCTTTTACAGTAATGACAAGGACCAGGAGGAGTTTGATTTTATTTAGGGGACTCATTTTTTGAGACTGAAAATTAAGGATTTTAATGTTCTTCCTAGTCTAGAGGACAGGCTAACTGATTTGCTAAATTAACTAAATCTGGTGTGGACATAGTTGCACTTTCCATCCTGGCCTTTTAACTAGAAGGGAGAGATCGTAGTTCAGCCTGTTAATGAACATAGAGTTGAAGGGTACCAAGTAGATTGAACACCCTTTAGGAAGGTCAGAATTTTTCTTAAAAAGAATTTGGAGCTGACCATAATAATTAGGTATGGGCTTACTGGGCTTCTAAGTATTAAGCCTGAACCTTATTCCAGTCAATAGGTTTTGGGAAACCCCAAGGGATTGGCAGGTGAAGTCATTTAGTGATTGCTGAACCTGATTATATAACAAGGCAGGGTGTTTATTTGGGACCTATTTAAAGCTCTAGAGATGTTTCGAGATCATCCCAGATAGTTGTTTTTATCCTGTGCTGGGCGTGGATTTGGGCTTGGCCATCACCAACAAGCACGTGAACAAGCTGGTATAAATCTGGGAACTCTGGTTGGTAAGTGTGGATGATATCTTGAGTTTTTCAGTGAATTGGTCAGAATTCTCAGTTACTCCGGGAAATCTAAGTGGAAGATGTAGTAGGGGAAGAATATGTTGGTGATGGGGGGAAGGGGCTGAGGTGGGCTCTGATGCCTTTTTATTTATTTATTTTTTCCGGTTGTTTGTCTTAGTAACTTAGAAGAGGTATTTTGTAAAGAGGTGATTTTAGGGAACTGAATAGGCTTGGAAGTTTCAAGATAACAATTGAAATAGGTTTCTATTAGTGAGAAGTGTGTATGAGGGAATAATTTTTTTTTAAAGACTTATTTATTTGAGAGTGAGAGCATGAGCGGAAAGGAAGGGCAGAGGGAGAAGCAGACTCCTACCGAGCAGGGAGCCCACCATGGGGCTCCCTCCCAGGACCCTGAGATCATGACCTGGGCCTAAAGCAAACGTTTAACCAACTGAGTCACTCAGGTGCCCCCAAAAAATTTTGTTTCTAAACATAAAACCAGTAAGGGTCCCAGAAGGAGGATGAAAATCTAGCAGACTGGGATCCCATTATTCAAGCCAGATTTTAAAAACAAAAACAAAACAAAACAAAGAAATGAGTACCCAAGGACAAAGCCTTTAAACAGAAAGGATGAAGCTTTTAAATTCCTACTAAAGTTGGAGAGCTCAACCAAAAGGAGGGAGCCTCCTTCTGAGAGGAGACTTACCAAATCAAGGGGGAAAAAAATGACTGATGAAAGTGGAGAGCGTAAAGGGCCTGACTGGGAGACTCATGTTCCAGAGATCCTTAGTTCCTTAGGGATTTATCTCCTTCAGATCCCACTTCTGACCACCATGTAATGTTGGCCATAAGGAAACAGATATTGTGTTAGGATATAAGAAAGCTCCAGTTTTCTAATAGTTTTCCTCAGTGTTGGGAGATCGAGCTTAGTGTTTTTGGAGGAAACTTTTACAAAGAAAGCAAAGCCTTGGTTTCTAGCAAGTATTTTTATTTGCATTAAATTATCCCATTTATCTACTCAGCAAACCGTTTGGGGGCCTCCATTAGGCTAGTCACTGCACTGAGTACTGTAAATAAAATTCTTAAATTTTTCAAAATTTAAAAAACGAAAAATAGCTTAGGGAATTTAATATTTGTTCAGTGAACCTTTCCCAAAGGGAAGGCATGTAGTTAAACAGTCTCTCTAGGACAAGAATGGAAGATAATTTTGGAGATGCTAAGAGGTCTCTGAAGAGAAAAACAACCCGCAGCAGGGTAATGGCGTACAGCCATTAAAAATTAAAAAATTAAAAAATAATTATAACAATACTAACATAGAAGTTTGAATCCTAGAAACGATCATATAGAAGATTCTCAAATAGTAAAATTTTTCAGAAAGGATAACATCAAAGGGCAGCATCCTTCAAGTAAGATTGAGGTAAAAAGCAGCAGCGAAAGAAATTTGCTGATACTTTGACCTATTTACCCACAGGAGGCTTTCTTGGAGGATATTCTGAATAGATTAATGTCCGGTAACAAAACTTCATGAAAGGCAAAGCTGAATAACCCAGACTAATAGGTCCAGGCAACATCTTTCATTATCACTTTAAATATCCCTATCTCCCTGAGGTAGAGGATTATTTAAAATTCAGATAGTTTGAGATCTTGTCTCTCTTTCTCTTTCTTATACACACACCAGAAAATGAAAAATACATAGGAAATGACCCAGAATTCTTACTCTCTAACTAAAGCCTTAGTTGAAATATATGGACTTTGGTGGCTAAGTCATCAGAATAGAAATCCTGGTTTTCCCATTTTTTATATGATACTTTTCTCTCATCCTCATTTTCTCATTGGTCTGAACAAGGCTAATGCTGTTTTTAGTTTTGTTTGCAAGAATTAGAAGCTATGTATATCCAGAGCTACACACAGTGCTATACCTAGTAGGTATAGATGACTATATGACTAGAGGTTATGTAGTAAACCAAAAGGTATCTATTCAACTAATATTTTCTCAGGGAAATAGGATAGATTCAGCTTAGAGATTATTTTTTTCCTGTGATCCTACACAGAAATTTATCAGCTAAAATCTATGGTATAATAAGTTAACAGTGTCTGGACGTAAAAAATGTGAAAACTCTTCATTATTTGATTTCAAAGTTCACTCTGTGTTGTTTTATATTCATACTAATCTGCTGTATTAATCACTTGGGCTTTTGAACAGTTTTTTTAGGAAAGAATTTTACAGAAGATTAGCATTTCATCCTTTAGATCCCTTTGTTAATTTCAGTTCATTTGAGAAAATGTCTAAAGTCTTTAATGAAGTACTATCTTCATTTAAGTGCACTATAATTTGATGAACTTCAGCCTAAAGTACAAGGATGACATAATCAACTTCTCATCATCAAAATACCTTACACAGGTGAACTAATAGGAAAGGAGTGTTCTCTGGTGGCTCAAGAAGAAATTGGGAGTGCAGAGAACTAAGTTCTATTTCTGTCCCCTCTATTGACTTCAGTGATTTTAGATAAATCATGAAACATAGGCTGTGCTCATTGCATGTAAAGTTTCCTGCTTTAAAAGCAGTCAAAGAAGTACTTCTTCACTGCTGCTGGGTAGAAAAATCCGATAATTCCATTCCCCATCCATTTCCCCCCATTTGTTGCTTGTCCTTTCTCTTTTGTTTCTTTCAGTTTTTGTATATCTTCCAGTATTTTACATATGGGGGTGGGGAGGAGCAGATAATGGTGGATATTACTCAAAAGTAAAGATTCTGGTTTGGAGACAGAAGAACATGAGTTCAAATTCTGATTCTTTAATCAGCTGTATGGCCTTGAGCACACCCCTTCACTATTGTGAATTGTTTCTTTGCATTTAAGGTATAGCTGGTGATACCTGTTTCTTGGGGTTCTAAGGAGTAAATAATATTTGAGGGGCACCTGGGTGGCTCAGTCATTAAGCCTCTGCCTTCGGCTCAGGTCATGATCCCCAGGTCTTGGGATTGAGCCCCACATCAGGCTCGTTGCTCAGCAGGAAGCCTGCTTCTCCCTCTTCCACTCCCCCTGCCTGTGTTCCATCTCTCGCTGTGTCTCCCTGTCAAATAAAATCTTTAAAAAAGAATATTTGATATGCATCATATCATCTTACTTAAAAATGCTTCTGTTCGGCTTCCCCATCTGATATAATCTTTACTAAAAACCATAAAAACTTTCTAATCGTTTATAAAAATCCACAGTCCTTACAATGAAACAACAGCACCAAATTTTCTAAACCCTCTCCAGCACACACACACACATACACACACACAGTTTCTCCTGGTCTTTATCATCTTAGATCTTGACAATTTATGATCTCTCTCTCTCACTGGTTCCTTTTTCGTCATACTGGCATCCTTGCATTCTTTTACGTTATAGAACTATGCCTGCCTGAGGGTGTTTGAGCTTACTCTTCCTTTTTTCTATAAAATTGTTACCCCATATATAATGACCATTTACCCTCTCATTTCCTTTGGGTTTTTGCGTCCATGTTACTCTCTAAGTGAATACTTTTATGACCTTGCTGTTGAAATTTGCCATCTTCTTAGTCCAGGACTTTCAGTCCTACCTATGACTCTTCTTTACCTCTCGTCTATCTCTCTTTCATTATCTATTATTGAAGATCATATCAGATTACCTCAAAAATCTAGTGGCTTAAAAAAAAACCCCAAATATTTAAAAAAGCTATTTTGTCACACTTTCTGAGGGCCGGGATTCCTGGCATAGTGCAGCTGGATGCCCGTGGTTCCACATCTCTTTTGAGATTTTCAGTTGAGCTTACAGCTGCGGTTGTGGCCTTATCTGAGATTTCCTGTAGGAAGAACACATTTCCAAGTTACTTACACAGCTGTTAGGAAGATTCAGTGCTTTGTGGACTGTTGGCCTGAGGGACTCCATCCTTTCTTGTTTGTTGGCCAGAGGCCACCCCTAGTTTTCTGCCACATACACCTTTCCATAAAGCAATTACAATGTAGCAGCTTGCTTTCCTCAGAAAGCAAAAGAGTGAGAGAATTCTAAGATAGAAGCCACAGTATGTTTGTAATCTCTAAAGGGACCCTTTTGCCATATTCTATTAAAATATCACTAGGTCCAGCCCACATTGAAGGGAATGGTTTTATATAAGTAGGTGAATACCAGTAAGAGGAGATCATTGGGGGGCCATCTTAGAGGCTGCCTACCACACAATACAAGTAGGAAATTTTGTTTTGCTCACTGTTCTGTCCCCAGGGATATTAACAATGCCTGGTGAATAGTGTATTTACCATGTTTGTTGATTGGACAAATCTAATCCAGATTCTGACATAGTGTGTAAGAAAGGATTGCTACTGTTATGAGTGCTTGAATAATATGAAATACTATTATTCCTCAGATAATTAATTTGAATTCCTATGATGTCAGTGAGTGAGACAATATGAAAGAACACTCTAGGATGCTTTCCCTAAAATTTTCATGTTTTAAAAACAATAAATTTCCTCTAGCTATCAAATCTGCACATAATAGGAAGGCCCTAATGATTACATGAAAAACAGACCAGAAGGAAAGAAAACTAAAGACTGAGAGTACCTATCAAATTATACTATATAGCAGTTGTTGGGAAATGAGGTTCAGTTTGTGGGGGAGTGGGGCATTTGAAAGTTACTTATTCTTTCCCACTCTATAATTCTATTTCTGTTTCTGGAAAAGTGAATTGCTATTAAGAAATAAGTATTCTTTCCTTAAAGGCTCTTCTTCTTTGTGAAAGGAAGGTCTTGCCCTCATACAGATACTGTCTACCAGAGATTTATGCCTTCTATGGAAAGAAGACCTTGGAAAATTGTAGGAATTAGAAATTAGCAATAGGAAGAACATCCATAGCAGAAAGAACATCTTGTTCCCATTTGAAGCTAGGTGAGATTTAGCTGAAGAAAAGTGCAGTTTGATGAGCTCAACAACATCTGTTTCTCTGGTTTTTAACTGTTCTTGTGAGTAAACGAATAAATGACAGGTGCCGAAGAAGAAAAGGAATGCCAATAAAGCCCTAACTAAGGATGAGATGCTCTCCCAGCTGTGCAATGGCAGAGAGGCTGGTGTTCCTAAGGCTGGCTTAGGAGAAGCTGGGAGAAGTCCACAGATACCCAGTGCCCATCCTGTGAGAGAAACCCTATGTGTGATCCAAGGTGGTAGGCCCTGAGGAAGAGCTGAGAAATCAGACCTAAAATGGTTCCTGGGTGGATGGGATAGGAAAACAGCCACCTTCTGCTCTGTCGCTTTGGTTCTCCTTTGCTCTTTGTAGTTATTAATTACTTGAGGTTAGTGATCTTAAGTTATTCCATAAAATGGGATAGTTCTATGTTGAGGTACTGACATATCTACCTTTCTGTTGCACTGGAACTCAAACTACTTAAAGATCTTGGTGGTGATTGAGCAGATGATGCTCTAATGACCATTGGCCCCAAGATACAAATACCAAAGTTTATGCCCAAAGCAGAAGGTTACAACAACTGGGTAGCCATGCTTGTGCACTTTTCTGGGCTCACTGATGCAGCATGAGTGGAATCAACTGCACAATGTGTCCCCACTGCTGCTGATTTGGCCCATGTGAAAACTTTAACTCCAAAGGGGTGGAGATCCCTCTCTGGAACCCAAGTGGAAGGTGGTAAGGTTGAAGCCCCCTTCACTCCCTCTGTGATCTCTGTACTACAAG
Source organism: Enhydra lutris kenyoni (assembly GCF_002288905.1). Lineage (NCBI taxonomy): Eukaryota > Metazoa > Chordata > Mammalia > Carnivora > Mustelidae > Enhydra > Enhydra lutris. The sequence goes on along the minus strand of NW_019154088.1, from coordinate 28,090,264 downwards.
GGAGGCAGGGAGTGTTTCTCTAATATGCCTCTCTTGGGAGAAAAAAGACCATTGAGGCGATTAAGTGACTTTCTTAGAATGATATGGCTTATTAACACCAAAATTGTAATTTTAACCAACCAGGGAGTACTGGGAGGGAAAAGAAATGTTTAAGTGACTGTATCAAGAATAAGAATACTCGGGGCACCTAGGTGCCTGAATCGTCTGCCTTCAACTCAGGTAATGATCCGTCATGATCCCAGAGTTCTGGGATCCAGCCCCGCATCGGGCTCCCCACTCATTTGGAAGCCTGCTTCTCCCTCTCCCACTCCCCTTGCTTGTGTTTCCTCTCATTATCTGTCAAATAAAATCTTTAAAAATAGTAAGAATACTCTCTAGGAGCCATGATATTATAAATATGACATTTTTTCCTATGATATCTGGAATTTGAACTGATGTCTAAAGAGAATACATTTCGTTTCTCCGCAAACAATGTATTAGATCATCTTAACTATATTCCTGTGTAAACTGCAATGGCATTTGTGCAGCCATGATGGAATTCGCAAAAGTGTAAGTGTGCTGGAGTTGAAGGCTTTAATTGGAATTGGAAAACAAGAACACCAATGTACCATTCCTTTTAGAATAAATCTAGCTTCATTTAATTTAGAATTAGAAGATTTGCAAAAGAATGAGACAAATATGGTTAGGCTAGAGGTAGCAAAAAAGTGTAAAAACAGTCAGCAAAAATATGTTAAATAAAAGCTGTTATTTACATTAGCACTTAACAGAGTAAACAAGAAAAAGATTGTTTTACTAATAAAGACAAAGGTAACAATGCAGTTGTAACAATTCAGGTTTTTAAAACTATATTTCAATCATTTAAGGGGCATTAATAAAAACTGCTGTGAAACCAAATGTAAACAACTGTGAAAGCAAAGAGGTAGTGCTGTCTAGCGGATAGAACATGGAAGTGAAAACGCCTGGCCTTGGGAATTGTATTCAGCTGGCCTCTGACTCTCTGTGGGACTCAAGCAAAGGCACTTTCTCAGCAACACTGTTTTCTTAACTGCAACACAGAACTCATGAAAACCTTAACTATATTGAATTCCTATATATACTATATGATGTCCTAGTTCAATTACAGATATGCAGAAACTTGTACAAAAGTATGTAAATACATGTAGTCCTGCTATTCTTTATTCAAAAAATAAGACCAGGGAAGCTCCAGCATTTCAGACAAATCAAAATCAATTTGCTCTTGTGGAAATGAGCAATGTGCAAAACACCCTTCTACCCACCTACCTACCTGCCACTCTTCCATCCTGGCTGTTACTAAAGGAAGTCTAACAATCCCACCATTCTGTTGATGACAGTTGAGAAACACTCTTCTTCAAGATGCCAACAGACCTTGCTTCTGGGGTTCTAGCTCTGGTTCCTACATTTATTGCCCGTGTGTTTTTGCAAACTTCATATAATCTATTTCCTCTTAGGTGAAATGGGGGTCACATCAAAAAGATAGCCTTAATAAAGATAGCGTTACAATCATTTCTGGAGTCAGGGCCCTTGACATCCTTGGTTATTTCCATAAAGGCATAGAATTTTGATCAAATCCTTTGTTAATGGGAGAAAGAAAAGGAGAGAGGAAAAATACATTGTTCTCTACTGATAGGTTTCTGATATGGAGATTCCTCATGCCTCTCTGAACTAAGATGGATCCTTGCATTCATGATTGTTGACTGGGAAAAAAATGACCATAAAATGAGGCAAACCCAAAAATAATTGTACGGAGAGCAATAGTGTATTATTCACATGAGCTTGGCACCCATCTATGTCTGAAGAGAGAAACTTTAAGTAGTAAGATTCCATTCTGTATTCAAATTTTTAATTTTTTCCAGTTTCTTCATACCATCTTCCATCTCCCCACTGACTTGCACCCTCTCATAGCACCCCCTCTTCCTCCTTCCACCTTCAATTTCTTCATTTCACCTTTGGAACTTTCCAGCTCATGTATCTAAGCTCTGATTGGTTTCTGCGTTTTCTGCAAAACAACAATTGACTTTATTTTAACTTTGCTCGCACTAAGTTATGGCCATATAATTATACTGAAATGTGAATAATTAAGTCAGTTAAAAGAATTAATGCATAACCCTTTAGATAAGTAGCTCTTAGATGAGTAGCAGCAAAATGGGTGTTGGCATTCTTATACTTCTGTACTTAAATCCCAGAAAATTAAGATCATCGAAAGAGAGCAGTTCAGCTGTCAATAATACATTATTACTCCTGTCCTGACCAACACTTCTTTGTGTAACATTCACTTTATTATAATTATGACTAAACAATAGACCTAGCATTAGCAGTCTTTATCAGATCTTATTAAAGTATTTTGAACTAAATGCCTTTAAATTGTTTGAATGTAAAAATAAGAGTTATTTCCAATTATGTAGGTGACATCTTTTTCACTTGAAAAATATCAAAACAAAAATTCTTAAATTTTAAACTTAAATATTTTTTTCAAATGAAAATGCAAAACATTTTTTAATATACATGAAAGATTTCATCATGTTTTCTACAAAAACACTTCAAAGTCTAATATATTGGCTAAATATATTTTTAAATATATTTAGTAAACAACCTGTAAGTAACTCCATTAAGGATAAACACTCAGGCTGGAGTTAAAAGAAGTACATTGAAAAATATGGTAATTTTTAGGGGGTGCTGGGTGACTCAGTGGGTTAAAGCCTCTGCTTTTGGCTCAGGTCCTGATCCCAGGGTCCTGGGATTGAGCCCTGTATCCGGCTCTCTGCTCAGCTGAGAGCCTGCTTCCACCTCTCTCTCTGCCTGCCTCTCTGCCTACTTGTGATCTCTGTTTGTCAAATAAATAAATATTTTTTTTAATCTTAAAATTTAAAAAAAATGGTGATTTTTAGTTATAACTTGGGAAACATTTTTGTTAATGATTGTATTAACATTGACTATAAATAGCACTGTGTAAGTCTTCAATTTCTTAAACCTCTGTCCTAATTACTTCTGATTAATTATTTTAAAATCCTACTGTCACTAAAGGGAAGCACTGATTGGTGTCAAATACTCGGAGAGACAGCAGTGTCCACCCAAACTTAAACAAATATTGTCATTTGAGTACACTGTTTTCCATTATTATCTTATAAAATATCATTATCAACATAAATACTATGATCAAAATATGGGGAAATGATATCAGAATTCAGTGTGAGCAGTGGCCAAAGGTGGGATGGCTTAGTTTAACCCAAAAGCTTACTATAACAAAACCTTGAAAATATTACTGGGTTCTTTTCTCTCCATTCTTTCTGAATAAAGTTCCCCTCATCCAGAGTTCTTTTCAGATCTTATTCTGCCCTAATGCGAACACATTTTCACATCCTCTTTCCTTGGTCTTCACATCTAGTGGGCCTTTATAATAGGTTCATTCAAACGTGACCACCTAACCTGAACACTTCCAAGTGAATAGGAAAGACATTAGCCACCCACCTTTGATACTACTGAAGGACAACAGCTGGTAAATGATGCTCCCTTTTCTAATTGCATAGTTTCAGGGAATTCACCCCAAAAATAAAAAACTGTGTTCCAGTAGTCACCTTGGAATAGAATTTTTAGAGGGAAGCATCCGTTATACACTTGCACTGTTCAGTGCAGCACCTAGCACTTCTTGGGTGCTTAATAAATATGGAACAACCCAGCAATCAAGCCTTCCAGGCAATGGCTGCAGTTTTTAGTTGACACATACGCAGAATGTACACAGTAGGAATTGCCAATCAAACAGCCAGATCTGAACACACAGAAAATAGCAGAGACAATAACAGCAGCATCACCTTCAAATACAAAGGACAATTTATATGTATATATTGTGCCACAGATGAATTTAAAAGTATTCATAGTTTTTACATAACTCATGGTGTGTGAAATTAGCCAAATGCACACTCTTCTCTTCAGTTAATGTGCTTTGCAAAAGGTCAACAGTCTCAAATTATTTCTAAAATAAGTCCTCTGCCTGAACTAAATCCAAAATTGTCCTGGGTGCAGGGTGTCCAACTCTTTTATGCCCTAAGATGTGGAATTGCCTTTAACTCTAGACTTTGAATTACTCAATTGTGAGCCCATGGTGTGAACTCACTGTCTTCACTAACATGTCCACATAAGAATTAGAGGTGTAAACTTTACTTAGCACAAGGTCGTTACTTTGAATTTTAAGCCTTTGTAATGAAAATTCTCATTTGGGTTTCAGACCATTAAGGTGCTATTAACATGGTAAACAGTGTTGTTGCCCTTTTTGCAACATCATTTTCCTGGTGGCCCCAAAGAGTTAATAATGACTCTCCCTACCCCTAAGTTTTACGCAAAAGCCTCGCTTTTCCTAAGGGATCTGACCCAGTTATTAAAAAAAAATAACAATTGAACCTCATGTAAAAAAGCAAGATAAATGAGAGTATGACTGTACTGAGATGATGGGGAAAGCCTTTGCATGTGTATCATTGTTCTTCTCACCTACTTTTTCCTGTGATCCTTGTTCTTGTGTCAACCCTTTAGTGAATACTGCTTGAGCTGCTTAAAATTATACATTCAATGTCAGCTTTATGCTCTAAGGAATATTTAAAATGAGACATCATTCACTTTTGTATACAAATTAGCTCTGCAGTGTGAAAACTGGCCTCAGGTGAATTCTACTTTACAAAAAAAAAAAAGAAAAAGAAAGAAAGAAAGAAAACTGCAAATGAGAACAGGAAGGACCTGGAAGCAAGTACCACAGTCTTAAGAGAATCACCACCAGCAGGTGGAGAGTCCAGTATATTCAGAAAATTATATTCAGATGAATAGAGGCTATTTATAGAAAAGTTACATTCAAATTAAGGAAAAGAAGAGTCCTGGTATATCTAAGGCATGCATAGAATATTTTTTCTGCCGTAAATTCTCAGGAACATAATGAACTTGATTCACCCTTTGACATTTAAGAAGCCACTCAAAAACACTCAACATACTGAGGAGCTAGTCTTTTATGTGCTCTCTAAAATGTATCTTGATATATTCTTATTCGTCCTGACCAGCAGGTAATATTGAGTCCACTCACCCAAACACAGCACTTGGCTGACTTGGATTCAGCATTAACTGTTTATGAAGTGCCAGGCCTAGTAACAGTTGCAGAGTATAAATGAGGAAGACCTGCCCTGTGTGCTCTTAGAAAACATACCTTCTAGGGGAGGAGATTTACACATACAGATCAGTACAATGCAATGCGGTAAAGGCTAAAATAAAGGCATGAACAAAGTTTTTTGGAAGCACAGAGCAGGGAACAGTTAATCAGGGGTGGCCAATGAGAAGTCAAAGAAAGAAGGTTTTGAAAACATTTGAAAGAATGAGCAAATTCTAAGCAGAGAAAGCAGTTATCTATATCCTCAAAAGCCATTTCCACAGTTCTTTCAGAATATCTCATTGTAGGGCCACACAGATTTCCCTCTCAAGTGGATGGGGGTACAGAGGGATTCTTCACTCTAAAGAGTAAAAATACTTTTGGGGTATCTCTGAAGGCCCTGATATTAATCTTTTTGCTACTTGCTAGCAGTGGGATTTCTACTGATTTCACCTAACATAAGCAAAAGTGGTAGAGGCCATTTTAAGCTTGGTACTAGGTATATAAAGATGAGTAGAATTTGGCCTGTGATCTCTAGAAGCTTGAGGTTCAGGAGAGCAACAAACAGATAATTGAATACCAGCGCTATTTGTTAAGTGTGGTTATAGAGAAAGGCATTGGGTGCAATGGGAACATAAAAGAAGGAAAATTAGCCCTTCTAAAAAGGCACTGGAGAAGCAAAGTGTCTTTGAGCATATGGTGCTTGACCAGAGTCTTAAAGGCTAAGACATGGACAAAGAAAGATTGAATGGGAAACCAGGGAGAGGGAATAAAGTGGCACATGGAAGTATCAAACAGCATTGCCTGTATCAAGCTCGTCAAAAAGTTAAGGATCATGGGATATAAAGAAGAGGACAGGAAGGAGGAATGAACCTGGGGAGGTGAACAGACAACACATACTTGGGAGCATTACATGGTTTCAGAAAGACCTCTATGTCAAATTGTAACTGGTGAACATGCATTTTATAAATAAGAAAACTGATACCTCGAGAGTTGAGTGACTTGCCAAGGTTGCAGAAGTAAATAGCAGAGCCAGAGGTTAGATTCAGGTCTGTCATCTTCCAGAGCCCACTCTTTTGACCACTACTCCATAAATGACCATCTTAGAGTTGGGGAGCTGTTTCACATTTTCTATGAACTTAACTCTCAGTTTCATTCCTCTTGTTATCTATCCATCTGTGCTAGGATAGAAGGAGTAGGGCTGTGGAGGGAAAAGGTCCTGCTATACCAGCAATGTGTTTGGGATTTACAAATATGGCAGGTGCAAAATTGTGGGGAAGAAGCATGCCACACAAGTCCTGATGTGTTATCAGAAGCCAGTGATTTTATTTTCCCACTAAAGCAACGGAGTATTATGAAATTAAAGTCCTAATTGGGCCCAGAATGTTAATAGGTACAGCTGTATAACCCAATCAGTAAACAAAGAAGATGACAGAGAGAAAGGAAATCAAATGTAAGAATGCATGACAACTAAATATGCAGCCTAGATAATTTGAAAAGGAAGAGGGATGGATGTAATGTTAGCATAAAATATATAAGATAATGCTTCTCAGATGGAGGGAATTATTTTTATTCTCTGGCAATGGTATAATCAGAAATACTGGATTTAAGTTGATAGAGGACACTAATTTACATAGTAGAAAACATTTTGACAGGTCCACCACCGAATACAAAACCTTGGATATTTGTGAAAGAAAAAAAAAAAACTTAAATTTTTAATTTTGTAGTTTTTCAGGCTAATTGGATCTATCCTGTACCCTCTGAAATCCGTCAACATTCTGCAGGGCTGATGCATGCAGTTGACATCACAAGGGCCCTATCTGCCTTAAGTTTTCAGTGTTGCTGTGACATCATATCAAGTTTCACTAAAATACTGTCCAGGAAAATGGTTTTGCTGAACTCTTTGAAAGAGCAACATCGTGTCAATAATAGCTGACAATTGAAGGAAATCATGATTACTCTCAAACACAAGGACAACCCACCCGTCTCTTTTCCTCCTTCTCTGAGTGAAATGTAGGAGGAACAAAAAGGTATCAAAGTTAAAACAGGAATTAAAATCTGCAGGAGCTACACATGCTCTTTTGAGCTTATGTTAGTTAACATCTCCACTGTCCAGTAATTGATCAGGTTAAAAATCTGAGAGGATTTAGTTAAGTAAGAAGTTAAGTATCCTCATAAGGAATGGAGTTTGAAAGCTTCCGGTTTGAACACAAAACATGTGTTATTAAGCTGGGTTTGTCAAAGAGGAACATCCTCCTGAAATCATTTGCTATGGATTCATTTGAAAATGTAATGACAAATGCTCTGTTGAAGACCAGCATTTCAATCTGTGCATACATATTCATCAATTTCTTTAGGAAAACATTGCAGGTGGCACTAAAAGAAATTTGTATTTTGGCACTGATCTCATTCATTTCTTAGATGCCACATGTTATCTACAGAGGCTAGGTCAGTTGGACTACAAGTCATTCTCAGTTGAGAACATCGAGTGCCTTGTTATTTTAAAGGTATTGTTAGGGACAGCAGAGCATATGATAAAGTATAAGACGTCATCTGTGTCCTCAAGGAACTTATAAAAATTGGGAAGGCATAGCTGAATGCAATACAAAATTTTTATGTGAAGTAGAACAAGTTATTGATACAGAAAATAAGAGTCAGTAGAGGGATAAAGACAATTATTCTTCAGACTCTGATTCAATCCACATAAAATAAGAGTGGTTTGATCCTACATGTGCAAATCTCAACTAGACTTAATTGCCTAAGGATGTTCACTTTCAAGATTCCAAAACAGGCCTTTGGCTTCTTTACTTTCTCCTCAAACCATCTGCCCCCCCACCCTAGCTCATCCCCTTCCTTCATTAACAAAATAGAAACCCTCATACTTCAGATGACGTCACTTTCCCACTATAACTATATAATAGCTTCCCACTCCTTTAAAGTAGAATCCAGACTTCTACCATGCCTACAGAATTGCAGATGGTATGTCACCTGCCTGCCTCTCATACCCTTCTCTACCTCTTTCTACTTTGCACTCTTTACTCCAGCCTCATCAACCCGTTTCACATCCTGAACAGTCCCTCCTTGTTACTGTTTTGTGCCTTTACACCTGCAGTTGCCTCTGTCCGGATCATCCTTCCCCTAGACTTTCTCAGGCTCGGCCTTTTCTCATCCTTCAGTTCGCAGCTCAAATGTCATCTCTTAAGAAAGGCTTCCCCTTACCATCTTATCTAAAGATGTTCCCACAGAACCCCTTCCCCTAAACTAAGCATTTTCTACCCCATAAGCTTTTTTTAAAAAAAAAAATCCAAACTGAGATTTTATTGGAACAATTTTGATAAATTTTTTTCACATTAAAACATAGGAGTAAAAACAGTAAAAGTTATTCCCTCACTGTAAAATGAATCCATTATTTCAAAATTTATAGATCTCCTGTTTCTCTTTACTCCTCAATATCTCATCAAAGTCTATTCCTCAAAATTTCTGTAGCATTTATAACTGTTTTACATAAAAATTGAACATATTTAACATATACAGCATGTTTTGTTATACATAGTGAAATTATTATTACAGTCAAGCTGATTAGCCTATCCATCTTCTCAGGTAGTTACCATTTGTGTGTGCCCGTGTGTGATGAGAACACTTGTGATCTACTCTTAATAAACTTCCAGTATATAGTATAATATTAACTGTAGTAATCACATTGTACCTTTGATCTCTGGAACTTATTTCTTTTAAATAATTGCGACTTTGTACTCTTTGACCAACATCTCATTTTCTCCACCTCTCCTCCCCTTGTAACCACTGTACTATTCTCTGCTTCTACGAATTTGACTTCTTTAGATTCCACATATGGGATTGTGCAGTATTTTTCTTTATTTATGTCTGGCTTATATCTTGTTTTCTCCTGAGCACTGTAGTTTTCTTTTGCCTGCCTTATCCTATTGGAATGGAAATTCTAGTGGGAAAGGGACCTTTCTGACTTCCTCAATTCCTCACCCTATGCCTGGCATGCAGGGCTCAAAATACACCTGCTGGACCCTTAATCTCACAAAACAAACTGAGTGTTGGTTGGGGTGGGGGGGAGAGAGAGGGTGGTTGGGTTACGGATGTTGGGGAGGGTATGTGCTATGGTGAGTGCTGTGAAGTGTGTAAACCTGGCAATTCACAGACCTGTACCCTTGGGGCAAGTAATACATTATATGTTTATTTTTTTTAATTTTTTTAAAAAATACACTTGCTGTTTGAATGAATGAATGCATAATTTTAAAAATAGCGAAACTTGAAAGTATATGTGCAAAAGAAAAAAAAATAGTGCGTTATTTGCAGGTTAACCCTTACACAGGGCTTAGAGCCATATAGGTTTCCAACTCTTCTATTCAGGAGTGGGGAAAGCATTCCACCTTTGTTGTTTGTTGTATGCATGGTTATTCTAAAGCATTAGATAAATCCAACTTATGTATTTATATGGTTTGAGTTGATAGAGAATCAAAAGGATCAAAGAATATTTGTAAAATGATAGACTTGAATTTCTACCCACTAATTTTCCATCCATGTATTTTTGGTGAGGTTTCCCGCTGTCCAACTGAGCTGGACAGATCATCCACCAATAACTAATTTGTGAGTGTGATATAGCACAATGACCTATTCATAAGTATGCTGAAGAATGCAGACACTGTTGAGTAACTAATATTCTATTACCCAGCAACCAATGGTGTGACACCCTCTTCTAAGCCCCTAAAGAAGAAGTGGATTCTAACTTAACAAAGCTATGCTACCAAATAAAACAGAGTATTTACTGTTGCAGTGTATCCTGGGACATAATGCTTTTCTTAATAGGAATGAAATATGTGTCCCTTTCAATATTTCCTAATTTAAGATTTAACATTCATTTAAGTGGACTTAGGAGAAGAAAAATGAAGTCTAAAGGGTCTGATTCAGAGCAAGTAGTCAAGGTTATTAAAATAATTTTCTACACATTTTTTCTTTGCACACATTTAATTTAACTTGAATCTTGACAATAGCTTTGAAGAGTATCTCTTAAGAGACTTTTAGTTACTTTTAGAACCACTCTCTGGGTCCTTACAGCCACTTTAAAAAATTAAGGTGGCTTGGGGAAAAACTCCTATCATTCCTGAAAAGAAGCTTTTTTAAGTAAAAAATCTTTTTCTTTTCTTAATTTTATTCTTCAGCTATTTCCTTTAATGTGCTTATTGATATAATGTAGGATAATGTTGCTCCTAAGTTCTGAACATGTAGTTATGGACTGATAATTTCATAGGTTAGAACATTCGGTCAGAACACTCATTAGATTAGCATGTCCTCTCTCCTATAATTTTTCATATATCCATATGTCTATCTAAACACAAAAGACAGTGGCTGCTCTCTGCTGAGAGATGAAACAGAAATCTCCATTACAATACATTGTCTCCTGTATGAATGCTCTACATTTTCAGCTGTCTTCACTGTATTAACTGATGTCATCTTGCAGATTTTTAGCCTTGTCTAAACTGCTCTTGCGATGACACTAATAATGAAAAGATACATCATGAGGAGCAGTTATTAATATATAGCACTAATTCATAAGATACTGTTTTGCCTAGCACTACCATATTACGTGAAAAACTGCCCTATCATGTTCATTTAATGTCAACATAGTCTATACATGGAGGAACATATTTTGAAAGGGAAGTTCGTTAACTCTTTTTGAAGTCTTATGAAAAGTGGTTTTGAAATTACTATATATCACCAACCAAGCCATTACATAAATTTGCTTTTGTGAATGAAGATCAATCTGAGAAGAAAAAGTTTAATGATACAAAATGAATATGAATTATTCAAAAAGGAGCAGGCATTTAATGTTTTCCTTTAATGAAAATGCTGATAATAAAATTGGAAACATCTTACCAATTTGGAGCTTTTTGCAGTTTTGTACTTCCCACTCATACGAGTATAACAAAATACACTGTAATGGGGAAAGAGCATAGAAATCACCATATTGAAACACACTGAATCAATATATGCCTTTATTGGCTCTAATTTTTTTTAAGATTTTATTTATTTACTTGACAGAGATCACAAGTAGGCAGAGAGGCAGGCAGGGGGAGGAGCAGGGGGAAGCAGGCTCTCCACTGAGCAGAGAGCCCGATGTGGGGCTCGATCCCAGGACGCTGGGACCATGACCTGAGCCGAAGGCAGGGGCTTTAACCTACTGAGCCACCCAGGCACCCCTATTGGCTATAATTTTTCTTGCTAATTGTATACTTGAACCTTTACAGTCAAGCAATAGAAAGGGAGACAATGTAACCAAATTTTATTAATCAGTAACTAATAGTAGAAGATGAAATGTTTATAGTTGTATTAGGGACCCCAATGAAATGTGTAAAATGGTCATGGCCTTTAAGAAACTAATTTTTTTTTTAGTAAGCCCAGCCCACTCTAACAAGGCCACAGAGGGACTATGTAAAAAAGCACTCCAGTTTTTGGCACCAGAATTCCCTGACTCTCTTCCACATCTCTGTTCCACTGTTTCTCACCACTGGCTTTCCTGGTTTCACTACCTTCTAGTTCTTAAAGTTTAAACATCAGATCACAATCACTGCCTGCTTCTGTGGTTTGGCAAAATGGTTTCAATTAGTTATCCTTGCCAAGTTCAGCACCCTGAAGGTCATCATTTCCAGTGTCTACCTGGTGACTTTATGAACTCTAATCCTAGGCAAGAGGGAAGGTTTTCCCCCTCACCATCCTTTCAACTCCTCCCCATAGGCCCTCCTCACTCCAGCCACTTCTGTTCTCCTCTAATTGGTCCTAAATGGTCTTTTTTTGTATGATAGAGAGGAACAAACAAACGTATGGAAGTTCTGAGGGTGATAGAGCCCTCTCTAAGGGCTGTGATTTAAGTAGAGGACTATCTCAGGAGCATTCTCAGAATACATAATGGGTAGATGGGTACTTGATTAGAGGCTGAGGAATTTCTGGTGACTAATACATACTTTACTAATAGAGAAGAAATGTGTTATAACTATCTGCAAATGTCATATGAGGCAAATGAGTGAAAGTTCTGCAGAAGAAAAGGGCAAACAACAGGACTCCATTTCCATAAAAATGCTACTTATGATACGGTTTAGATTAAATGATATATTTTTCAATCTAGAGCAAAAAATTGACCTCTGGCTCGGGTTGTATCTGAGTAGAAGGAAGATTCAAGCAAACATTGCTTGATGAACTATGAGTCTAGATAATTTTCTATCTCTAGAGCTTAGCACAGACCCGATATATAAAGGGTACCCACCAAGTTAATAAGTGCTACATAAAAATAATGGAATGAAAACAAGGTTGGAATCTAAGAAGAAAACTGTAATTTCAATAAGGTCATTTAAGATTATATTTTCCAAGTAAATAATAAAGAAATCACATAGAGCTCATTTAGATAATAAAGCAAGAAGAAAATAATATATGTAGGCAGAAATAAAGGCAGTCATCGTTTTAAAATCAAGGAGTTAAGCTATAGAACTGCCTATAAAAACGGATGTGGCATAATGTTCTTTTTAATCCTGTTGGCAGATTAACTGTAACTTTTATTTATTCTGTGTACTCTGAAAGGCTGAAATCTGAGGAGGTAAATTCAGTAAGGCTAAAGAATCTGAGTCACTAAAAAAGAAAAATCAAAAAGAAAGATGAATTTTGATTGGCATAAGTGTGTATCTCTCAGAACCCCTTTGAAAGAAATAATTATACTGCATACCTATCTCAAAGATGTGGCTTATTGTAAAAAATTTTTAATTCAACGAATATTTCCAAGTAACTAAAAAGATTGTAACTTTATCAGTCTAATAAGTTCTGTGTCAGGACTGATTCATTTGCTATTTATTGTATTAGCTCATTTGCTATTCATTGCTATTTGTACTTTTCTCATCATAACTTAGCATTAATTACCACAGCATTAAAATAAAATGCCATTGTAATTCTATATCCAGGCCATAAATGTCTCAAAGTGACATCCATGCTTAGCAGTTCATCTACCAAAGAGAAGTCCATTTATACTTTGAAGACCTGTCCTATAAATTAATGTCTTGATTATTTTTACTTATCTGACAATATAGATACTAATATATTTTATACTTTTAAAAATTAGTTAAAAATAGGGGACCAGAATTTCATCATTAATTGAATCTTGGTGCTACAAGTAAGGAAGAGAAAATAGTTTGCTTTTGGGGAAGAGCGTTATCTTTTTCTCCCTGGAATACATTTAGTTAATTTATACTTGGTTAGAGAATAGAATTATCTTCTCCAGTGATATTTTCAGTATGACTTAGAGGTGCTCTTAAGATTAAATCCTACTATAATTCATCTCCATTTTATGATTACCTATTAAAAGCATGAAATTCAATATGTTCACTGTTCCTCTTAATCTATTCTTTATTTTGGTCTCCATTTTGTTTGCCAATATGATTAGTCAACATATTGCTTAATTTTTGCCTGACTCTAATTTTAATTCAATAATGCTCTATCAGATATTGGGATCTATATCACAGTGGGACTTGCTTATTGAGACTCCCATTTTGTGAGTAGTTCCTGGGCTGTTCCATAACCTCTGAACTGGGGAAACCAAAAAGCACCATGTCACTGATGAATATCAGTTGGGCCAAGCACCCAGATCCAGGAGAATTTGACTAGCAAACTCTTCATACTGATCTCCACCCACTATCTAAAAGTGCTTTATTATGGAAACCTTAACCATCTCTCATTTTTCTGTTAGTAATTAATGAACTGTGGAGTGCGAATCACCAACTGCCACTGCCAGAAGTTCTGATACATTGGTCTGGTGGGTAAGGTCCAAGAGCTGCTTTTCTAACAATGAGTCCTATAACACCAGTGCAGCTGAGTAATGCTCACCAAATCAGGAAATATCCTAAAACTCTAGCAAGTAAAGTTATTTTACTGGAATAAAGCCATTTTATGAAGATGTGCAAATGAATCCTGTTTTAGCTTCTTGTAAGACTAAACTACAGTTTGGTCACATTGCTCAAGGCTTCATAACAGGCTAACAGGAGGAGCTGCAGAAAGGCACATGGTCCCAAATTAAGAACCTGGTTTCTGAACCTGAAGAGAAACCTAGAGTTCAGAAGAATTCTTATGAAAGACCCATCCCTTCTCTATCTACTAAGTTACTTGGGCATATCTAAAACTAGTTTGAAAACCCAGGAATAGGCAAGACTCAAGAGACTCTTGTCTATGACTCTAAACTTTTCCAAATAATTTTGAGGAAATGAAATGTGCTTAAAGCTTTTAAGTATGAGTGATATTAATTGACAAATATTACAGCACTCTGTAGAACGTAGCGTGAAGACTTACACCAAGTGTGTGTGAATGCATTCGTCAGTCCTGCCGCCTCAGTTTTAAGATGTGCTATCTGCTATGATTTACAGGTACAAGGACCTAAAAAGAAGACAACACCACTTCACACTATGAAATGGTCCAATTATACCCTGTTATCTGTATTAGCAATTGACAATTGCAGAGACATAAAGATATGAGTCTGCAGTTCTACATTGTTAATTGATTTATGTGTGAATATGCTAATACAATCCTGATGTTGTTTTAAGGTTTCTAGGGAGATTGAACTTGAATACTTACTGTTTGTGACCTAAAATATTTTAAAATAAGATCAATAATCTACAGCTACTATTCTGCTTTTCCTAAAACATAAACATTGTTTAGCTAAAGCTAAATATGTCTCCTTAAAGAAGCTAAAATAAAATGCTTACAATCCAGGTAAGTTAGATGAGTAAATATGATAAATAAGAAAAATCAAATCAGTAGGCACATAATAATCCATTTAATTTCTGTGAGAATTCATTTAATTACTGGCAGTTTCTTCTTTTAAGAACTGGATAGATGTGGGCAGCAATTTAAGAGTTGAGTGGTATATTCTAAAGCATTTTCCCCAAATAAACTATACATTTTGGTGCATATGTGTATGTGGCTATATATGTATATATGGTATATGATATTATATACCATATATATGTATATAGTCCTATTGATCACTTTTATCTTCATATGAGGAGGCTATATATATATATAATAATATATATAATGTATATATATATATATAATAGTCCTATTGATCATTTTATACCATTTTATAGATATTATCTTATATGGATCGTTAATAATCTCTTAAAATCTTGAGCCAGATTAGCCCTAAACACCAACCAATATATAAAGAAAATTCATGCAAATTATTTTGGAATAAAATTACCAGATATTTTAAAAGCGGTGTTAGGAACAAGATAATATTATGATCTGTTTTTCTCTCTTATGAAGAGATTTGACTTCCTGAAGCCCACTAGGCAGAAAGGAGAAATAAAAGAATCAATTACTGCCTAAATGTTCTTTAAAAATTATCTTTAAAAAACTAATTTTTCCTTCATGGAATAATCCTTGCATTCAAAAGAACTAAACAATGAAACTGGCAATACAAAGTATAATAATGTTGTTAGTAACTGATTTTTTTAATACCTATTTAGTGTTTATTTCCATTTACAAGATTGAATACTTTGATGGCAAAGTAAAAAGTACTTGAATCCATGAAACTTCATTTCTTTAAATCTGTATTTCAATCTGAAATGTGACATATAACTTTATGAATTAGATTTATATGATTGGTGTCTCTGTGACCAACATTGTACTGTACCTCTTGACGTAATAATTTATAATCACTCACAACTTTCATGTATAGAGTACTATTCAGTATTTATCAAGCTATACATTTTCTTATCCCTGTGGACACAATTAATTCATTCTGCATATGATAGCACAGAGTAAATACTTGTTGAATGGAAAAAAAAAGTTTTTATACTTATATAAAGGAATTTATATTAATATAAGTGAAACATTCAGAGTAAAAATTTCAAGAATATTTAATAGAATGTATATCTATATGCAGTGTTGGCTAAAGATAATTAGTCATACAAAGTGTTGTCCATGGAATTAGGTAGCCAATCTCTCAATGAACTGGCATGGGAAAACTTCATTTAGGAAGCTATTACAAGAGAGACAAGAACAGTTTTTAGTGAAGAACTATGAAGAGACCCATATAAGGGCCTTGGGAGCAAGATAATGGGGTGGCCCATTGCAACATAATATGATATTAAAATCTTGATTGTCAAATGAAGAAATTCAAGTCAGACAGGGAGGCTTGCCTGGCAGAACCAAAATTAGGATCTAGGGTAAAGCAAGAAATAAAACCTGTTGAATAACTGGGGAACATACTGGGGGAAAAAAAAAGGATTTTATGACATTTTGAATGATAAACAAAAAACCAGTTCATCACCTTTGGCTTTTAGAATTGGATGACCTACGACCTGAATTAAAAAGAATGTTGTTGTGGTAAAATTAAATGGTGTGGTAGGTAGAATGGACCAACACTCAATATCCATCCCACCTTCCTTCCAGTGCATTGTGTTTTCCAGACTCCCTTGCAGCTAGGATCTAGATATGTTCTGAATTAAAAGAATCAGAGGCACTTACATGACAATTTGAGGCAGAAGAAGGGTGAAACTCTGCTTCCATTACTTCTGCTCTTTTGGTAGCAAGCATGATCATGGTGGCATTGTACTTTCTTGTGGCAGCACTGGCTGCCTGTCAAATCAACTTCCATAGATGTTGAGAGGTAAGGTGTCAGACATTGATTTTGGTGCATCTTCTCCTATGTGAATTTTTAATGTGGAATTTGATGGTGTCTCCTCTTGCAAAAATTTCCTTGTTCTTCTCACAATTTCGACCTCTACTAGTTTAGAAGCTGTAATATCCAAGAAAATAATGTTTATGCCAGATGACACACCGGTCTCTAGACCTGGAAAATGAGTCTGCTATAAACCATTTCTGGGTTCTTTATGACCTTAAAGTAACAGGAGAAGAAGAGAGGTTTCTCTGTTGGATAAGATTAATGTTAATTTTGCAGAGCCATAGACCTGCTACTAAGTTGTGTCGGGTACAGTAATATGTGAGTATCTGGAATGGAAGGGATATGTACAGATGTGTCTTTATATTACTGTGTCCTGAGGCATGAATTCATATACAATTCCAGTAATCCAAAAAAGGCATGACCGCTAATGGCTCAGGCTCATCAGGAATGAAGGTTTGCTTTAACTCACCCATCATTTAACCTCAAACAGCTGAGGGCAATGGAAACCTGAAATTCAGAATATGTAAAAGAATGCGCTAAATAACAAACATAGTTTTATAACCATTTGGTGAAACAAAAGCTGGAATAGCCTCTTGTTCTTTTATTTATATCCATGTAAATTTATTTCCTTTCTCCCACTCACTTTCCTGCATTCTATATTGTAAATTATTCTTTGATAACTTTATTAGATATGTAGATGGGAAGGTTAGTGAACTAGAGGAGGAAGGAACATCATCTAGAGAAGGATTCTATGACTAATAAAAGCTTAGATTTCTTCTCTTGGGGGCAGTATAATATATTTTCACTTATATATGTTGGATGAAAATCAGTTGTTGCTGCTACTGCTGGGAAATTTATGTATGGGAAGAGAAACATGAATGGTTACAGAACATTGCTGTATAGTGGGAGTTATCCTGCTTTATTGCTCAATATCCACTCACCCTTTTTCTAGTGTGCTTTCTGATGCTACTACAGTTGAGAAGCTAAAAATCTGCATTTATAGGTCTCTTTTGCAAACAGGGCTCAGAATGTGGTTTAGATTTGGACGGTTAGACAACATTCATGTCTAAGGAAGGCAGAGTAATGAGGAGGCCTCTGGTCTACCATTTCAGCCATTTTTTTTTTTTTTTTTTGGTCATCATATTCATAAAGGCCCTGGATTTTCTTGCAATAACAGTTGCAGAGATCCCAGTGCTACATAATTAATTTGTGAATATTGAGAAGACTCAGGGCATCCATTTTTGCCAATATGTAGGTGTAATGTGAGTCTGGAGTCCACATCCAGTTTTCTAACCTAGAGACTGCAACAGCTAAAAAGTACATTCCTGGATTCTATGGTTGCAATGACAGTGCCCTAAATTCTTAATTATAATAGAGGAAGAGATTCATCTGGTGGATTCCTTCTATGATATAGGGACCTGCCCACCAGGCTTTCCAATAACTTTGCACAAACTGAATTCTTTTATTAAATCCTTTTCTGCTTAAAATAACCAGAGTAGTTTCAGTTATCATCAACTTAACCCTGACTCAGACAGATGGTATATTGAGAAAGAAACACAATTAACCAAATTAAACCATTCAGTGTGTTGAAAATCCATTCTCTGTGAGCATAACATGAACTGGAAACAATCATGTATTGGAAGAAGAGAGAATTTCAATATGAAGGATGTTAACTGATTTATTAAGACCCCAAGTGTAGTTTGTAATATTCAATAAGTTCTTGCTTTTTTTTTCTTATTGTCTTACAGGCACAGCTAGGTAAAATGGCTTCACCTGGAGAACTACTAGTTCATTCCTAAGTTTGAACCTGGGCTGTCAACTTTATTTATTAGAATGCACATGCATTTTTATTTTAATTTCATATTTAATAGTCACAGTTGTTTACTTGCCACTTGTAAGCTTCATATAAACTATAT
This sequence comes from Enhydra lutris kenyoni, assembly GCF_002288905.1. Taxonomy (NCBI): domain Eukaryota; kingdom Metazoa; phylum Chordata; class Mammalia; order Carnivora; family Mustelidae; genus Enhydra; species Enhydra lutris. The sequence goes on along the minus strand of NW_019154088.1, from coordinate 28,071,519 downwards.
ATTTATCAACAAGTTTTGACACCTGAAAAGCAATGATGCGTATCCATATGGATATTTTCATAGTATATAGAGGAAAAAATATATGTCATATAGATGATAAAATCTAATAGTTTAGGAGAAAACTTCCTCAGAAAGAAAACTCAAAGTGAGATTCAACAAATATCAAGCATTAAATCTTTATATTTTGATTTATTTTTTGTTGTAATCTCATCCGTTTTTAAGTTAGACTGAGATATTTAAAGAGACAGAGACCCAGTCATGGGTCATGCACATTTCTGAAATAGTGGCCGATTACAAAGGTCCAATCTGGGAATACGTAGGTAGGTAAAGTCACCCATAGTTTACTCAAGAGATCAATGTCTGATCAATCTATGAGCTAATCAGGTGCAATGTAGTGTACAGTAGATTTTGTCTAGCTCTCCTGCTTTCACTTCTTTCCTTCTCAAGGATGCCAAAAACGTTGAGTTGTACAATCTTTATATACTGTTGAGGTACATAGAATCACAGGTATTTGAGCCATTTTGTTGGGGGGAGCATATATTCACTTTACTTAGCTTTGCAAACCTGACCTGAAACAGAATTGACTTTCAGATCTAAATTGAAAAAGGCATAAACACCCACCTTCAGTTGCAATTCAGAATCTATTCTCCACAGATTCTGAAAACCCATATTACTGGTAATTTTAGCATAGAAACAATTCTGGTCACCAGAAATTGTGCATTTAAACATCATTCACCGACATAACTGTGGATATTTTCCATCTTTCCCATAGAGTATCTAATATGTTGTGTCCTTTATATTTAGAGTTACATGTAATGACTGATATATTCACTCTTGTTATAATTTATTAGGCTGACTTATTTTTCTGTCTCTGGGGAGCACAGGCATGTATATGGATTTGGGAGGCAGCAGTTTCTTTTTAATTATAGGTACAAACTGTCCTTTTTGAGCCAGGCAAATTACTTGTGAAAGGTGAAAGTTTTAATACATTATTAAGTTTATTTCCTATTTTGCTGTTTATTACTAGAAGCATAACATAAGAAAAAATGCTATAATTTCAAAAAAGGGTAAAAAGCAATTATTAGAATATCTCTTGGAAATAAAAAGAGAAAATATTTTATATAAACAGAAGTCAAAAATCGCCCCCCGCAAAAAGCCAGCCCATAGACATGAAATAATTCGATGTTGAATAAATGAAAAGTATATCATTAGAAGAGATTTTTATACAGTGGATCCAGGGACTGTTACTTCACCCGAAGCTTTGTTTCATTTCAGAGGTTTCTGGCAGCTTAGAGTATAGAAATAAATTTTATGATAAAATTACTTCTAAATATCATAGAGCAAACAGTATTCACTGTGACTTTGTGTTTTCTCATCTCTCTATGTCCACAGACAGCAGGAAATCCTCTTGTTGACTAAGGCTGTATTTGATAATAACCTTTCTCTCCTTGTTATATTACTTGGAGTGCTCATCATTTGAGACATGTAATGTGTTGGGAATCTCCTACAGTCCACTTCAATTGCCAGGCACCATACCTTCCATATTCTCTCTGCACGCCATTTTTTAAAATCCAACTTTCCAGCTGAGTAGATTGAGGCACACACTATTTCTGAGTATCCCATGAATTTCACATATGGAATTGGCAAGAAAATGTGTGCTGACCTGTCACCCCCCTGCATATAGTCATACAGGATCAAAAAAACTTTTTCACTTGATATTTTCCCCCTTTATCCAGAGTGCCTCCAAACACTTCAGAAGGTTAAATAACATATTTGAAAGAGGAAAAAAAATGAAACTAGAAGAAAATTAAGTTGACTAACTCCCAGGGAGAAATAGCTTTTAAGATGAGATTTTTAAAAAATTAGGAGTAGGGGCATCTGGGTGGCTCAGTGGGTTAAGCCTCCACCTTCGGCTCAGGTCATGATCCCAGGGTCCTGGGATTGAGCCCCGCATCGGGCTGTCTGCTCAGCAGGGAGCCTGCTTCCTCCTCTCTCTCTCTCTCTGCCTGCCTCCCCACCTACTTGTGATATCTCTCTGTCAAATGAATAAATAAAATCTTTAAAGAAAAAATTAGGAGTAAATGGAGATGTGCCTAGGAGGTGTGGACATTGAACTTTTGGTACTAAACGTGGTGTAGCTGTCTGAATAATTATGTGGCAATTCAGTTTCTGGCTAGCTAGTCAAAAAAACAATGCTATTCAAAGAGACCTCTCTAGACTCTTCTGGAAGTGGGTAACAAAGTATAATTTGGTATAGATCCTAAAGACAAGATATAACTGATATATGGCATCTTTAAATTATCAACACACAACTCTTTGTTTATATACCTTGTGGGCCAGGGGAAAGTAATTGTGATTTGCTCCTGAGTCCTTACTCAACTGCACATAAACATGCAAGCATGTATAAAAAACTTATGCACATATTAACACACACATAGACACAACCACGTTTATATGCTCACATTTGCCCACACTTAAACACTCACCCATATATACACATACACACATAGTACACATACATATATACACAGACTTGCATTGCACTCTCTCTCTCTCAAAAGAATATATGGTAAGGTATTGGCCTAGCCCTAGGTTTATGTCTTTCTATGAAAGCTTTATTCCTCCTCTTCACCCTCCCTAGATATTTTATATCACTAAGATCAGCAGTCAGCAAATCTCAACCTATGGGCCAAATCCAGTCTGTCACCCATGGCCTTTAGTATTTTTATTACCAGTACATATGCATTATGTTAAAACAGAAGAAGGGAAAATTGGACTTACGCTATATTTTTAAGACACAGTAGAGTGGAGATTATTTTGTTACTAACTTAGATGAATAAATTTAAAAAACAAAGCCTCAACTTCATGCTGGAAATTCCTCACAAGAAAAAAGATCCAAGATGTAGCCATAATAGTTTTTTTTTTGCTGTTATATCTTTTCCCTCAGGAGGCATATCTAGAAAAATGTTGCTTTGACCAATGTCAGAGAAATAACTGCCTGTGCTTCTAGGATTTTTATGGCATCAGGTCTCACATGTCGGTCTTTAATCCACTTTTGAGTTTATTTGTGTGTTCGGTATAAGAAAGTGGTCCAGTTTCATTCTTTCACATGTAGCTGTTTTCCCAACACCATTTTTGAAAAGACTGCCCTTTCCCCACTATCTCAAAATAAAAAGCTTCTGCACAGCAAAGGAAACAATCAACAAAATAAAAGGCAACCTATGCAATGGGAGAAGATATTTGCAAATGACCTATCCAGTAAAGAGTTAGTATCAAAATATATAAAGACCTTCTACAAATTAAATCAAATCAAAAAATAGGCAGAAGATATGAACAGACATTTCTCCAAAGAAGACCTACAGATAGCCAGCAGACATATGAAAAGATGCTCAACATCACTCATCCTCAGGGAAATGCAGATCAAAACCACAATTCAATGTTACCTCATACCTGTCAGAACAGCTAAACTCAAAAACAAGAACCAACAAGTGTTGACACAGATGTGAAGAAAAAGGAACCCTTGTACACTGCTGTGAATGTGAACTGGTCAGCCACTGTGGAAGGCAGTATGGCAATTCCTCAAAAAATTAAAAGTAGAACTACCCTACAATCCAGTTAACACACTAGTGAATATTTACTCAAAAGAATATGAAAACACTAGTTCAGAGGGATACATGCATTCCTGGGTTTATTGCAACATTATCTACATTAGCCAAATATGGAAGCAGCCCACGTGTCCATTGATAGATGAACAGATAAAGAAGATGTGATCTATAAATAAAATGGAATATTATTCAACCATAAAAAGGAATGAAATCTTGCCATTTGCAACAGCAGCTACTGTAGATTACAGGTGAATCAGGCTGATTTATACACTTACCACAATATCAGATTTAAAACAAGATGCAAGATGTCCATTTTCACAAAATATTTTAGTGGTTATATTTTAGGAACTCAAACTACAATTTCAGTAGCATTTTTAGACCTCACCACAAGTGCCAAAGAAATTTCTGTCTTTCAGAAACCATTTAACTATGCAGTTGAGGAGCATCCACCTAATTTTCTTTTAGAAGTGACTAATCTGCACAGTAATGACATGGTACATGGTTGATGACAAAAGAATAATAGAATTCTATAAATGCCTTCCAAGTGAAAAAATACATTTAAGGTCATAACTCATGGGCTTCAACCAGTATTTATCAATACTGATCCGTGTGGAAAAAGTTTTTTTGTAAGATGAAATATGTAAACACCTTACAGATCAGCTTTACCAGATGAATATTTATGGTTGATTTTGGTGGTAGAAAAAATATTAACTGAAACAAAATTAAGCAAAATGCTACCCCAAAATAGGATTTCATTCTACACAAATGAAATTATTTATTACACAAAGTACTCAATTATTATATTTTTAATTTGTCAGTAAAAATGTGGAAGTTTGTTTTCTCTGTTGTATATTAAAAATCTACATAATAGCTTCGATTTTGCCTCTTGGCCCACAAAGCCAAGATATTTACTGTCTGGCCTTTTACATGAAAAGCTTGCCAATCTCTGCCCTAGAGTATTTGATACCTTTACCCTTCTAACTAGAGCTGCTACTACTCTCCAGGGACCAGAAGAGATTCTAATTCTACTCAATGGATGAGAGTTAAGTGAATATGGAATGGGGGTTTCTTTTCTCAATGCCATATATTGTAATATCAAAGTTGACGTTTGGAATATATTTTCCAAAATATAAAATCACTGGGGTTAGTCTCTGTGAAATAGGTGAATTTCTACCTATAGTTCTACCCCACTAAACAGTAAATGTACTTTGGTGGGAGTACCTAAACAGCATTTTAAATAAATTTCTCAAGAAAATGAATACTGCATTCCTTAAAAATGACTAGTAACCACACTTTTAGAACAGAGCTCTACTGCAATTCAAAAACTACCTATAATTTTTATGAGTCCTTTAAAGAGGACAGCGTCACGGATAGTTTACACTATTTTCTAATTCCAGGGCTGTCGTCTAACTTCCCTAGCTTTTATCCTCACAAAGTACCTTTTTCAAAATTATGTTAGTAACTGGATTCTCAGATCAGCAAACAACCTTGTTAAATATAAACAGTTAATGTTGATAAAATACGCTGAGAATTATGAGCATGATATTATGTCATTTATATTATTATCTCCAAGGAGAATAGAACTGCTGGGATGGAATAATGCTGCTCTTCGCTGGTAGCCAGATTGACTCCCAGGCAGGAAACCACCTCATTCCCTTAAGGTGGATAATTACACACTGAAAGCCACATGAGTCTCATTAATGAGCAAGCCAAGGTAATAAACAGATCCCACAACATTCTTATTAGCCTAATACAACTGCGCTTGGGGTAAAAATAATTCCACATTGAGTAAACCTGATAATCAAGAGTCTTAAGCGAAGTGTCAGGTTGAGTGTATGGAAGAAAAATGTAAAACCAAAGGCAGGAAAAATAAGCAAACATAATAAAAATCACTTACTCATCTATCCATCCACGTATCTAATTATTTTATAAGTTTTCCTTATTTCTTGCAGATATAGGTCAGCCTCCATTTTAAAAATTTGTTCTCTATTTTATAACCGCTTGTTCATTTGACAATTTTTTAAAAAGATTTTATTTATTTATTTGACAGACAGAGATCACAAGTAGGCAGAGAGAGGAAGGGAAGCAGGCTCCCTGCTGAGCAGAGAGCCCAATGCAGGGCTCGATCCCAGGACGCTGGGACCATGACCTGAGCCAAAGGCAGAGGCTTTAACCCACTGAGCCACCCAAGCGCCCTGACAATTTTTTTTTTTTTTTAACTAGGTTCTAGGCAAGTTGTTAAAAAGTAAAACTACATCCACAATATCCAATACTGGAAACAGGTTATAAATGTCTAATTATGGAAACAAATGGGTGGTATTTCAATTCTTACATTAAAAAACTTCTGCAATTAAAAATTATTTCAAGGTAAATAAATATTATATTATTTGTAATCCACAGCAACTCTCTTAGATAAGAATTATTTCCTCCATTTTACACGTGAAAATTGGTACTCAAGTTAAATGACTTGTGACAAGCTCTACAGTAAATCTGAGTCTTCAGATTCAAGGTCTAAAACTTCTTACACTACATCAAATCTACCTTATTCATTTTGATAATATTGATTTTGAATAGTCTGCTGTCTCTTCATCCTCAACACTTGAATAACAGCTTTATCAAATTTCCCTCAAATACCAGTTTCCTTTAATGTACCTCCAGAACATCTTTGAATTCCTTTTCATTCATCTTCTCCTCAAATCAAATGGAGCAAATGCTACTGCTTTCTTATATGACATTCACTACCTTCTTCTCTATCCCTTTGAAGCATTGCTCCTCCACATTTTTGCCAACTTCACTCCTGTTTTATAATGCTCCCTTTCACTACCACTCAACCTACCCAGACTGGGGACTAAACACAATTCCCCCTCACAGTCATCACTCTGTTATAGTGAAAAAATGTTCGTCTAGGAATAAAATACTTGATCTTCAATAGTTACAAGTTTCTCCTTTTGATAGCTCTCCAGGTCCTTAAGATTTAGAGAAGTCACAATGACTGTAGACTGCTATGGAGCTGTCACATGAATTTTAGGTAATGACCTTACGTAGGAAAGAGTACTAGTAAAACAATATCTAACATTCAGTTAAGTGTGTTCTATGTGCCAGCATTGTGTTAATCAGTTTATAAATGTTAATCACTCATAACCTTAATAAAGCCCATGAAGGCAGGTATTCTCACTCTCCAGTTATAGAGGTGGCCCCAAAGTACTGTGATTAGTAGCATGGATTCTATTGCCAGGCATTGGAGATGTGCACTCTACTCCCATCACCTTCGAGCTTTTGTCCATGAAAATTCTGATTCTAATCCTTTTGGATGTTTGCCAAATATCCTTCTAAGAGGACAGGGGCATTTGTGTATATGCATTTTATATGTACATGTGCAAACGTATATAAGTGTATATGTGTGTTTGTGTATAAATGTATGTTTGTGTTTTCATGTGTGTACTTGTGAGTGGGTGTATATGTTTTATGTGCATGCATTTGTGTTTATGCGTGGTTGAGTGAGCGCTCGGGAACAAATGTCACCCTTCTCCCACAAAGCATATGTACAGATGGTGAGTTGTGTGCTGATAATTTGGAGATGCCAATGCATTAGCTATATCTTGGCTTCTGAATCTAGTTCAAAGTATGTCATATAAATTCACCATAAATTGAAATGGGTGTGGAGAAAGTGGAGCTACCAGCTTCTCATATTTCTGCCTCCACACTCTGTTTCCATGTATACCATATTATTTAGCTGTTTACAGAGGCTTTATTTTATCATATTACTGCCTTGGATATTTTTTGCTTGACTTTCTTGAATTTAGGTATAGCGTGATTTTATTCACAAAACTCTTTTTCTATTTTTAATTTTTTTCCTGTATTTGTATCTTAATTACTGCCCTTATTGGATAGTTATGGCTCAATATATTCTGTTATGTTATTAAGTAAGAGTTGGTAGAGTATATTATGTTATTCCTGGTTTAATTTTTAAAAATTTTTTAAAAGATTTTATTTATTGGACAGAGAGAGGATGAGCAGGGTGAAAGGGCAGAGGGACAAGCAGACCACCCGCTGGGCAGGGAGCCCAAAATAAGGCTCAGTCCCAGGACCCTGAGATCATGACCTGAGCCGAAGACAGAGGCTTAAACCTCTGAGCCACCCAGGCGCCCCATGATTTAATGTTTTTATTCCTAATGTGACAAAGATAAGTTTACACCCATTCTGTGTATTAGAATCATTTTCTATATTAAGAAACAATGTTCTTAGTAAAGGGATCTTTTTCTTTAGAAAATTAAATAACAATTCTCTAATAAACCTATCTGAATTAGGACTGAAGTTGAAAAATCCAGTATATAACTCAAATGTTGTCCTAAGTGTTACCTTCTTCAAAATCATTTGAGAAAGTTTGTAAGAAAATCCAACTCAGACTTATTCACAGGGCTACTTTATGACTTTTATGGGCCTTATCTAGTTTTTCCCCCATGGGCCCCTTTCTCTGTAAGAATATATTAAAAACAATTTGTTACATATATGTTACTATAAAGACAAATATATTATACATTTAAAATTTTATCTTTGACCTAAAAACTCGTATTTTTTCTTATGATTTTTAAAAATATTATAATATTTTCATAACCCCCTAAAAATGTGTAGGCCCTGGGCCATTTGTTCACCGTGGCTAGTAGGTATATTGGCCCTGCATATTGAATAGGAACTCTGCAGGTGTAGGGGCCAGAGATGTGCATTTGAACAGCTTCTGTGGTTCATGTGCCCAGTGTTCTGGTGGCTAAGAGAACTAGGTTCACTGAGGACCAATCCAACCTTTGCCACTACCTGAGAACTTAGAGCATCATGGGGCTGGTCATTTAAACTCTTCAGGTTTTAATGATTTTTGTCTGTAATATCTCTAAATTCCTCTTGCTACAAATTTTTATGAGGAGGTACTTTACTGAGACCTAATGACATTCTCATCTTCTATGTAGTCTTTCTTTTAACAGTTAGGGGGATTCATCAAAAACTGTGCCAAGTAGTATATGAGGTACTAGACCCATCAGTCACTAAATGAGGTAAATTTGTTCCCTAACCTTTTGGACTTGCAGTGGAAGTTGGACTTATAGTGGAAAAATTGATAGTAATTGTGAGGATGTTAAAGTATGGAATGATAAGAAGGAGCCTTAATCTAGTCTGGGAAGCCAGACAATGTCTACTTGGGATGAGTGGGAATCAGCACATCAGGGATGGTATTGATGTTTATAAATGGAGAAAACATTATCTTTGACTGCATTAAGACAAGGGAGTATGATGCATTCAAAAAATGTTGAAAAGAGCAGGATGGCTGGGCCAGAAAGGGAAAGACGAAGAATAGCGTTTCATGTAGATGAAGTTCATTTTCCACTGTTTATTTGATTTCATTCTACAGAATTAATTTGTTTTTTAATACGTGGAGTATACAAAGTCTTTCGGAATGCCACCTTTATTTGGGGGGTGCAAGTAATCTTTTAATTTTTGTAAGATAATTGTTACTGCCATAGTTAGGGTCATTTGTTTTCCTGTTCAGGTGATGTTGTAGAAGCCACCTTTGGAAGTGATTTCTTCATGATACTGGAATCTTCACCTCCCCCTTTCTGGCACAATAATGATTTGTAGTTAGGTAAATAGGAAATTTATTTTTTCAAACTCCCCAATTGTTAAGGTTAATTTTCTGGGAGTGGGTTATAGTTTCCTTTGTTTTGGGATTTTAAGTATTTGTTGTATTGCTGGGATGGGGTAGAGAAGTTTAGGAGGAGAAATCTGCATTGTCAAACATCTGTCATTTTTCTACAAAATCATTTCTCATTGATTTTAGAATATATACAGTAATATTTTAGGTTCACAGCAGCAGTTGTAAGGAAATGGCTGATGACATTAATCTCTTGTTTCTAAATCCCCTTACATATTCAACTTAATGATTGCCAGAGCTAAAGAGCACTGAAATTATTCATTGAAGTTTTTAATGTGAAATTTTCAATTGTCTTTTACCCAAATTTAAAACAACTAAATAAATGGAATTCATTGTATTTACACTTTCTAAAAAACATTATAACTAAAGACTAGTTCCACCAATCCCCAAAGTCTCCTATAAATTGAACAGAGACACTAAGTCGAACATCTGTATTCAAGTTAATGAGTTTTTACCACTGACAGATGTTTTCTTACAGGTATCACATTATTATAAATTGTTGGCTAGATATTCACCTTGTTTTATCTTCAGATATCATAAAAATATGTTATTTTTATCCTATATTATCTTATGAAACATTTAGCTTTTTCTGCTAAAGCCATCTCCAAAGGTAAAAGAATAGGTAGATTTATCACTTGTACAAATGAGGAGGTGAATCCAGGTACAACAAGTTTAATTAGTAAAACCCTGTAAAACTATCCTAAAATTTTAACTGCAGTCCAAGGATCTCAACATCCAGTATAATGTTGATTTTTTTTTTAATAAAGTAATCTGCCCTCCATCTTGATGAGTTATAATAGCTACTCTCATTCTAACAAGATTTTGCTAGATCAGGTCAACTATATATTCTCAGTTTTATATAAACAGTGTAAATTCCTTGTATGTTCTTACTATATATACTAAGTACAGTGTTTAAAACAAATAAAAAACCCAAACATCAAGTACATGATGAGTGGATCTCTAGAATGTGTTAGCCCATGAGCTTTTTTTCTTTTTCTTTTTTTTTAAGTTTTATTTCAATTCTAGTTAGTTAACATATAATACTGGTTTCAGGAGTAGAATTTAGTGACTCATCACTTCATATAACATCCAGTTGGGCTTTTTTTTTCTAAAAACTTAAACCTATCTTAGGCTTAATGTTTGGGCCCCCCAAAAAATATTGCTATGAAAACTCAAAACCAGCTTAGATTCTCAAAGCTTTAAGTTTTGTAAAATGCCATGACATCTATCTCCTTAGCCTTTTGAGATGATTCTCAGAGATTCAATTATATCTTTACATTTTTGTGTGTTGAAATAAATTTGAAGTAAAAATTAAGTTTAAATGACTGAACTATGCAGTAATAACTGATGGAATCATGACCAAAATCTGGTCTCTGTTTTTTGGGGGCAAAATTTGAGATTGTTTTTCTACAGTCATAAACCAAGAAACAAAAATTATGAATCTCATCTTAGACTGAGGTAAATTAGGTCAGATCCCCAATCAAACGTCATACTCGGAAGGGAATGAAATGGCTAGCAGGAGTCATTTATGTATCTTTGAGCTAAACTCCTTTTAATGGGTTTAATAAAAACCAGAAATTTATGCACATAACTCCAAGTTTAGGACCATCTCAGCAAATGTGTGCATCATGGAACAACAGTCATTCAGGATCTTAAGAAACAATAGGCACCTATTTCTTTTTCTAAGAAAGGAGAAATCAATGTAAATTATTAAAATATAAAACATTTAATTACTCTTTTATGTATTGTCTTTTTATTGGCACTTCCTTAAATAAGGAGTGTGAGTGGTGGTGATTATAAAGCCAAATACAATGACCACTGAAAATTTTGTTCTGCCCTGTGGGATTTGAGGGTGTTTGAAAGAAATGAAAGCCAATCTGCACTATAATGCTATGTATCCATAGGTAGGAACTCAGCGGAATAATCTTTAACCACCTGCCACAGTACACATGTATAGGGGATTAATATGGTGTATGTGATTTGAATCTAAAATGCTTGTCTACTAGTTATAAAAATTTTTTAAAAACTTTTTTCTGTTAAAGTAGAAATTACATAAATTAATAATAATCAGAACCATTATGACCTAAGCTATAGGCTTTTATCCCTTTTTCTGGTTTTGTTTTGGTTTTTTTTGCAGGAAAATATATGTAAGTTCTCAAAACTAGTCTTTTAAAAAATGTTTTGGTTCTTTTTTTCCCCATTTATTTACATCAGTTTTGCCAAATTTGAACTTAGGGTCCATTTCCCCTTGCTATTAATGTAAATGCTTTTGTAGTCACATTTCCTATGTCCTACCATACTATCCTGAGCAACTTTTATTTGGCATTGTACCTTATTATTTTATTTTTCCTTCCCTTCCCCTGTGTTCCATCTGTTTTGTTTTTTATAACAGGGAGGCAAACCTTAAGAGACTCTTAACTATAGGGAACAAACTGAGGGTTCCTGGAGCAGGGGGGTGGAAGGATACGATAAATGAATGATGGGCATTAAGGAGGGCACTTGTTAGGATGTGTACTGGGGGTTATATGTAAGCGATGAACCACTAAATTCTATTCCTGAAACCATATTACACTATATGTTAACTAACTCGAATATAAATTTTTTAAAAAGAAATTAGAAAAAAGATAATTGCACCTATTATAACTCTTTTTCTTGGCCATTTTTTTTTCTTGCAAACTATGAGCTTTTTGATGGTACAGTGCCTATAATAGTATCTTGTATGAACAAGAATTGCAATAATTAGTGAATTAATAAAATATTTTATTAATTTCCCTCTTGATTATAACAAACATAGTTAACACATCAAGTGGCTAGAATAATTTGCACATTATAACTTATCTGGTCCTCACAACACTGTGAGATAGGTACTGTTTCCACAATGTACAAACAAGAAAAGTTGAAACACAAGGGGTTAAGAATCATTCTCAAGACCAAACAGCTAATGTATGTCAGAGCCAAGAGATGAATCCATAGAGCCTTACCTGCACTTAATCACTGTCCTGAGATAATATTTTAGGATACCTATCTCACATAGGACTTATCAGCACAGATAAGGCATAATGGTGAGTGGAGATAATTCTGAATCATTTCATTAAAATTCATGCATCCTGGGGCAAGGAGATATTCAAGAATCCTTGACATATAACTTTTTTTATGTACCATATTAGAGCCCTATTAATGTCTACAAAATAGCAATAGCTACAGTTTCGTTTAATGTTACAAGGAGTGATGGTTAGAGAAGGAAATGGGCCCTAAGAATATTTAAAAATTAGGAAATATAATACTTGAAATCAAAGCTCTTAAAAATAATACCACTGTGTCATCAATTTACTATTGTGCATTTAGCCCAGTACCCCAAAGAATACAATCAGTTTTTATAAGCTTTAAGTACTTCACTTTTATTTTCCTAATAATCTTTAAAAGATTTTTGTTATAATGTCAATGTAGAAGTAATATAACTTCCTGGAAAGTATCCCATTGGAAAAGTAAAGAGTGATTTGTTTTTGTCCTAGTCAAGATACACTGACTTTTATTTTAATTTCTCAATCAATGACACAAGTTGACTCCAGGAATGATTACAAATAAAGTCTGTAAAATTACAGTGCTCAAACTCACAAATAAATACAAGAATAAGTATATAGAAATGCTTCTTTGTGATTTGTCTGTTTCAGATTGAAAATGTTTCATCATTTGTTCTTAATGTACAACAGCTTATTTGGCTTTTTCTCTCACATAAACAACACAGATTTGTAAGATATCTTCTGCAGAACGTGTCACAATTAAAGCATCTCCATACTCTTTCTTTGGAGACATGTATGTATTTCTTTCAGTATGACATCTTAATATTCATCCCTCGAGGATTTATTACTACATTCATCTCAATCAGAAATATCTTTTCATTTCTTTAAATCCTTTATTATCACTTTCTTTCAAGCCTGTAATAAACTTCATGATTATTATTCTCTAAGAGACATTTTCCTGTTACCTGATTGATACTGTAGCCAATACTGGCCACTCCACGTATCTTAAGGATTTATTGATTTAAAGTTATCATTGACCCAAACTCTTTAAATTTTAAAATTAAACCTTAAAATATTGTACTCACCTAAAAAATAAATAGTATCTCCATCCATAAAGTGTCCTACTGGAAAGAATGCAAATGCAGCCTCCCTTTATAGAATTTAGTCAGTGATAACCAATTAGTTAAGAGTGCTTTGGAGAGTTTTTCTTCCATTTGACGAATTTGATAACACAGTCAGCTAACTGCATCTTTATATCCAGGATTTTTTAATGGAAAGGGTATTAGGTATTGATGTATTTTGACAGCATTCCCAGTAGTAAGCAGGTGAATAATAAAGTCAGAACAGCAAATTTGCAGAAATATCTGGAAAGTTGTTCCATAAGTGAGAATGAGGAGAGAGAAGACAAGTTGTTTTCCTAACCTAAGTGGTAAGTTTATGTGTTGGAAACCAAGTATTTAGGTATACTGTATATTTATATTAAATGTCTGTATAGGAGATGAAAAAGCACTATTGCCAGAAGGTTTGAAGGGATAAAAACTTGGGTAAGGGGGCACCTGGGTGGCTCAGTGGGTTAAAAGCCTCTACCTTCCACTTGGGTCATGGTCTCAGGGTCCTGGGATCGAGCCCCGCATTGGGCTCTCTGCTCAGCGGGGAGCCTGCTTCCTCCTCTCTCTCTGCCTACTTGTGATCTCTGTCTGTCAAATAAATAAATAAAATCTTTTTAAAAAGAAAAAAAACTTGGGTAAAAAAACTCCTTTTCTTGACTCCAGGAGTCACTGATCCAGAGACAGCGTTCTGAACACAAATAGCTAAAATACCAGTAGAATTCAGCAAGTAAAACTGATAGCCTCTCCACTTAAACGTTAAAATTTGACTGTTGTGCATAGGTCACAAACAAGAAGAAGGTAAGAAGCACTGAGAGTTCAGAGGAAGAGAATATCCCATCATCCTTAGGGAGAATTCAAAGTAGGAGGCACATGGGCTGACCCATGAAGAGCCATAAGTACTTCAGAGAGAAGATGATGCAGGAGCAAATAGAAAATGAAGAAAAACACTTGTTGAGTGAAACAAGTGTTTGCTGAAAGGCAAAATTGTTGAATTTGACTAAACATGTCAAGTGTCTGAAGGGGCTACTTACTGTGATGTGAAGAGCATTCATTTTATGGGCAGATAATAGAAGGCCTTCAGTACTTTAATGAATAAAAGGCTTTAAGCAGATATATGTACTATGGGTTCAGCAAATAGCTAGAGAGTCTCACCTGGCAGGTAGACCTGGAGATAGTGATTTGGAGATTATATACCTAGAAATGATAAATATACATAGAAATGGTACATAAAGAAGGAAGAAAACATTGAAGAAAAGAGAAGAGGGCTCAGGATAGGTTTATGGTAAGCACCTACTGTAAAGGACAGGAATAGAAAAAGATACAGAAAGAAGAGATAATGATCAGAAAGGTTGAAAGAGATGGTATTGGAGATTAAAGGAAAGACAGCATGGAAAACAGGTTGGCAAAATACTCCAGAGAAGTCATTAGTCACTTTCCAGAAAGTAGTTTCTGAAGAATGGTAGGAAAATAAAGACAATTGTGTGCAGAAAAGAGAAAACTATAAATGTTTCCAAGTCTCCCAGGTAGTTTGGCAGGACAAAAAAAAACAAAAACAAAAGCAAAAAAACAAAGACAGTGGAAGAAACCAGAGTATTTTTAAGCTGGAAGATTCCTTAGTCTCTTTGTAGATAAAAGATGACGATCCGGTGAGGAGAGATTGATGATGCAATGAAAGATAATTCACAAGGGAGATAAATGGGAATATACAAGAGCATAGGGACATGGTCAAGCTCATGAAGGAAAAGGAAGACCTTTTCTTCTGAGAAAGAATCTGAAATAGAAATCATAAATACACAGAAAAATTTTTAAAAAGAGGATAGAATAGGGCAGAATATACTTCATTGCCTTTGATTTTATTAAAGACTTTATTTATTAGGGAGAGAGAGAGAGAGAGCATGAACAAGGGAAAGGGCAGTGGAAGGAGTGGAGTGAGAAAGGGAGTGGAAGAAGCAGGCTTCCCACTGAGCAGGGAGCCCTACGTGGGGCTCCTTCCCAGGACCCCAGGATCATGAACTGAGTCAAAGGCAGATGCTTAACCAACTGAGCCACCCAGGTGCCTGCCTTTGATTTTAAAAATAGGAGATGAGCTACTTTGTTGTCTAGGTATGTTGAGAACCCATAAAGTTTGGTTTTTTAAGGGTTATGTGAAAATCTGAACCCACTGTAGTTAGCAGGGAATAAAAAGCTTTCTGAGAAATAAAAATACGATTGTTCTGATATGGATCAAAGTAAAGTTAACTAATATGCATTTATAGTGGACTTTATACATGTGGTTAATAATCTTAAATACAGCTGTCCAGCTTGGGCATGGAGTGTAACACATGGAAGGTGGAGATTATTTGAGGTAATGTTGGTAATCCTAGTAAGTCTGGAGATACAAAGTCAAAGAGATAACATTTGATAATGCTGAGTTTCTTGGCGATAGAACTGGCTGAGGTGTAGTTACTTAGAGGATATACAACATCAAAA
The DNA here is from genome assembly GCF_002288905.1 of Enhydra lutris kenyoni. Taxonomy (NCBI): domain Eukaryota; kingdom Metazoa; phylum Chordata; class Mammalia; order Carnivora; family Mustelidae; genus Enhydra; species Enhydra lutris. The sequence goes on along the minus strand of NW_019154088.1, from coordinate 28,055,618 downwards.
GTGACTCACCTCCTGCCAGATACAAAGTGTCTTTAGAAAATGGTTAGATTATGGTGAATGTATTGATCCATTTTTGAGGGGTGAATGATTAGGAGGAAGTTTGACTGCTGAGTAGATATTCTTAGGTATCAAAACAGGGAGTAAGTAATAATGAGGTGGTTCAATTTAAAACTTATTTTGGAATCAAAACCCCTTTGAAGGGGTGTAAAATTGCCTTCCATGATTTCTTTCTGTATCCAAAAATAGCCCACTAACTGTGAACCCCAGCTTAAAGCTTTGTATACCTGGGGGAGGGGAGGAATGCAAAACTGTCCTACAAATAAAATAGAAAAAGTTGTTGCTCTGTACGTTTGAAATAATAGGTACAGTCTAGTGATTGTAAAATATAGCACTGCATGGAAACATTTTGTTTTGCAGTGTTTTGGTTTCAATTATATGAGAAAACAGTATGCATTTTGGAAAGTGTGTCAAAGCAATGAAAGCTTCTTAATAACAGAAACTGGGAATTGCCTGACAAAGTGAAACATTTAATGATGTCAGCTTTTCTGAAGCAGAAACTAGTCATTGTGAAAATAGAGACAATTTATCTTTTAATTCAGTAATAATTCTAGTCCATTTTAAACTATATTCTTTCATAATTCTAGCAATAAGAGGTAGTTTGCTGAATATTACTTAAAAAGAATATTTCTTTATCTTTTTTCTATTGCATTTTTACAGCAAGGAACATTTAACACAGTTATCTTTGGTGAATTATACAAAATTAGTATTTTACCATTCCAGAAGTCACACACATTTTGGTCTCCATTCAAGATACTTGAGAGCAGCATGAAATTAAATTCTTAGTAATAGAAGACTACTTCAAAATGGTGGGGAATCCAGAAAAAAAAGATAGGCTTGAACAAATTGCATGAAATAACAACTTAGAACAAATTACATAAAATAATTTAATAAACAACCAGCATGATATTTTGGTGATGTAATCTTTGAAAAAGTAATTTTGGTAGAGAAAAGATGCACACAGCAAAGCATAGGTCTAATAAACTTATTCGTAGCTTAGATTCCAAATTCCATTTATGGAAATTGGATTCCACCTCTAACATTGAGTTAGTGAATATAAGGATATGTAAACAAGGGATTAAGCTGAAGAACTTAAAAATTTATATGAATTAGCTCTTAAAATAGAGGATCTGTATTCATTTGCTTCTATAACAAGTATCTATAATATCTGCTATACATCAGACACCATGGTGGCCTGAAAGCTACAAAATTTAGTAACCCATGAATTCTACCTTCAACTTGCTCGCATTTTAGTAAAAGAGAAAGACAAAGAAAAAATGGGTATGAATTTCTGTTTAGATTCATTTTCTTTTGTTATATTTATACTAATGTACATATACAAAAATATACATTGTGAAGATAAAATACCAGATATGTATAAAACAATAATATGTAGAAATTACATCCATAGATTTAAACTGCTGACAGTCTGACCTCAACTTCCACTTCTGTTGGTAACTCGTTTTAAGTTACTTTAGGTTTCTCATCTTTATTTTTTTCTGAAGATTTTATTTATTTATTTGACAGACGGAGATCATAAGTAGGCAGAAAAGCAAGTAGAGAGAGAGGAGGAGGTAGGCTCCCTGCTGAGCAGAGAGCCCTGATGCGGAGCTCTATCCGAGGACCCTGGGATCATGACCTGAGCCGAAGGCAGAGGCTTTAACCCACTGAGCCACCCAGGCGCCCCTAGGTTTCTCATCTTTAAAATATTATAATAGTATCTATCTCACAGAGTTGTTTTAATAGGGGTTAAATGGGATAATGTGTTCAGCACACATATTCAAGTACATTTGGTACTAATAATCACTTGATAAATGTTGGTTAAATAATAGTTATTTAAGGTAGAGGTAACAGTAGAGGTAGCCTTATTTTTTTAATTTTTTTTAAATTAAAAAAATTTTTTTTAAAAACATATAATGTATTTTTAGCCCCAGGGGTACAGGTCTGTGAATCGCCAGGTTTACACACTTCACAGCACTCACCATAGCACATACCCTCCCCAATGTCCATAACCCAACCACTCTCTCCCGACCCCCTAACCCCCCAGCAACCCTCAGTTTGTTTTGTGAGATTGAGTCTCTGATGGTTTGTCTCCCTCCCGATCCCATCTTGTTTCATTTAGTCTTTTCCTACCCCCCAAAGCCCCCATTTTGCATCTCCACTTCCTCATATCAGGGAGATCATATGATAGTTGTCTTTCTCCGATTGACTTATTTCGAGGTAGCCTTTTTTATGTTACAGATAATGGAGTATGCCAAGCAGATTGTGAAGATGTTACTGTGCAAGGAATAGATGTAGAAAAATGTGGCAACTGTGGTAATATTCTTGATAGCCCCTTTCTATCAGACTTTAAAAACTGGAGTTCCTCCTCCCTTCTTCTTCAGTACTTTTTAGGACACTTCAATTATTTCCTTGGCCATAAGTGCCGTCTAAATCTTTAATATTTTCAAACATATCTCTAATGCAAACTTTAAAACTCCACGGTCAAATATGTAACTTCTCACTACCCAGGTCATTAACTGGCATCAATATCTACACAGTAGCTCAAGCCGGAAACCTGGCAATCATCCTTGATTGTTTTCTTTCCCCATTCTCCATGGCCATGCATCAGTAAGTCTTCTTGATTCCTAATTTTATCTCCAAAATGTATCTCCATGGCGACTGTCTTCTCTTTTGGCCTCCTTCAATGGTATCCTTGTTTTCACTCATTTCCTTCCAATCCTTTCACAAAGAAGCCAGGCCTTATCTTTGCAAACACAAATTGGATTGTGTAGTGCCCCTCCTTGAAATGTCCAGGGGTCTCACTGTAGCTAATAAAAAATCACTACCACTTATCAGACTAAGATCCAATAAGCTCTATCTCCTACAAATTTCCAAACTATTTCTCTCCCTTACAGAGTTTAGGCACACTGACCATCTGAGTTTTGTGAAATAGGCAAGGGCTCCTCTTGTCAGAGATCTTCTGCCTGGAGTTCTTTGTACACAGTCTTCACTGGAGTAGCTCCTTCTGAGTGTACAAGTCTCTATTTAAAATATACCTGTTCAGAGTAAACTTCCTTAGCCATCTCGTTTTAAGTATATTTCCTATCTCTGGGCTATTCAGTCTTATAATACTCTATTCTTTTATTCATAGTAAGCTCTTAGTCTTAAGACAATATTTGATTTTTTTAAAACCACTAAGATTCTATGCCACCCAACTAATAACACATTCATTCATTCATTCATTCATTCAACTATCAATTTGAACTGCTACCATGTGCTCAGCACAGTTATATGATATAACCTATGTTTCAGAGGGTTTATTAGAGCAGATATATACAGATGAATTGAAAAGGGCAAGAGTGGAGGCAGGAGAACTTGCTGTTACATAATGCCAGGTGCACAGTGCTTGTTGCTTTGACTAGACTGATTGCAATTAAAGATTCAGACACATGGATAGGTGTAAACTATTGACTAGGGTAGAACACATAGAAATTGCTGATGGAATGAATGTGGAAGTAAGAGAAGGTAAAGAATGAAGAATTACTCCAAGTTGCTTTATTTCAGCAATTGAATAGATGGTAGTGTCAAAACAGAGAATGAAATTGGTTTGAAAGAAAGATATAAAGATTTCCGTTCTGTACATGTGAAGTTTAATATGCTTTTTGACATACAAGTGGAAATATCAAGTTGCAGTTAAAAATATGTATTGGAAACCCGTGTGGAAAGTTTAGAGTAAATATACATTTGGTTGTTATCATCATGAAAATAGTACCAAAGCTGTGACATTAGAGGAAATATTCCAAGAAGAAAGTATAAGAGTGTAATAATAAGCTAATAAGCCTCCCTAATACTAACACAACACTTAACAAGTATCAAGCACTATCCTAAGCATTTTATTTATGTGGTCTCTCTATGAAACAGGTCTTATTAATACCCCCATTTTCCAGATAGTAAAACTGAAGCAGAAAAAAGAATGAGAGACTTGCCCAAAGTTGCACAGCTAGTAAGTGTTAAGTTTGGAATTTGAATACAAGGTGTCTGTTTCTAACATTCATGAATAGATAAGGGGAGTCTCAAGAAGAAGTTATCAGATGATTGAGAAGTAGAATCACCAAAAATTGAAAAAGAGGAGTAAGAAGGAATGTGAAGATAGGGTCCCAGAATTGAGTCTGGGTCTGGCTCCCTGCTCAGCAGGGAGTCTGATTCTCTATCTCCTTTTACTTCTCCTCCCTCTGGTTCTCTCTCTTTTTCTCATGCTCACTCCCTCTCTCTCTCAAATAAATAAAAAATCTTTTTAAAAAACAATGACTGAAAAGAAGTGGACAAAAGGAAAATCAGGACATAGTGTCACAGTAGGAATGAATTTTCTTCAAAGGAGGGAGGAGTGATCCACATTGAAATCTGCTGATAGATGAAGTAAGATACAGACTGAGAAAAACGAAAATGTTGACAGGGAGACTTCCTAGAAGGTGAATATTTGAAGCCAAGATTATTGCACAGACAGTTATATAACAGTGATGTTAAGGCATGTGATAATGTAGAAAGAATAAAAGAATAAATAGATATAAGAATGTAGTTTGATAATATGGGAGCACAGAGAGAGCATGAAGAATGAAGTTAGAGAGGTGTTAAGTACTCCATCACAAAGGCCCTTATTTTTCTGGATCTCTCCATGAAAATAATTGCAGTAATTGCTATTTTGCAAACAAATGTGTCTATTATTTCAGAATGGCATATGTTGCAAGAAAATCAGGCCATCATTTATAAAGTAATAAATGATAATATTTTGAAATTTTAATCTCTCATTTTTCCATATCAAACTTTTGTTAATAGAGAATATTCACATGTAGATTTTTTAAATTGAAGTTAAATTTACATATAGTGAAATGCATAGATATTAAGTGTATCATGTGTAACTTTTGATTTGTTATTTATCCTATTGTGTCAGAAATGTTGAGTAATCCAGACTGTGGCCAATCTAATGTCTGTTCAAAATTATTTCTCAACTATGAATCTCTAAGAACTTGTCACAAAAAGTAAAAGAAAAAGTGTCATCAAATTTAGGAACAGAGTAGTTAACACTTTGAAATCTATAAGTGCTACACAAATATGAGATACTAATATAAGGTAAAGTGGCAGAATCGCTTTTATAATAAAACCTTCCTCTTATGAAATTATACAGAAACTGTTAGTAAGCTGGATATATGTATGAAAAATTTTTAAGAAAGCATCTAAAAGTAATAAGCCTCTCCATAGAAAAAATAGCTAAAAATTCCAAAGAAGAAAGTAAACTATTATTCACTGATATTTTCTAAAGAAAATTTGGGGGTTTCTTACTATGAACCATTTTTAAAAGCATTCTTGCTAGACCATTACTCTGCTATTGGTTGTCTCTTTGAACTTAAATGGTGGACTGTGAGAAAGGCAGGTTTCCATTGACCTCACCCCTGTTGTGCAATGATTAATCATCATGAATACGACTTAAGATCAAGCCATGGGAAACTTGTCTTCTTCCATCTAATTTGATTAATGAGTTTTATGGCTGGGATGCATTGTGAAGAAGTTAAAAGTACCTGAGGCAAAGAACAACTATGGTATGTCTCACATAAATTTTTAGGGAAACAGAAACCATCCTGAACATAAAAATTCCATACTTACTGAAGTGACAAGATCATCTATCCAGGGTAGCTTTATATATGACCATAAAAGATTATAATATCTTTATATTCTGAAAATAATAATTAATAAATACTATTTATTTTCTCTCCAAAAGCTATTAACATACTCTAGTAACCAGTGAGAGACTGATGCTTCTTTAAATCGTTATCTTTATAAGCTCAATAGTATCAGTCTTTCAAAAGTAATAAGGGCCACTCAAGTATTGACATTGTCAGTCATGCAGTTCCTTACTTACATAGCAGTAGAATTGCATTTATGACATTTGAGAATAGCCCATGACAGCTTTGGACCCTAGTGATTAAATAAAAACTATAATAAACTCTTTGGACAGTCAACTGATAGTAAAGAAAAGCTTCAGTGTTTTTTTTTTTAATGTCAGTACAGAACTACAAATAATATAAATTATTTTTGTCCTATTGTGGACAAAACCCTTGTTAGCATTAAAACTACAATTTCACTTTTTTAAAAATATGACAATTAACCTTCATTACTAGAGATCAGATACTTTTCTGACCTAAATTTACATATTTTTCCCAATACATTCTTTATAATTTGAACATAGAAGCTCTTTTGACATTTACTCATAGAATAAATTTTCTTCAAATTTTCTTCCAAATTTCCAGTCTAATTGACATTTGTGTGTATCAGAGTTTGACATTTTAGTCTCATTATTCACAAACATGCATCTTTTATGATTTCACTTATATATAAACAAAGAGGAGTACACAAAATATTACTAGTCCCTAATACATTCTCTCTTAAGCATTGGATTATAATATAATTATATCCAGAAGTAATGACTGTGGTGAGTTTCCTAGGACTGCCATAACAAATTACCACAACCTTACATGGCTCAAAGCAACAGATATTCTCTCCCAATTCTAGAGGCTAGAAATCCAAAATTAAGTTGTTGACAAGACTGGGTTCTCTCCAGAGGCTCTAGATGAGGCTCTTTCCTTGCATCTTCCTGCTTCTGGTGGTTGCAATCCTTGGCATTCCTTGGCTTGTAGATGTATCATTCCTATCTCTGACACATGGCCTTCTCCATGTGTATGTGTCCAGATTTCCTTCTTCTTACAAGGACTCCATTCATCCATTATGACCTCATCCTGACTTGATCACATCTACATTACCTGTTTCTAAATAAGCTCACATCCACAAGTACTGGGATTTAAGATTTAACATGTCTTTTAGGGGAACACAATTCAGTCCCCAATAATCACCTATAGTAACTAGTCCTAAAATCCATTTTCTATTACTGCAAATCATTATTTATTAATAGTTGATTTTCATATTTGTAAAATATTTATTTTATTAAATAATAACTGAGCCAGTGTGTTTATGAAAGAAAATAGCTCCATGACCAAGCAAATTTTTAGTCCTGTTTTATAACATCAGTGAACCCAAACGTTGGCCACTTTTTTAATCCTAACTAACCTATCATTAAAAGGTAAATATACTAAGTGTAGGAACAAAGTTATCCCTTTTTAAATATTCTTTCTATTTAATAATTGATGATATTTCCTTCTTCTATACAATATAAAAAACAAACATGAACCAAAACATTAAAGCTTTGGCACAATATTGAATGGGAATTTCAGTATAACATCTGTTTAAAAGCAGGTTGTATCTATCTACTTACAGAAACCTCATTTGCAAAAACTTTACATAACTTATAACTTTGTAAAAAAACAAGGAAGGAAATTATGACAGGGAAAATAAGTATACAAAACTTAAAAAAAATATATTAGGTGTCTTAATAATTCCTTTGGACCTATCTTCTGATGGGCTATAAATTTTGCTTTTAGCTTTCTGGTAGCTAGGGTGAAGAAGGAAACAAACTTAAACAATGGGCACTTTTTAAAAAGCAATGATTTCAGAAAATATATATTTATTTCTGATAAGATTTGAAAAATAGTTTTACCGTTAGTGATCATGAACTTGACAGTATGATTGAATGAACAACAGCCATAATTTTTCTATAGATGTTACAATTATAACATTAAAGTAATACCTTTTATGGGACCCTTTTAAAAAATAATTGCCTTCAATTCAGGCCATAGTAGCCAAAAGAATGCAACCCATATAGAAATCTCTCTGAAGGACTGGCATAATCCAAAGGTAAAATTTTAAGTGTCTATATGTATTAGAAGGGATTAAATATTTAATACTAAATTTCCAAACATATTTTATCACAAAACCAAGCTTTAAGACCGGTTTTGAAGTGCAGAGAATTCAATTATACCTAACAAATTAAAGGCAGTCTGTATGGTTCATCAGGACTCCAATTGTTGTCAAAGGTGAAAACACACATAGTCCAATAATAAAGATGTGCAACTGAATGATAGTTTTTTCCTATTAATTTGTAGGGTGTCCTAACACAGAAAAATATGCAAATAATGTGAATAGGAAAATCACAGAAGAATAAATACAAATGTCAAATAAACATATGAAAGATGATTAAATTAATAGTAAAAAGGTAAATATAAGTTAAAAGAAAGAGTATCTTTTTTTGAAATTTATTTATTTGAAAGAGAGAGCTGGGGGAAAGGGGAGAGAGCATCTTCAAGCAGACTCCCTACTGAGCACAAAGCCCAACAGAAGGCTCGATCCCAGGACCCTGAGATCATGACATGACCTGAGTTGAAATCAACAGTCAGACACTTAAACAACTGAGCCACCCAGGCACCCCCAAGAGAGGATATCTTATCATCACATTAGCAAGAATTAAAAAGTTGAGCTCCCTTGGGGCGCCTGGTTGGCTCAGTGGGTTAAAGCCTCTGCCTTCCGCTTGGGTCATGATCTCAGGGTCCTGGGATCAAGCCCGGCCTTGGGCTCTCTGCTCAGTGGGGAGCCTGCTTCCTCCTCTCTCTGTCTGCCTCTCTGCCTGCTTGTGATCTCTATCAAATAAATCTTAAAAAAAAAAAAAAAGTTGAGCTCCCTTATGTCTAATACATACAGAAATAAGTACTATGTTATCCAAATATGAGAGTATAAATTGAAAGGGCAATTTGACAGAATCTATATAAACTAGTAAACTTTCTTATGCACCCTAAGTAAAAATCCACACATATACACTAGAGGACACATATGAGGATGTTCATTGTAGCATTGTAGCACAAAATTGTAAATAACCTAAATATCTATCAGTAGAGGTATGGTAAATAAAGTATTATTTATCCACACCATGCAGTGGCCAAAATGAGTGAAATAAAACTATGTGCATCAATAAAAGATTTTCAAGTTATGTATTTATTTATCTATCATGTAATAGGCTCTGTGCCCAGTGTGAAGCCCAGTGCTGGGCTGGAAGTCATGACCCTGAGATCGAGACCTGAGCTGAGATCAAGAGTCGGATGCTTAACTGACTGAGTCACCCAGGCACCCCTCAGGATACACTTTTGAGTAAAATAATAGCAATTTGGTAGCACTATTTTTTTCTGGTAATGAATACAGAAGAGGATCAGCTTGTAAGTCAGAGCTCTGCAAGCTTACGAATTAAGATCTTATGGACAAAATGTAGAAGATGCCTATCCTTTCCTCCTTTATGGTAGGGAGTAGAGAGTAATTTATCCAACTCCTACAAAAATGTATTAAGTCATATGACATAAAGACAAGGGATCACAGAACACAAAACCAGTTTATCCCACTAGAACATCTGCCATTAACCTTCTTGTCAACACTTATTTCACGCAATAGTAAAAGGTTTTATATAAGCATCAACAACTAAGGCCTTAAATCACATTATTATAGGTTATCCCAAAAGCACTCCCAGCTCATGGAGTCAAAGGTAAAGAAAGAACCCATTTCTAGGATCATAATCAAGGATGTCACTAAACACCATTGCTATTTCCTGAATAGCTTTGGGCTTACAGTGGTGAATTTATATGACTGACATCTGACATGAAGCTAATTAGGAAAATGCTCGGTCCTTTGAACACATGAAGGATTTGGGGGAGTACTATTATAATGACACATGTGATACTGTAAACACTGAGTGGCATAGCTCTAACTGAAACTATGTATAAACACAGACTTCCTAACCAAGAGTTAAAGGTATAACAAAGTAAAATAAAAAAGTGCATGAATAAAAGACAAAATTTCTTAAACATGAAATATTGTAGCTATTCAATAAACTGTATGTTTTACAAAATCCATAAAATTATAAGTCTTCAAAGTTGACCTGTAAAATTTTCAGTCAAAGGACCAGTATTTGTTTCCATTCTTATGTCAGGAGTCTTTCCCATTAAAGAGTCTCATCAGAGGCCTCAAGTGGAAATAACTCAGATGTAAACATCTGTGCCCTAAAAGCATTCCTCTGGCATATCTTCGTGACAAAATCTTCCAGGTAACTCATGAATGCACCTTATGAGAAGCTAGAGAATGTCACTAAGTTTCAGGCCTACTAATCAATTAATTCATGCTGTATAACATCTTCTACTGACCGATGGCTCCAAAGATGTCCAGGTGCTCTAATCTCTGACCTCTGAGAAAAACACCCAACAAGGGGCACATTCCAAAGCACAAATTGGAAGTTTTGCCTCACTGTCATCCACAGTACTACCCAAACCAGTAGGTTTTATTCATTTCTACATTTCCTTGGAACATGTTGAAATAAATACATATCAAAGAGGAAAAAATTGATTCATTAATTAAAATTAAAAGCATGTTAAAGTTTGAGGGTATGGTTTCCTCTCTAATCATATGCAACTCCCATTAATGAGTTGAGTTAATATAAGTGATTTTCATAGAAACTGTCCAAATCAAAGAAGAAACTGAGGACATTTTAAAGAACTGAGAGAATTCCTTATTGATATAGCAAACAAAATAATAATGTGGTTACTGATGGAGGTTTGACAATAATAATTTCATATGCAAAAGCTCTGACTTACCAAGGGCTAAGTGCCTGACACTGTACAGAAATACCTGATATAGATTTGCTCCTCATAACCACTTTGAGAAGTGGACATTACTTTTTTCATGTCATATATAGCAGGAAACTGGAGCTTAGCAAAGTGTCAAGCCTGGCCTAAGTTCATAAGATTAATAATGTTGATTCCAGGACTCAAACCCAATCAACCTGGCTCCAAAGTTTGTGTTCTTTAATAAATACAGAGTTGCTAAGGGAGGTTTTAAACCACATGTTTCTAAAAGACATTTCAAACTTGGTCTTCTTTGTACAGGCCTCCAGAAATTCATGATACGAATATTGATCGGTTATATACTTTCTGCCTGTGTGTTCTGGTACTCAAGAAACAACAGTAACTCTATTTTTAAAAATTTTAAACATCCAATTCAGGCCACAGAACAATTTTAACTTGACAAAAACTAGTCTTATGTGAGCACTTGTGGTACAGGAAAAGCTGTTGTTCACTTTTATCTTTAGAAAGCTAGACAATGTTAGCCATCCTAAGTACGTGTGCAGAACAATATGATAGCTTTGTAACCTTGCAGAGGCAGCATGATTAATATTTAGTACTTTAAGGAAAATATATCCATTTAAAGTGATCTAGCATTCCAATCAAGTAGCACAATGAAGTTAAAAGAGGGAAAACATAATAAATATTGTCATTCCTGAAGTTTAGTAGAACTTTCCTATTTTTTTTCAGTTTCACTTTTTAATCCTGAAGGCATTACTTCAGTGTGTATACATTTATGCTAATCATATACCACAGCCATGGGTTCTTCTATCAATATGAAATGTTTTGTACTTGCTGTTTTTGTGCATCTTGTATTGTTATGTGCAATATACAAAATAATGTGTCTAACTATGCCATTTATGCTTTTGAAAGAAAAAGCAAATTACTTACTGAAGAGAATGGCATTTGCATGCATGTGTGTCAGCTTTCAAGCCATTTCCTTCTACAAAATATTGCTTTCTACACTTAGAAAATGCATCCATCCATCAGTTACAAACCATTTCAAAGCACTTTATGAATCTACAGAGCAAAATGTACTTATCTTACATTGGCAGTGTCCCAGCTGTTACAAAATTGCTATTGTCCTAATACTTACAAGGCAATTTTAGCATCAGTTAATAATTTTACAGGATAGATAACTTCTAAAGCATTATAAAATGACAGACATTAAACAATAGCAACTTAGCATTTTTTGAAACAGTTCATGACAGCTTAAAAACTAAAGTGATTTTAATGTATAGTCTATGCAGTTTTAGTTTCTCATTGACAATTCCTTTAGAAGATAAAAATGTGAAAATCCTTTTAAATAGTGGGTGAAAGAATAAAACAAATTTATCTTTAAAAGATATTCAGTAAAAATCTCAATTAGGAATAATGTCTCAAATCTTCCTGTACAGATAGCAGGTGACAAGAATTTGAATTTATTTAGGCAGAAAAAAAAAAAATGATGGTATCATTTAATGGTAGGGTACCACAAAATAAAAAGGCATATCTATTCATTAAAGCTAATACAAAAAGAAAATACAGCGAATAGCATTTTATATAAATCAGTGTGCATTATTTCTTCCTAAACACTGTTTTCTATCAATCTTAGTTTAAAAGCTTCAGTTAAATGGAAAATCTGGGTAAATGTAGCACATGTGTTCTCTCTTACTCTCTTTGTTTAAGTTGTTGGGGGTAGCTATACAACCCATTTTGGGCTGGATATTTTACCATTCACCTTTGATAGCTAATGCCTTGATGGTACAGAAAGAAAAATAGCTCTAAACAAATTACATTAATTGGTAGTTTGGTACTTTGCATGTGCAGTCTCTTCAAGGAAAAATGCTTTTGATAAGCACCAATGTACAACAGTGGCTATTTTCATAAATGGACTTATTAAATAAAACCAATTACTCTATGAATGTTCACAAAGGCCAAGTAATTGACCACATCATCAAAATATAGCCTAAATTCCCTTAGTGCACAATTACCATCTTCTCTATCACTGAGCACATTGATATTGCATGGGCTCATTGTAGACCAGCTACTTCAGAGAACCTAGTACAAGTTGAATTTTCAAGTGATGAAAACTGTATTTGTACGTTTTAATTTTCTACAGACTGTTACAAAGATATTTTAATACTGCTATTTTAAAATTATCAAATGAGAAGTTTGTATAATTTTAACCCTTTTCATGGCACCAATATACCTAAAACTTATAATTCAAAGTCTCAAATACTTTTTTCAGTATATAATCCATGCTATTTATTAAGCAGTGTGTATTGAAGACCTACAAGGCTTTATTTTACTCCTGCTTGAAGGTAAAGTAGATCAAGTAGCCAGTCTGTATTGTCAGCTCCACAGAGGCAAGGACCATGTCCCTCCCAGATGGCTGCATTCCTGTCATCATATACAGTGTCAGGAAAGAACGTGTATACTACAGGTGCCTGCTGACTGACTGATTGAATTAGTTTGATCAATTGAGATGGAATTATTTCAATCCTACATTAGGATTTTTTTTTTTAATTTACAGTTTATTTACATTGGAAATTTCAAGCTTTTTTCTTGATGAACATACAGAGACTATTCCTCAAAAAGGACCCAATTGACGCTAACTTGGAAAACCAAATGGCCACTTCTTGTCAAATATTAATTGAGAAATATGCATCTTTCTATTAAAAAACTTATATTGGGGCTGCTGGGTGGCTCAGTCAGTTAAGCATCCGACTCTTGATTTCAGCCCAAGTCATGGTCCCAGGGTTCTGGGATCAAGCCCCGTGTCGGGCTAGGTGCTAAGCATGGAGCCTGCTTAAGATTATCTCTCTCTCTCTCTCCCTCTCTCTGGCCCACCTCTTCCTCCCACTTCCACTCGTGCTCTCTCTCCTCTCTCCAAAAAACAAAAAACAAACAAACAAAATTCTATCACATATTTTTATTCCATTACAAACTTATAATATCTGTGATAAAATGTTCATATTAATAATATGAAACTGGGGTTGCCTGGGTGTCTCATTGGGTTAAAGCCTCTGCCTTCGGCTCAAGTCATGATCCCATGAGCCCAGCATCGGGCTCTCTGCTCAGCAGGGAGACTGTTTCCTCCTCTCTCTGCCTGCCTCTCTGCCTACTTGTGATCTCTCTCTGTCAAATAAATAAATGAAATCTTTTTTAAAAAATAATATGAAACTGACTTACCTATAGTGAAAAAATAGAACATAAACGTAATATTAGGTAATTCTTCCCCTTTGCCTTCTTAGATCATCAAACTAATGACAGACCTATTTAACTTATCAAATATTTATTTACCTTTGCTTTATTTATTGTTGTTAACATGTTATTTACTATTGATACAACATAACTGAATAAAAAACATAAGTAGATCTCAGTACTGAACGACGAATTTGTTAAAGTTATAATTTTAAAGTGTCATTAAATTCAATCATGTTTTAATCTCAATCTCAAAATACAAGTCCATCTTCCCAATTTTTAGCAAGAATGTATTTAATGACAGTGGAAATGAATTCCTACTTATAGAAACAAAACTTATTTATTTGGGGAGAGTGCCACAGAAGTGGGTGGAATTTGGCAAGCAGGGGTTTTCACAAACAGAAGCAGCCTAAGAGTTTTCCATCATTTTTTATTCCTGAGCTCTAAGATATTTCAGACACTCCAGCATGTGATCTTTGAAGTGTGTTTGTAATATCTCTTTCTTGAATAGATCTTGAGTAGGTTTCTACTTTCCTCCTCAAGCCATTACATCACTATGCTCCATTTCTTACTGCCTGCCATCTATGTTTAACCAAATGTGAAGACTCTTTCTAATGATGCTCTCAGAAGAGATCAGATATTTGTTCTGCAGGGCATTCAATCTGAATTTATATCCTAAATTAAGCCCAGGCCCAGTACCTAGAGATTAAACTACCCTACAGGAGGATTCCACTGTAGATTCTTAAGCATATAGCCAAGAACTTTCAAAGGATGTTTATCTTATTGTTGAGTCTCCAAACCTAAAAACTTGTTGCTAACTTATTTTTCTTTGCTAACACACCTGTAGTGAATGAATTATTAATGTCAACAAATTACATTCTGAAGTTATTTGTATTATTCAGATGCACAACTGGTTTCAGGCAAGAAACCCTGAAGAGTAAAATGGGACAGTTTGAACAGGGAATTTACTTAAAGGAGGATGAGCATTAATGTTACACATTTTTAATATAAACTGGATACCATAATATTTCAAGAAATTGGTCCAGAATTAGCATATTTGAAATGTCCTCCTGAGATTTCACATTGTCTTGATTGGTCTGGTCCAAAGGAGGCAGACCCAAATCTGAGGAAGAAGACAAACTAATTCTGATTTCTGGGATAGCACATACACAAAAGTAGACATGATCAAGCATCACTGGAGTTTGCCGAGTCACTCTGCCCAGACTCTCCCAGACGCATTTCACCAAAACTACCATTTTGAATAGCTGCCCTAAAACATCATCTACTAATGGAAAAAGTGTCCCTATTTGGTATGAATGCAACTTGTTAGGAATAAGAGATCAACCTTTTTAGAATCTACCCAAAGCTTTAAGTTGATAACACTGATACATCAGTGTGTAACACTGTTATTGATAACACTGTAACATCAACGGGGGCTCTGTTTATGTAGTAACTTGATGAGTGTATCTCATATGAGCATTAGAATGACTTATCTTGGGTATATTCAATAAGGTGTTATACTGTAGCATGTACTCTAGAGCTAGGATTTAAATGCTTGGATTTAAATCCCGTTCTAGCATTTTTACTATGTCTCACCTTAGGAAAATTGTTTCACATCTCTAAATACCTTCCCTTATTTATAAAATGTGATGATGATGATAACTTTAACTACCAGAGAAGATTAGATTTACCTGATAAAATCCATGTAACAGTGCCTGGCATATATTAAACACTAAAATACAATTTAGTTATCATTTTTAACATGTTTGTTGGCTTCATTATGTCCTTCATATATATTTTACCAGAGTAAATCAGAAATCCATTTAACTCAGTACGACGTTTTTGCTAACACTCACAAACTAGGAAATAACAGACTGAGTTGAGTAGATATTGCAAGAAAATACTCTTGTATGAAAGGAGAATTTTGATATCTATAATATCACAAAACTATCTTCAAAATATAAATTATTCAATTGCGTATCTTATCTCAGAAGAGCTTGAAAATTAAAACCAATCCCTGTTGCTTACAACTATTTTATGAGCATTTGCGTAGTATATAATACATATAGGATAATAATAATCAAGAGAAAGCTTATATAAAAATCATAAATAAAGGAAGCATACAAATTCATGCAATTTGAGGCAGGATGACTAAACCTTTTGAAATTAAAGAACTTTTAGGAATATAAAACACATAACTGTATTGCTATTATTGAAAATGAAGATATTGATACTGTTATTTCTGATAATCATTCAACTTTGATTGATTCAATCTTTTTGTAAGCTAAATAAAACTTATTTGGGGACTTGTTTACTTTGAATGTGTAATTTTATGTACGTTTTTCTCTAAATTTTTATTTAATAGCAAATCCAACATATTGTTTTACCTATTTCTTGAATATTAAAAGTAGACATTCCAGGGGCGCCTGGGTGGCTCAGTGGGTTAAAGCTTCTGCCTTCGGCTCAGGTCATGATCCCAAGGTCCTGGGATTGAGCCCTGCATCAGGCTCTCTGCTCAGCAGGAAGCCTGCTTCCTCCTCTCTCTCTCTCTGCCTGTCTCTCTGCCTACTTGTGATCTCTCTCTGTCAAATGAATAAATAAAATCTTAAAAAAAAAAAAGACATTCCAATCAAATGTTTATGCTGAGGTTATCATTTTAGAAAAATTAATTTTTAATATGAGAATGAACTCACTCTTAAACAGTTTCATTGACAATCAAAACCTAATTCTCAAACACAGAGTAGATAACTTAAACATCATATAAAAGAATTACACTTTCTACTTCTGTTAACAGTGCAAACAAAATCATGAAACAAATGAGGTTTTGGGGGTTTTGTGTGTGTGTGTGTGTGTGTGTGTGTGTGTGTGTTTCCAGAAAACTCTTTGAAAGCAGCTTTCATGTTATACTGGGACCATATAAAATATTAGATAAGATCATGTATAAAAAGGACTTAACATAGTGTCTGGCACATAGTAAGCCTTTAGTGTATGTTAGCTATCACCATTCATCATCCTTATGTTATATAAACAATGTTGTCTTTTCATTACTTGTTTTCCATCTTGAGTATAAACTCCTTGATCAACTGACACAAGGGTGCACTTGTTTCTCCTGCTAGGAATATGCTGAATAATTTATTGTTTTTCAGATTCTGTCCCCACCCAAATATGTCTCCTTTCTGTTTAGTTAATTAATTCTGTTTAGTTAATTTAGTTAATTATACCTTCAACATCGTAATAGTCCGTCTCTTTCTAAGTCTAAAAACAGTAATGGCAAATTATTTCTTCATTATCAGTAATAACGTTTATAATGTTAAGTGTTACTTTGTAACATTTAGCAATAAAAATATCTGATGTACATTCAGTTGGCTACCAAAGATACAAGATAGAGGGACGGTGTCTCTCAGTTGAAGGAGCACCTAATAATTGTTCTGGGATTGACACTGCTATTCTCGTAAACAAACAATACCCAGTAAAGCTAAAATGTTTTCTTTTTCTCAAACATAACCGCCCATAATTGGGTGAGAGAATTTCACAAACAATTAACAATTGTTTTGTCTTTTAAAATACAATAAATATGCAAATTGCAACTATTCACCCTAAGTTAAATTGTCCAGAAGTTGTGTTTTTACAGTAAACTCTAACTCCAAAATAAGAAACATTGAAAAAAAAATCACTATTGCCCACCTATGATGTAACCTTGCAACAAAAGAAAAGTTTTTACAAAAAAAATAGCAATGTTCTCAAGACTGTTTATAAAAGTAACAGATATCTTCAAAATGAGATCTCTTTTTTCCAGCAAATAGTTCACCATTTCTGTTCAGTGTGAATGTAGAATTTTCAGTAAGATTTATAAGTATATAATCCTGTAAAAAATATAAGTTCATTCTTAGCATCTCAGCACATACACAAAAAAAATTATACTTCAGAAGTTACAAAAATTAGAACATAAAATCATGATACTTTTAAAGTAAATATTTCCAGATTTCTCTCCTCTCTATCTCCGAAAATGCCTATAGATTTGACTCTAAGGCTTTGATTTCTCAACAAACTTTAATATTAAAGTTGTCATGTGTATTACACTATTTGTCCACCGTCACCTTTTGATCCTTTTGATCCCATCTTAGATTTAAATGAAAATTTCTTTAAATTGCTCACATTTCAAAGGCTGGAATTAGGATTCTTATGATAGAAATTGTGGGGTTTTTTTCCAAAAATTTTTTGAAGCATGAATAACTTCAGGTCATGAATAGCTTTTTCAACCATATGCCCTCAAAGTACAACATATTTTATTTGTCATCTTCCTATAGAAGATCCTGAAGTTATTTATAATATGTATGATCTTTAAATAGAGGGTATGGCTGATGCTTTTCCATAGCTGAAAACCTTTGTAAAGAGGCATACTTAAAGTGGACAATGAACACTCTTCCATAGGAGTGGCAAACCTTTCAAAACCAAGCAGGAAGTCGAACCATGCACTTTTGCTCTTCAGAAATCAGTCCTCCACACTTCTTTAATACTGTACCCCAAATTATTTGTGACCATCTACTTCAAACAGTCAACATAATATGCACTGACTGGTTAGTGTTTGTTGCATGCTATGGGGATTCAAATGATGTGTAAGATCTCAATCTGGCCTTCAAGGACATTACAGTGTAACCAGGAAGATAAAGTTAAACTTCAGGGAATGAACTCAGGAGGATAATCAGGCATTAAAATGTACAAAGCAGTCTGTATGTACGCCAGGGGTACTATTTTTAAGTACATCTCTGTGCATCTTGAGAGGTACTCATATATGGGTTTTCTTCCCTGCAACACTTTTGCTGCTTTGTCCCAGGAAAGGATAAAGTGAATGCCACCTCAGGAAGGAGCAGGGCATGGAAGGAGGCAGTTTCTGCAGGACTGGGAAATTTTAAAAAGCCTCCAATCCCTAGGGGAGGAAGTTGAGAAAGAATGAAGAAAAAGGCATGAAGTCAATTAAGAACATCCTTTCTGACAGTTATCTTGTGATCTCTCTGATATGAAGAATTTGAGAGGCAGCGTAGGGGGTCGTGGTGGGGGGCGGAAATTAAGCAAGGTGGGATTGGGAGGGAGACAAACCATAAGATTATGACTCTTAATCTCACGAAACAAACAGGGTTGCGGGGGGTGGGGAAGGTAGGAATAGGGTGGCTGGGTTATGGATTTTGGGGAGGGTATGTGCGATGGTGAGTGCTGTGAAGTGTGTAAGCCTGATGACTCACAGACCTGTACTCCTGGGGCGAATAATACATTATATGTTAATTTTTTAAAAATCCTTTCTTACTATTCCCCCATTCTCCAGAGAGTGTAGGGGAGCCAAGAGTTGTATATAACAGAAGGTGTGTTTGTGTGTAGTCTCCTGGAGTATTTATTTCAGTTTGGCCAGAACACTAGTCTAACTTGTGGTGATTCAATTGACATGATACTGGTTTTCAGACCATTGGAACTAACTAACCTTGACACACATTGAAAGCATTCTCTCAGAATACTTGGATTATTTTAGCTGACGCAAATTCACTAATTTGACTTCTGCCAAGTTTTTTTTTAACATAAAAAAAAACATAGACTTACAGAAGAGTTGTGTAAACAGTACAGAGAATTCTTGTGTACTCTTCACCCAGCTTCCCAAATGTGATCTTCTATAAACGTAGTTTAATGTAAAGTAAAACCAAGAAACTAACAGTGATACCATATCATTAACTAATATACAGACCTTATTAGAATTTTGCCAGTTTTTCCCAAATATCTTTTTTTCTGGTCCAGACCCAATCCAAGGTCCCATATTGCATTTAGTTGTCATGTCACTTTAAGGTTCTTCAATCTGTGACAGTTCCTCAGTATTTCATGTTCTTAACACTTTGGGAAAGTATATGCCAGTTATTTTTTAGAATGTCCCTCAATCTTTGTTTATTTTATGCTTTCTTGTAATTAGAGTTACAATTTTAGATGTTACACTTTAGAGTTCAAGTTAGATGTTGTAATTTTTTTACCAAAAATAAAACTGAAGTGATGAGTGATGTTATATCCTTCTCAATACATCATCTAATGGGGTATATGATGACATTGCATCTTATTACTGATGATAATGTTAACTTTGATCACATGGCTAAATTGTGTCTGCCAAATTTAATTAAAATTAAAATTAAATTTTAATATTTTACTTTGTAACAAGTATATTGTGAGGAAACACTTTAAAACTATATAAGTACCCTATTTTGTATCCCTCACTAATTTTAGCAGTCACTGATGGTTTGAACAGCATGTATATAGATGGGTAGGTACAACAAATATTACTGTAGTGTTTGTTTAATAGTGATTTTCTATCCCTTCTTGTGGATTTATTAATATATATTCTACTATAAAAGAGAGTACTTTTATCTAGTTACTTTTCCATTTATATATCTGTGTGGAATCATTGATAATTATTTTAATCTAGAGGCATAAATTCAAATTCAAATCTAGCATTATTTGAGTTGTTCTACAATTGGCCCAACTTTGGCCATTGGGAGCTCTTTGAATGTGTTTCGTGTGGGTTTTTGAGATGCCTCCATCATTTTATTAGTACTTCTGGTTACCTCAAAACATTCCATTCTCATCTTCTGTTTTCCCTGTGCTGGTCCTTCGTAGTGTCAGCCATTTCTCTAAGGAGACCTGGTCCCTTTCATTGGAAAATGACATTTACAGTACAAGATTCAAAAGCTAAGTGTGCTCATTGCTACTTGGGGTGTCATGGTTTCTAGGCCCTCTTGGAGAACAGTGTTAATAAATATATTTATCTAAAATAACACATGAATATGCCTGTTTATTCCTGTATCTATCAATATATATATATGAAAAATTATGAGTTCATACTGATACCTTTTATTCTAATTTAACATGACACAGTTCATTTCAGTCTTCCCTCATTTTCATTTGCAACCTCCCTCTCTGACAATGAGAAACATGGTTTTTGTCATATATATTTTCTCATTGTTCAAACCTCGTATGAACATAAATTGTTTCAGAATTGCTAATGTATACCCATGTTAGACCAAATATACTATACAGAGAACAGTATTTTTGGAAAGCTTGGTTTTTTGTTTGTTTTTAGTGTTAATTTAGTCAGAATACTGCTTTCTGAAGTTACTTACATTCCTTCCTTTATCCCCACCCACTTCACTGTGGTTATTTTATTCATTTATAATACAGTTGGGTTCACTTGGTATGTTTGTTTCCATTCTGGGTTCTACACACATCCTGGTTTAGTCAATCACTTATTTATTTGGGATGTATGTAAAACAATACCATGATCCTAAAAATAAAAGATATAAAAAAATGTATATTCGCAAAAGTATTGCCTCTTTTTCAACCGTATACTGTGTTCCCATTATACACACCCCTGTATGTAACCAATCATTTTTGTTTCTGTTTTTCCTTCCTATGTGTCCTTTCCACAAATGAGCAGATATGTGTATATTCTCTTATTCTTTATTCTCTCTTAGATGGTCATATACTATAGATGATTTTTGCTTTTATCACAGAACAATATATCCTGAAAAGGCCTTTCTTATGCTTATTCATAGATGCATAGTACTCCATTGTGTAGATGTACCATAGTTTATTCAGTTACTTTCCTATGTGTGGGCATTTAGGCTGTTTCCAGTGTTTCACATTTTATGAAGAAAATTTTAAGGGATTCCCAGTGAAAGAATTTGTTCCTATGTCCTCTGGAGGTATCCTTGGAAAATTTCAAGAATCTTTGTCAAACTCCACATCAAATAGGGCCCTGAAAGTATAGTGCTTCAAGTGCTACAGGTTAGGAACAGTTTGTGGGGGTAGAGCAATAGGTTCCTTAGGGTCCTTATCTGAATTGTAGGGCATCCAAAATTTTCATATCCTCAATAGCTGAAAGTACAAGTAGATCAAAGGAGGTCTACGTGCACTGCAAAGACTGATGGTGCATTGTGACCAAGTTCACCATCAGAAAGAGATTCTAGAATGATGTTCAAATGGGACCAGTACCTTAGTGAACTGCATTGGAAAAAAGTGTCCAGGTAGAAAGAGGGTCCTCTCAGCATAGGGGGCAGAGCCTTAGAGAACAGTACAAAACAAATCCATTGCAATATTTCCTCTTCCTAAGCTTCCATCTTGAAAAGTAGGTAGGGAAGGAGACACTCTTTGAAGAACTAGGGAGAGCTAAATCTATCAGGTAGTTTGAATTTAAAATTGAGTGAATGTTACCTCACAGAGACTACTATATTAATTATGTATTGCTGTGCAACAAATTACCCCAAACCTTAGTGGTTTAAAACAACAAACACTTATTATCTCAAAATATATATGGCTCAGTAATTTCAGAATGGCTTAGCTGGGTGCTTCTGGCTCTGGGTCTCACATAAGATTGCAAACAAAATGTCAGCCAAGGCTTCTGTCTTCTGAAGTCTTGATTCGGGCTTCAGGATCTGCTTCCAAGCTCATTCACATGGCTGTTGGCAGGAGGCCTTAGTTCTCACTAACTATTGGCTAAAGGCCTCAGTTTCTTGCCACATGGGTCTCTCTATGGCTTTTGAGTATCCTCATAATATGGCACTTGGCTTCCCTCAAAGTGAGTGACACCAGAGAAAGAGCAAAGAGGAAACTACAATGCCTTTATGTCTTAAATTCAGAAGTTACACATTGTCAATTCCACCATATTCTTTACTTTTGAAGCAAGTCCCTAAGCCAGCTTAAGTTCAAGAAAGGGAAATTAGGTTCCATCTTTTGAAGAAAAAGTATCCCTTCAAAAGAATACGCAGACACGTTTTACAACCACGACAACTGGTTTATACAGGAAGAAATGAGCTATCTATAATTAACAAACTAAAACGTGTTTCTTTTAACAACAGGGCTTAGACTCCAGAACAAGCTCAGTATATAATAAAGGTAACTGCCTTTTTTTTAACATCTTATGTGTACATTGTCACCCATACTACAGGGTAAAGATAAAAGACTGAATCTATATTACCTCTATGAAGTCACTAATATCTTCACCTCTCCTTTTAGCTTTACCACCAATAAAACTGGAGAAAGTTTTAAATTCTCATTTCTACAGTTTTTGAATTCTACAATATAAAATCCCTTAGATTCAAGTACAATAAACTTTGGGAGAAAGCTGTGTCTTCAGTTATACCTTGGTTAGAAACTCATTTCTAGTTATTTACTAATTTTGTGTGAAAATTTCTTTATGCTTCAGTGTTATGCGCAAATAGGGAAACTAATACCTCCTTTATGGTATTGGCATAAGCATCACTGAAGCACCTAGCACAATGGCAAGAACACTGTGGGTACTCAAAAAATGGTATTATAATCATGCCACATCAGTATAATTATATTGAAACAGTTTTAGGATTGACTTTCCTAAACTGCACTCTGTGTAGTACTCTTTAAAGTGTTCTACATAAGAATAAGCATCAAGGACGCACAATCAGATGACATCAGGACACAAACTTTGCCATCATCATCGAGTGTAATACTGGTAGTAAATGCACACAATGAAATCTATTTAGGGCTTTTGAGTTACCAAGGGAAGATTTCTACTAGGTAAGAGTTCTGGCACCAGAGTCAGATACACTGGGTTAAGACACCTGGTCTACACTTACTAGATGTATGACATCGAGCAAATCAGTAACTTCTCTAATGCCTCAGTTTCATCATCTATATACTAGAAAGGATAATACCATCCTCTGAGGATTGTGGGAAGGATTACATTAAAGTCATTAAAAGGAAACCCAGAATATAGTAAGTGCTGAGTAAATGTTAGCTGTTTTCATTAACATGTTTATGCTTAATATTATTATTAAAAATCCTGTTTTTGTTCTTTGGAAGGAAAAAGAGTTTTGAAAGTTAAAAACTGAGCCTGGGTGGCTCAATCAGTTAAGCATCTGCCTTCGGTTCAGGTTAATTCCAGGGTCCTGGGATCGAGTCCCACAGGAGCCTGCTTCTCCCTTCCCTCTGCCCGCTGTTCCCTCTGCTTGTGCTTTGTCTCTCTCTCTGTCAAATAAATAAATAAAATAAAAATTTTTAAAAAGTAAGTTAAAAACAGAAAACATACCACTATTACTACTGGGTGATATTTTAAAATCATTTCCCAATGGTTTTTTTTAGCAAATTATTTTAAGAATAATAAGGAAAGATTTTCTTTTTAACCCCTACTCACTTCAAAGGGAGAAGAATCTCAGAAAGAGGCTGAATGTTGTATGTGGGTAAATTTCAGAGCTAGAAATATCAAAAACTTCAATATTTCTGAATCTGATTGAAGATATATAACTGTTAATCATTCTGAGGTTAATACAAACAGAATGTCTTTATGAGAAAAGAAAGGCATGTAGCTACTTCTGTGGTTGTGTCCCCGAGTGATCTCCCTGCCTCTCCAGACCTCTGTCCTCAATATTAACCCATCTCCCAACAGTGTCCTCCAGTATCACTCCAAATGTGCCAGAATCCTCCAAATTGGTCAGAATCCTCAAAAGATTCTTTACCAAATTAGTTTCACTGATATACTAAACTCTTCAACAAGCGTCGAAATTCTTGTGATTGAGAGAACTTGCCAAGGGGCTAAGCAGCAGTGTGTAGCTGAGAAAGCTTATTCTATACTCTAGGAGAAAAAAATAATAACTTTTCTCCATATGATATATTTTAGAAAGGTTAGCTCAACTGAAAATTTTACACAAAATGAAAGCTTATTTAAAATATGCACTCAGTCTATTACTGGAAAAATGTGGAACTTAAAACAAGTACTTTTTTTTTAATTGTGTTATGCTAGTCACCATAAACTACATCATTAGTTTTTGATGCAGCGTCCCAAGATTCATTGTTTATGTGCAATACTCAGTGCTCCTCCTTAATAATGTCACAAGTTTCCACAATAGAGCGTTAGCCTCTTCTGGTTGATAGAGGTCTAGTAATGTACGTGAATATCACTGCAGTCCAACTCTACCTTATGGGATAAAATGACTCAAAATTGAAACATCACGTTTCTTGCCTAAGGCTATGAGAATAGTCACATTTGCACATGTGGGTCTTAGTGCGTACTTGTTATTGCACACACCATCTTTTCCTCAAAATTCCCATTCTGACACACTCAAGGAGGAGATATGCTTGTTTCCAAGAACAAGTTTTACATCTTTGCTCACTTCACAGAAGTCAGGTACTCATAAGATGCTTGAGAGGAATATCAAATCACCATCATTACTGCCTTTCTCTGATGTGCCCACCCCTGTTGTCCCTCAGGATGTGAATTTTGCATAGAAGTAAGTGGCTGAGTAAGGAATTGGAGGAGACCCTCTACAGAGCTGCAAGTGAGACTTTGGTAATATTAACAAGATGATAATGGTTGAAACTAATTTATACTAAAACATTAATGACTTCCATATGATGTTTCCCTTATAAATGACATAATTTATTGCCTTAGTTTAATAGAAGAATGATTTAAGGTTTTTCACCAAAAAGTCCCTATAAGAGACTATGTGGTTGGTGTCGCTTAATGCTGCCTTTCAAAATGGGGAATTGACCTTAATGTTATAGAACTAATGGCGTATTATAATTCCTGGTGAAGTTTAGGAATAAAAAAGGAAGACATCTAAAAACAATGCATCTTTTAGTAATTAGGTATCCTCTCAGGTAAATACATAAACTCAAGGTTTTCATTTTATTCAAAGCTTTAAAATGGGCTTACAAGTCTTTGCATATTTCAGATGATAGATGGTAACTCCAAACAGTGATATAAAACACATTTTGTAGATATAAAATGTTTCACAAAGTAAGGTTGATCTTTGTACATTGCTGGAATTTACTTTAGTACTTGAGTAAATAACATCTCCTTATGTGCCTTTATTTCCTAAATGGGAAAGAAAATACTTGCACCATAAACCATAATTTCTTTATCCTCTGAAAAGTTGTCATTGAACTAACATAAAGCACCCTGATTCTCACCTCTGGTCTGTAGTGACTGAAAGAATGACTTCACTTTCAAGCATAGTTCTTTAAACTCCACAGTACTGACCATCTATCGCGTTGTACATTTGAATCTACTGAATAAAAAAGAGTTTTAATGAATTCACAAGTAAAATCTATCAAATCTGAATCCTTGATATTCAAAAGAAATAGTAAAATCAAAATTCTCATTCCACTGAAGACAAAGGATTTTCCTTCATTTCTGGTGACATTAATGTAGCATGTGACTCAATTTAAGCTCCCCATTGGATAAGGAAAAAGTGACATTCTTCAGGGCAATAAATGGAACAGAGGTCTCTCCAGTGCAACACTAGCTGACAACAGGAAGGTGGCCAGCCCAGAGGTGACTCATAAAAGAGGCTAATTTCAAAACTAGGAATTAGAGGATAAGACCTCGGTATCTCAGTAAATAAAGACTATTTTTGTGAAAAATGATTGATATTCATATAAGGTGTTATGGCAGTAATTCTTAGCTTATTAATTTCAGCACACCATAACTCTGCAAAAATATTTTTTACAACTTGGGCTAGAAAAGGTTCTTTATGAATAGAGCAAAATGTTCCCAATTTCATTTCTCACCCTTCTTGGGTGCACCACTCATCATAGAAGAAGGTGTTCTCACACTGAGATCTTTCTGTTTAAGAAAAAGAATAGGTCTCTCAAACTAGAGATGGACCTTTTCTAGGAATTGCACCATGTAGACATAAGTCATTGTATGTGGCTCTGAAGGTTTTTTTTAAAAAGGCAACTTGGATTGTTACCCATTCTTTTGAAACAGAGGAAGGAAGAACCTTATTTTTCCTGAAGACCTTGGCATCTCAAAGCAAGTGCATCAATCGAAGTATTTCAAAATTGAAATAAGAAAACAAAAAGCCATCAGAAGTCTGTGGTTGATGAGATGTGGCCATGATGAATATGCTAACATAATCATTTGCACCCTTGCTGTGCACTTGCCAAAATCTTCTTATCCTCAACTTATACTTAAACCTCAACTAATTCAGAGCCTACTGAAAATATCATCAAATTTTCATCCCCATGACATAACATTGATTTTTTCCAAGTACAAAATAATCTATTTCACAGCGTTCTATAAAATAATCAGTAAGGTTGTCTGGCAAAATAGTTAATTGCATTTAATATATCTGTCTATAAAGTGGAAACCTAGATTTTGTTTTATGAAAATTCACATTTCATTTGAAGTGTTTGTTCCTTTAATTTTTTTTTAAAAATTTATCCCTTTCAAGAAAAAAAAGATTTGGTAGCAAGTTATCTTGAAAATACAATGCCTTTGACTGTTTAAAGAGACTGAAATTTTATTAGTAGGCTTTTAATCATTTAAAACAATAGACTATCTTCTATTCATTTTCAGTAGGACAAGGCAGTATTAAAACAAGACCATTCCATCAGAGAAGCTTGATTATTTCCTCAGTGTTTTAAATTATGCATATGATTGGTGACACAAATACATGTTTAAGTGGTTGCAAATTTAAAAAATCAATATTCCCAAAGAACTAAAATTATGCCCAATCATAAATAACAAATTAATTCACCTGCATATTTTGATCTACAACTTACCCCATGAACACGAACATTTTATAAAAGGGAAATATCTTTTCACATCTACTTGTGTTCATTATATTCATACAAATATGGTTCAAATCAAACAGAAGCCTTTTCAAAGAGAAGAAAAATTAGAACTGTTCACTGTTCTTTTCTTTCCCAGATGATCTGGTGTGAGATGCGGACTGCCATGTTGCACCAGACCCACAGCAACCAGGTCCCATTGTTCCCAAGGGAAACATAGCCTATGCGGGAATGCAATGGTGTACTCTGCAAGAAACATGGAAAATAGCATATGTCACTCCTGTACAGTACACAACAGACAATTATGATTCAACTGTCCAAATTATAATCAGTTTGACAAATGTCCACAAGCGTCTTCATTCTATTTTATATTTTCCCTAAGACAAGGCAATCACACAACCAGACAATTCCATCAGGGAAGCTTGTTAGCTGCTTAGTCTGTTAAACCCTGGTTGCCATAGCATCTAGAGTTGAAAAAGCTGCAGATTGGCATGAAAAAGCATGTCGACAATTGCCCTGTCACAGCATGCAAGCCAGGTCTGCTCAAAGGCAGCACACTACAAGTTTTCTTTCCCAGTTTGCACTACCCCATGCTGTTTAATAATATCCATTTACTGGTATTGGGATTGATCTAGCACAGTGTAAAATTCACATCTAGTGAGACTTTGCTTTTCACATGGAGTGAAATTCTTTAACAAATGGGAGTATGGCAATTAATTTAGAAATATAATACTGTATATACTGTAAAAAGTATATTTAGATTTAATGGAGAAACTGTCCAAAATTTTAATGCACAGTTCTCTAAAGAGCCAAACAATTTTACTTGGCAATTTTTCAGTTGACTTTCTAGTCATTTCTCAAGCCTAGTTAGTCATACTTTGGGGATGACAGATAGCTTTCAAAATTCAGTGGTACATTTTTAAACATGTTTTAATCATGCTGTAGCCATTTCTTCTTTAAGCGCATGGTATAATTTAATTAAGGATATACATTTCTAAAATAACTGTAATTTAATTAAAGATTAATATCATGAACACTGAAATTATGGTCTAGAGAGCAATGTGCATCCATTTTTTTTTCCAGAGGGATCATATACTTAACGGGTGATAAATTACCATGTATTAATAAGAAAAAGTGGGTTTCTACCAAAGGGTATTCAAACCCCTGCCAACTCTCAGATTTCTACAGTGCACGGACTTTAAATAAATAAAGCATGTTTACAAACAACCATTTGTTAGCTTATTGGAACTACAGAAATGTGAAAATATCTTCAGAAACTGTGAGACTTAGAAAATAATTTTTGCTTAGAAGTTTATACTTGCTTTATCCAGTCTGGCCATTATCTCCTTCTATTCTGTCACTTCAATTTTAGTTTTCCTTCAATGGCACAAAGAAAGAAAAATCTTAAAATACATACTCAAGAGCACAATTAACCTAGCAAACCAATATGTATATCAAACATGAGTGTTGTTTTGTATTTTCTAAAATACTAGCTCTTCCCATTGGTACCTATTGCTTTATTCTCTTAATGTCACAAAATCATAATTATTTAAGTATAAATGATCTGTTTTTGAAACTTGTGAAAAAAGTTGATAGTTTACCACACGCAAAAAAGTAAGTTAATATTTACATTACATTATAAGAGTATTATTTTTCATGTTCCTGAACTATTGATGGCCTCTTTTGTCCTAAACAAGATTATCAAAGATTTTTAAACAGAATAACCAAAAGATAACCACCTTGAGTTTTATATATACATATAAATCAGTATGAGTCAGTATAAATCATATACATGTATCTGTAGGAAAATAGTGTCACTGACTGAGCTTCTTCAGACTATAAATTTAAATCTCTCATTTTCTAGGAATTCTCAAAAATCTCAAAATCTTGGGATGAAACTTCGTTCACATATGGTGTCCATGAATGTGTTTTCTTATACCACATCTTCCAGTTAAAAAAAAAAAAGAGAAAAGCTGTTTACTTGTTAAAGGTCTTTTTATAAGCTTTGATGACTCAAAAACACCTTCATTTTAACACATGGGATTTGGCAAAGAACTTAACCATGTTACCATTTGAAAGACTTTGATATTTTGAAAGAGAGAGAATTAAAAACAACAGAGATTGAAACTAAAGTTGGCTTTTGTGTATAGAACATAATTTTCTCAAGTATATTTTTCAGTATAAGGATTTACTACTGAAATTTATCTGCCAGAATACCATAACGTATCAAAGCTACAGCTATCCTGAATGAACAATGATAAGTAGAGCCACAAATTTCACCCTCGTATATCTAGTTTAAAAAAAAAACTCTTGCTATAGCATTGCAGTACTCTAAATAGACAAATGTGTATGTCAACTAAAAAGCGTAACAAAAGGTTGAAACAAAATTTCTTCTATTACGCTTTTCCAGAAAGCTTGTATTTAAACTTTTGTTTGTTTGTTTCTCATTTCCTTACCTCACACGCAATACAGTGTACTTCGAGTTGGATTCAAGTAGGGACCCCCTCATAAAGTCTGTAGGATTTGCTTATTTTCCAACAGTCTTCAAAGTATTTGGTGTGCAGAGCCCACGAATTGGGTAGCATGGGAAATGAAAGTTTATGACTTAACTCAGAGTACCTTTGCTTTAGTCAGGACACCTTAATTCTTCCCCGTAATCCCAATGTTGCCTTTGTCTATGACTTACAAACAACTGTTGGTCTTTATAACCATGTTGTGTTAATATTACCTATTCCCAATACATTAAAAAAATTATGTATGAACTACATTCCCTTTTTGTGCCTGCTCTAGTTCATGTTTTTTCTTCTCCTCTAAAACTGGAAATTAAATGATTCTTTCTGAATTGCTTAGAATATTTTCAGTGGATATTATTGTGACTTTCGGAACATCCTCTACAAATAATTTTACCTTTCAGTCATTTGATTATTATCACATTGAAATTATACAAGAAAATGTCGATAAACTCAATATTTCATAAAAAGGAAAAAAACCTTAAGACTTGTGGCAGCAGATAGGTGGTATCTCGCAGTGGCATTACTTCCTTTCATAATACAAAGGGTAAATGTCATAATATGGATACTGTACTGCTTTCTTTCGCAAAATAAATGCATCCTATTTATTCCTCAAGTGAAATACTACTTTACACAAAATGTAGGTTTCATATAAGCACATACATTCTTATGTAAGGTAGTTCTTGTTTTTCTGAGTGATTTTGCCTTATTCTGAAATTCTCTTCACCTGACTGAAAGCACATTAACTGCTAGATAGGCATCACACTGATGTCTCCATGCTGTAGCATACAGCCGTGAATTTGCTACGATCTGTTTAATCAGCAGTGTATTGATTTTCCGCAGCTTTCCTTCATTTTAGCCCCATAGCAGGCTTCTGTAATTTCCTTTGGACAAAGTGTAACCAAACTGTGCTAAGTGATGTTGATTTGCAGGCAAAAGTAAAGGGGTAAATATAAATTAACAAGCTATAAACATTTTACAAGTGGGGAGTCAATAAAAACAGTGTCTGCAGTTTCTTTTAAAAAAATGATTTGAAGCAGATTGTTAACAAACGTGTCCAAAGAAACTGACATGAGTCTGAGAATAATTTTTGCGCTTTGTGATTAAGAATTGATCAGTCTAAAAGCCTCGGATGCAACTGAATCACCCATAAGCTGCTGGCCTGAAAAGGCTCAGCAGGGGCTGGTATTTGTTTGTTAAACTCCCATGATTCCAAGTAGATAATTGGTCTGTGAAGTTCATGGCAGAATCTGAATTTGCTTTCTTGCTTCCCAGCTGGCTGAGCACTGGTTTATAGACTTCTGTGTACAAATTTAGCCAGCAGCAAACCTCACATCTTTAATATAAAAGGTGTTTTGTTGTGTTTTTCAGGTGCTGAGTGGAAAGCCCACACTCCAGAAGCTCATTAAAAGGGCCAAGTTACAGTACAGGTTTATTTCTGTCACAGCGTTTCTGAAAACAGTGACAAGGATTAATATGTTTCTTTAGTACTGGAAAAAGCCTGACACAATCCCTTGTGAATTTGATCATCTGTTTCATTGCCTGTATAAGATTCAGTCTCTTATTATATCCTGAAGTTACAGCTGTAAACTAATGCTAGTAAGAATTCATAAGCTATTGCAGGAGCCTGGGGCAAAACTAATTGTTTTATTCAACAGTCACTTATTTATTTAATATTTATTTCATACCCCTCTCTATCATCTTTTTCCACTGTTCCTCCTCAAAGTCAAGATTATCCTAGCTCTTTGTCTGAATGCACAGAGCAAATATAGAGACATGGGGAATTCATGCTTCCAGGAGCTTTCAAAAAAGTTGCTACAGAGCAGTGTATTGTGGAAATGTTGTCCACTCTGAATTTTTTATGAAGCTATTCTTACTTTCCTTTTCTTGAAATTGAGAGTCTTTGTTAAATTCTTTATTAAAAAGCAATATCTGCACAAACGTTATAACCTTTGTGCTTGTATAATCATGTGACATTGGGCTTTCTCTGCTAGTGGTTGCTATGTTTCTGGGACATGATTTGACATGTGGTACATGCAAATCCTAGTAAAGTGCAAACTATACCGTAAAATTTATTCCATTTTACATCAAACTAGATAGGCAAATATCTATTTTCTATTTTCAAAAATTTTCAAAAATTAGAAGTTCTAACAGTGTGCTCTATGGATACCATAAAACAAACCATCTTTTAAACTGGGGAATCTCTCTCTTTTTCTCAAGTTCATTGTAGAGGAATATTTATTTCTTACCTACCAGTTTTTTGTTATTATGGAAAATGACAGGCTACATTAGAATTATAGAGACAAAAACGTCTATTCAAAATTTCCAACATGATGCAAGTATAAAATAATCCATTTGTGTACACTTTATAAGAGTTGGTAAAAATAATTACAAGATTAGGCTGATGGAGTATATTCATGCAATGTTTGAAATTAGACATTAAGCTTCCCTCATGCTTAACAGAAGTTGCATGCCTAATTCCCTATGCACTATAGACATTTTAACCCATAATAACTGATTGTAAATACAGTATGAAACTAGCTGGAGCCTTATTTACACCTGCCAACTTGCTGCCCTCCAGCACTAAAAACAAAACCAAAATGGTAGCAAAAGAACTGCCAAGCAAAACACACTCTGCCCCTCATGTACACTCCTTTCTATTTCCACAAACAGAACCTTTTGCTTCTTGTTTTCCATCAACAAATTCAACTTTGGAATTTAAAATAAAGTTAAGAAAAAAGACATTTGCATGACATGGCAATAGCAAAATAATGGTCAAAATGGTCATCTCCTTCAAACATGTGTTCCCTTAATGTAAGTACTGTAAGTACTTCATGACATTTTTAATTAAGAAGTAACACATGTAAGAAAATAAGAAGGAGCTAACACGTGTGCCATGCGATGTGTATGTCACAATGGCAGCCACTTATTTTTCCTGAATAACTACAAGATTTGCACTCAATTTTGTTCATATGATAAAGGCCCTTGTCATTCATTAGAAAGAATATATCATAGATATTCTGGTTGATAAGGTTGTATTCCCTGTTATTTTTACATGCCCTGTGCTTCCTGGTCCTATCTCATTTACATAATGGCAGTCCAATTATTTCCATTTCTATTTTTTTTTTTTTAGAAGCTTAAAGCTTCTAAAGCTTAAACCTTTTAGTGAGGATTTCCTACTAACTTGATTCAATAAAAATAATTTCTGCTGAATGTTAGATAGTGGTTTACCCTTCCATTGTGGATAGCAATGATTTGCATTATTATTGCATATATTACTTGACTTGTGTATATTAAAATAGTAACATAAGGCATATAATAATATTTGCATACATAATGATATGAATAATTTGTGTATCAATATCATCTTTTTCCAGAGCTCAATACATGGAATTTGATGGTGAACTCTACCCTTAAGCATTCAATATGTTGAGTATACAAAAGAACCCATACATCTTGATTAATGTTTGAAGGTTGTTGAGGACAAATACTATTTTTATCACATAGAAGAAAGTTGAGGGTCACTTTTTAGACAAACAGTTGATGACTTAGCCAAAATTAGAACTCAATTTTCTTTAGACTTTAGATCATATCTGAATATTTCATGTCAAAAAATTATGATATACAGGTCTGGTAAACATGTATGTGGAGATCTGTTTCATTGGCTAGATTGTGGGATTATGAAAACAGGATAAATGCCTCATTTAACTTTTAACCAACACTAAACATATATTTGGTGTTCAATAAATACCCATTATATTGGATAAACTGAGGCTTTCAATATATAAATTGCCAAAATATGGTATGACAGCATATCGGTTCTTGTCACTTTTGGTAATGATGTTACTGGTTTTTTGGGTCAGTTTATTGCAGTTACAGGTTTCTGCACAGGGTTTGTTTATTGTCTTTTAATGGGAAATGAGGTGAATAGGAATAAAAAACAAAATAAAATAATATCTGGCATGCTATAGTCAGATGTTACCTGCTGCTATACATAAGAAGGAGATTAGATATTTTTGGAAGGAAAAAGTTAAAGTCCCAAGAACTGCCCATTTCTTTTTTCGTAAGCCTGTGAAGGACAGAATTCTATGAAACATTAGTAAACACAAAAATAAATACAAGAAAAATGCTATAAAAGGCATGATTGTATAAATTTATGGGAGAGTACTAATCAACCCATGTCATTCAGAAATTGCCTAAAATATAAGTTTCAATTCTGTGACTATTTGATTTAAGTAAATAGCATGGCCTTATACTTCCCATGGAAATCTGTACTAAGAAATAGACTAAGACAGATACAATTTGTTAGACTTTGAAACCAGTTATATGTAGCATTAGTCAGTTAAAAAGAACCAAATATTTCAAATTTCTTGGACCTTCCTAATAGATAAAATAACAAAGATTTTCACACTGAAACTAGGAGAAAGTCCACAAAATGTTCCCATGGCTATTTGGTCTCTTCTGAGATTCAGAATTTGTTTTTACCAATTTCTGTTCTCAGATGTTAAATCCTCAAGTGGTCAGGCATTGAAGTAAGTTACGTAGGTGTATGATAGAAATCTGAGGCATATTTCTAAGGACAAAATGTATGCCAGCAGTGCCAATCAGGCCCTTTAAAAGCACTGTTTTTTCAGGATGATTAATGACTAGATCTCCTCTTGACTTTTCTTTGCAGTTAAGTGGTGGTCTCAGGTTTATTTTGGTCATAAAGCACTGTTCTGGGAAATGAATTCAAATCTTTAGTTCTAACCTATTTAACCTTTAGATTATTGCTAAGTGGAAACTATGTTTTATTCCCTCAATTTCCTTTATTCTGTTATACTTTTTTCTTTCAAAACTGTTCAAACCAGGGAATTAGATATATCCTGTAATGTGCTGAAATTTATAGCTCAAGTAACTTTGGAAAGTTAAAATGAGTTTATGATCAATTTTCTGTGGATAAAAAGTATTGCACATCATAGCATGTTTGTGCCCGTACTGAGCAAAGTAAATGATTTGTGCTTTTGTAGCTTCTTCACATTCATTCACTAATGTTTTCAAAAATTCTTTTATTCCTGAATATCAAACACATGATTCTTTTTTTTTCTTTTAAGATTTATTTATTTGAGAGAGAAAGAGAGAAAGTGAATGGGGGCAGGGAGAGAGGGAGGGCATCTTCAAGCAGACTCCCTGCTGAGCATGAAGTGGAGAAAGAGCTGGATCTCACGACCCTGAGATCATGACCTGAGCCAAAACCAAGAGTTCAAGAGTCCAATGCTTAACTGTTTGAGCCACCCAAGGGCCCCTCAAACACAGGATTCTATTTGGTTGTTTTAGTCTTCATGCAAAGAGTATATGTTCCAGTTAATATGGGTGTCATCACTATAGGTGATGTGTCCTACAGAATTTTATAATAACAAGAGAATAATAAATATTTACAGAGCGTATACATATACATTTATCTCATTCTAACCATAGTAATACCATAGCTATTACTTAGAATGAAACTACTCCCTAATTTCCAAATCATATTGAGCTAGTTGTTTGCAATTTTTTAAAAGAGTTTATTTATTTGCGAGAGAGAGATTGAAGGAGGGGGCAAAGGGAGAGAGTTCCAAGTGGACTCCACACGGAGTGTGGAGCCGGAAGTGGGGGTCAGTTTGACGACCCTGAAATCATGACCTGAGCCAAAACCAGGAGTTGGATGCTCAACCAACTACACTAGCCAGGTGCCACAAAAGCTATTGAACAGTTTTGGGCATGTGAGTGGCATAATCTGATTTGTACTCTTTGAAAGATCAACTGTAGTTTTCAGGAAGAGATATGTTGAGAGAGATAAGAGTTCAGTGATCGGGTAAAATACAGACTCTTAAATACAGAGAACAAACCAATGGTTGCCTTGTGGTGGGTGGCAGGTCGGTGGGTGGGTGGCAGGTGAAACAGGTGATGGGGATTAAAGAGGACACATTTCATGAAGAGCACTGAGTAATGTAAAGAATTACTGAATCATTATATTGCACAAACTGAAACTAGTATGACACTGCATATTAATTACGCTTGAAAAAAATACTATTGTAGTACACCTAGTAAGAGATGTTGGAGGTTTGAACAAGGATGGTAGTAGTAGTGAAGTAAAACTGGCCAAATTCGAGAAGTATTTTGGGTGCAATGCTCACAGGAATTGCTGCTGCTTAGGTACAAGTGGTGAGGAGCAGAAAGAAAGATGATCGCTACATTCTGAGTATGGATGAATGGGGTGCCAGTTAACTAAGATGGAGAAAGTGTACATCTGTGTGTGTGCATGTGTGTGTATTGTGAGTATGCACATGTACACATGCTGGAGGGAAATCCAGGCCGGTTATGTTTCCACTTCCACAGCTGACTTTGTAGTCTCAGAGGAGATGGACCCATTCTAATTGCTGTTACAAAATTTATTATATATATAAAAAAAGAAACTGCTATTCGTGTGTCTTTCCCTCTTAAGCATCTTTGCCTTCTTCCCTTTTCAAAGATTAGTGATTTCTTCATTTTTTACAATTGCACCACAGTCTTTGGAATTTAAACAACTAAATGATCACTAACTAAATGCAAATCCAGATTCTCTTGTCTCTTTCTTTCCCACCCCCGGCAAAAACTCCTTTGACTCGTATTCTTCATTAACAAATGTTCAGGATTATCTTCTCAGGTAATCTCTTATGTTTCCCATTTCCAGAGTCTATCTAAAACTATTTGAATTGAGGATACCTCAGCTCTTTAATTCAATAGGCTAAAAATAATCATGTGTCTATACCTTTTTTAAAAAATAAGCAGTCATCTTACATACAATTGTTAACAAAATCTGTCAGTTATTGTTTTCATAATGCTTCCTCAGCACTTCCCTGCTCTAGTTCAGTGCTTTCTAAACAAGAATGTCTTGGGGCGCCTGGGTGGGCTACCCTATGACCCAGAGATTGCTTACTGGGTATTTACCCCAAAGATACAGATGCAGTGAAAAGAAGGGGCATGTGCATCCCAATATTCATAGCAACATTGCCCACAATAACCAAGCTGTGGAAGGAGCTGAGATGCCCATCAACAAATGAAAAGATAAAGAAGATGTGGTACATATATACAATGGAATATTATTCAGCCATAGGAAGAGAATACCCACCATTTGCACTGATATGCTTAGAACTGGAGGGTATTATGCTAAGTGAAGTAAGTCAAGCAGAGAAAGACAATTGTCATATAGTTTCACTCCTATGTGGAACATAGGCAATAGCATGGAGGACCATAGGGGAAGGGAGAAGGGAGGGAAATCTGGACCCTGGGAAACAAACTGAGGGTTTCAGAGGAGAGGGGGTTTGGAGGATGGGGTAACAGGGTGATGGATATTAAGGAGGGCACCTGTTGTGATGAGCTCTGGGTATTACATGCAACTAATGACTCATGGAACACCATATCAAAAACTAATACAGTGGCAGGGTGCCTTGGTGGCCCAGTGGGTCAAGCCTCTGCCTTCGGCTCAGGTCAAGATCTTAGGGTCCTGGGATCAAGCCCTGCATCAGGCTCTCTGCTCAGCGAGGAGCCTGTTTCCCCTCTCTCTCTGCCTGCCTCTCTGCCTGCTTGTGATCTCTCTATCTCTGTCAGATAAATAAATAAAACCTTAAAAAAAAAAAAAACTAATACAGTGGCTAATCGAACATCAAACTACAGAGCTGGCAGTGCTAGAGGCTCTATCCTCAGATATGCTGAGCATTAGGTAAGGTGGGTCAAAGCTCTCACCTTCCCTGGCAACTTTTGACAAGCTTCTGCAATTTAAAAAAATTACATATTAAAAAAATGCCTTGGGGCCCCTGGATGGCTCAGCCAGCTAAGTGTCTACCTTCAGCTCAGGTCATGATCCCAGGGCCCTCGGATTGAGCCCCATGTCTGGACTCCCTGCTCAATGGGTAGTCTGCCTCTCCCTCTCCCTCTGCCCCTCCCTGAGCCCCTCCCCCTTCTCATGCTTGTGCTCACGTGCTCTCTCTCTTAAATAAGTAATAAAGTCTTAAAAAATGAAAAACAAAAACAAAAAACCTCAACCTTACCCTGGTAAAGACTATTGGCTGCCTATCCCATATTCATTCTCACCCTCTGTGTTGTAGAACTGATGGTTCAAAAAGATCTAACTGGAAGTCATATAGGTTGAGTCCCTCAGAAGGGACAGGGAAAATGGCACAACCACCTATTTGTGGTTCTTTGGGCTTGGGTTATAGTTCCAATAACTTTGGCTGAAAATACATTGTAATTATGAGTTCTAGAGTTTCACATTACGAATCATGGAGTGGAAAGAAAAAACCCAAAACACTGATGACATTTTGGAGTTTTTTACTAAAAGCTCTCAGGTCTGTAACTCTTTCTAGCTGATATATATGCTTTCAAAATCATCTGCCAACTGATGACTCCCTCCAGCTCTTCTCATAAACTAATTTCTATTCTCTATAGAATCTTTAGTGCAGGAAAACCTCTTTCCACTGGCTGAACATTTGATGTACCTGTCTGCTTCTGAGTCTTGGCACATGCCATTGTTTGCCTCACGTGTCCCACACTAAGTGGAGAGACCACGAGGGCAGGCACAGTGTTGAGGTCTTCAGCATATCTACCAAATTCTGCACACAGTGCCTTGCACATACAAGGCATTCAGTATGTGTTGAATGACATTTAATTCCCCTTCTGGTGAGCTTATTAGTCCCTCTTCTTTCCATTAAATAGTTCTGAATTGCTTAAAAGCCTGGCTTAAAACTAATTTTCTCTAAAGTTTTTCATGTTTAATCCCACCTCATGATTGTACCTCTATTTGGCATTTTCTTGGTACTTATGCAGCTCTGGCTAATAAAAGCATACACCCAAGCCTTCTTGATGTATATCCTCATTTTCCAATATGTACTAAAGTGTTCTGTGGGCAGGAATCCTGCACCTTACCTTCCTTTTTGGACTACTTCCATATAAAACCTAGTATTGTGTTCTATTATACAGAACCCAATACATAGTGTTGACTAAACTGGAAATTCACTTGAGCCAATCTCTTCTCAGATATTATAAACCTGTCCCCATTCAAAAGAATAGCTTCCTATAAAAAGAACCAATTAGATTCTTCTAGAATCAGATAACCATATTTAAAATTGGCAGACAACTAGGGGTGCCTGGTGGCTCAGTCGGTTAAGTGTCCAACTCTTGATTTTGGCTTTCACATACAGTCCACATAAGCTAAGACAGACATATTGTCATATTTCATGTGCATTGTTTTCCTGCATTTAGAAGAGTCTGTACTTCAAAATAAGCACTCAGTAAAATACCTATAAAATGTATAAATGATTAGAGTGGCTACAGGAAGATATCCCTGGCATTGTCTTTGAAATGAGGCAAGTTTTGGATGAGCTGATGAGAACCAAGGAGAAATATGAATGCTCTCTTGCGGTAGCAGAGGTAATGCTGTAGCAGGAAAACAAAAACTACTTATAGGCTAATCTGGGACATTCTTTCAAGTTCACAGCAGGCAAAGGGACAGAGCTGTTCGGGTTTGGAACTGAACTGAAAAAGAACAAAATCAGGAACTATGAAGTCCAGTAGAGTGACTACACAACCCAGTTCACTCATAATAGTCCAATTTTACATTCGTTGTCTCATCTTAATTATTAACTGTGTCCCCTTTCACTCTCAAGAGTGTTCCTTGGATGAAAAATTATACAAACAGCCTAAGTCTAGGATGCTTACGAACTTGCCATGGAGTTCCTACAAGCCAGTGAAGAACAAATGGAGATTCCCTGGTAGTTTTGTATCATGTTACTTGCTCCTTTGAAAGCAAACCAACTCAGAATGTTTTCCAAAGACACAGGTCTCAAAGGGATTGACATGGACTTTTCCACCAGCTGCTTCAGAGATTCTGCAATAAGCAATCATACAGGGAACTCAGCCTGAGCTACTGTGAAAGTATTTGGCATAATAGAATTAACACTGCTACTTCTGATGCAAGAACAGTATGTACTTCACTGAATCATCAAGTCAAACCAAAGATGGAAGGAGTCCCAGAATGCCAGCTGGGCTAGGTTGCTGCTTTAAGAAACTAAATACAAAAACTTGATCTGGTCTTTAAGAACCTTTCTTTAACATACAGGTAAAAATGGATCATGGGGAGACTGCATTATAGGAACACACCACATAACTGTATGGCAGCTCTTCCACTGATTTTGTAGATATGGGTATAATTTTTCATTCAGTTGTCTGTAGATATCTCCCAGCCCTGAGTTTAAAGTTTTTAAAAATAGATTTAACAGATTTTCTCTGATAAACTCTGTTATATATTTTTGTCATTAGCAGAATTTGTCTAGTAGTTAACAAACACAGGTACTCTCTTGGAACTTTACATATGTTATATAAATTCCTATAAATAATCCAGGAAGTTGATTCTATTACCAGTCCTGTTTTATAGATGAGAAACATGGGTCTTCATGAAATTAAACATGTTACCCCAAATTACCTGGATTTTAGAATGTAAATAGAATTCAATCCTAGGCCTACAAACTATAAAGTCTGTACTGAGTCACTGTGCAGTACTCTTTAAATAATGCCATTTTTTAGCATATAGTGATATAATTGAACAGGGTATGTTAAATAATCTGTTAAAGAAAGATAGAAAAGTTAAGCCCTATCCCCAAAGGGCTGATAGTTTAATTTTTCCTACTTGTTAAATGCATCAAACTTACCCATCGAAAGATTAAAGAGATGTTTTATAATCTTTAATATAATGCTTTTAATTTAAGATCTCTTTAGCCTGTTTTAGCATATTTTCACAATTAGCAATCTTTTCTCAA
This sequence comes from Enhydra lutris kenyoni, assembly GCF_002288905.1. Lineage (NCBI taxonomy): Eukaryota > Metazoa > Chordata > Mammalia > Carnivora > Mustelidae > Enhydra > Enhydra lutris. The sequence goes on along the minus strand of NW_019154088.1, from coordinate 28,014,902 downwards.
ATCCCTTACATGATAGCACTAGCAATTATGATAGCAAATGTGTGTGTGTATTTATTATGTTTAGGCTGTGTTCTAAATGCTTCACCTGGATTCACTTAGGCTAATTTAGTCCTCTTAAATCATCCCCACTTCTCAGATAAGAAAATTGAGGTACAAATAAATCAAACAACTGGTCTGAACTCATACAGATTGTGAGTGGTGGGAGTAGGATTTATCCACGGCCCTTCTATCTCCAGAATGTGATTAAACCCCTCTCTCATTCTATATAAATTGATTGCTAAATTATTTTTCTCCACTTTCAGAGGTATTTTTTAAGACAAACTGATTAGAAAAGCCTTGTGTTTTGTTTTGTTTTCTAACACAAAGCATGATGGGTCACAATGAGATGATCTAAACCTATGTAAATAAATAAAAATTATTAGTTCTCAGACTTACAAATATGTGGTGACATGACCAAAAACATCTTTTTCCTGTCTCTGGCTATAAAGACTGGAGGGCTAATAATATCCATGGAACATAAATTTTAGTATTTTGTCTACTTAAACTGTAGGTAGTGATATTTTTAAAAATATTTTAATTTGTTCTCTTTTGTACTTTCCTGCAGATGATCCCTTTTCGGAGAACCAAGGCAGTCATCTGCAGGAAGGATGGAAGCGGGGTGAATAGGAAAAGAGGAATGAGATATAAGAACTGTAATTACAGAAATGCAGAGGGAAAGAAAGATTTTTCAGCTAAGGTATCCAAAATAAAATTAACTCCAAAACATTTGAAAAATATTTTCAAGTATTAAAGTAGGTTTGAAACCATGAGTTTAAAAGAAAGAAAACCTTTTTCCTAATTATCTTATTTTTATCTCTTGATTTTTCAAGAGACAGTCCTGCCAGTTTGGCCACAGAGTTTAATAAAAGGTACAAAGGAACTCTGAATAAATCTATACCTTCTGGCAAAAATGGATTGTGGAGTAAAGAAGATGGACAGAGCAAGACAAAGGAGGTAGTCAGACATGTGTCTTGTTTTATCTTCGGGCAAGAGTTCAAGTATTAGATAAACTGAGAAAGTTAAATTTCTTAAAATATATACCCTCTGTAATAGCATACAAAATACTGAAATATAGGTTCTATAGATATTATCAGCCATCCAAACTCTCTGAAGTTTCTACCTATTATCCCACTTGGGAATAAATGGAATTAAAGGTTGTCCTCATACCAATATAGAGATGTCAACAACAAAGAAAACTTGGTAGCACCGCATGGAAGTAAAGAAGGGGTCTCAGAGTCATTTTCAGCTGCTGGATAATAGGGAAAGTACCCAGGACTTGCCGTAATTTTTGGATAGGGACAATGAAGTTGAATGGATATTTAGAAACCTACAAATGGGTCTATGTGATAGGATTCAAATACCCCCCATAATATACAGTATGGTGTATCCATTATAGACCGGAAGCTGAATGAAAGATGGGACATAGAATTAGAGAGGTCTCATTCTTCTGCACGTGGCTGTCCAATTTTCCCAGCACCATTTATTGAAGAGACAGTCCTTTTTCCATTGGATATCCTTCCCTGCTTTGTCAAAGATTAGTTGACCATAGAGTTGGGAGTCCATATCTGGGCTCTCTATTCTGTTCCATTGATCTATGGTTCTGTTTTTGTGCCAGTACCACACTGTCTTGATGATCACAGTTTTGTAATATAGCTTGAAGTCAGGCAATGTGATGCCACCAACTTTGGTTTTCTTTTCAACATTCCTCTCATACAAATTTTAGGACTATTTGTTCCAGCTCTTTGAAAAATGTTGATGGTATTTTTATGGGGATTGCACTGAATGTGTAGATTGCTCCAGGGAGCACAGACATTTTAATACTTACTCTTCTAATTCATGAGCATTGAACAGTTTTCCATTTCTTTTTGTCTTCCCCAATTTCTTTCATAAGGGTTCTGTAGTTTTTAGAGTACAGATATTTACCTCTTTGGTTAGGTTTATTCCTAGGTGTCTTATGGTTTTGGGGTCAATTGTAAATGCGATCGATTCTGTAATTTCTGTTTCTTCAGTTTCATTGTTAGTGTATAGAAACGCAACTGATTTCTGTGCATTCATTTTATATCCTGCACTTTGCTGAATCCTTGTATGAGTTCTAGCAATTTTGGGGTGGAGTCTTTGGGGTTTTCCACATGAAATATCTATCATGTCATCTGAGAAGAATGAGAGTTTGACTTCTTCTTTGCCAGTTTGAATGCCTTTTTGTTGTTGTCATTGTTGTTGTTGTTGTCTGATTTCTGAGGCTAGGACTTCTAGTATTATGTTAAAAAACAGTGGTGAGAGTGGGCATTCCTGTCATGTTTCTGACCTTGGTGGGGGGGGAAGCTCTCAGTTTTTCCCATTGAGAATGTTATTTGCTGTTGGGTTTTTTGTAGATGGCTTTTATTTTATTGAAAATCCATAGGAAAAAAAGCAGCACAGGTTGTGATTTGAGCATTTTTGCTTGAATTTTGCCAAACAAGCTTCTGGGACTGAGAGCGATAACCTAGAAGACACTCTGTAGGCAAATGGTTCAAATGTAGAAGTCCCTTACCAACCTATACAAGTAGATAACTCAGTTAAACTTAATGCATTACTAAAATTATAAGATCCGAAAATGTCTATTGCCAAAAATAAGAAAAAAAAATGAAAGAGGGGTCATTACTTGTAAACTTACAGACATTGAAAAGATAATAAAGGAATATTAGGAGTATTCTTTTAATTTGATAATAATATAATATTAGGAATATTAGAAGTAATTCTTATAATTTTATAATTCTATAATTTGATAACTTATATGAAATGGACCAATTCCTTGAAAGACAAAAATCTAAAACATTCATAAGAAGAAATAGATAAACTGAATAGGCACATAGCATAGAAATTGAGTCAAAAATTAATAATCTACCAAAACAGAAAGAACCAGGCCCAGATGCTTTCACTGGTAAAGCCTGCCAAACATTTGTGGAAGGAATGATACCAAGCCTCTAAAATCTTTTTTTTTTTTTAATTTCTTTTCAGCATAACAGTATTCATTGTTTTTGCACCACACCCAGTGCTCCATGCAATACATGCCCTCCTTAATACCCACCACCTGGCTCCCCGAAATTCCCACCCCCCGCCCCTTCAAAACCCTCAGGTTGTTTTTCAGAGTCCATAGTCTTTCATGGTTCACCTCCCCTTCCAATTTCCCTCAACTCCCTTCTCCTCTCCATCTCCCCATGGCCTCCATGTTATTTGTTATGCTCTGCAAATAAGTGAAACCATATGATAATTGACTCTCTCTGCTTGACTTATTTCACTCAGCATAATCTCTTCCAGTCCCGTCCATGTTGCTACAAAAGTTGGGTATTCATTCTTTCTGATGGAGGCATAATACTCTATAGTGTGTATGGACCACATCTTCCTTATCCATTTGTCCGTTGAAGGGCATCTTGGTTCTTTCCACAGTTTGGCGACCGTGGCCGTTGCTGCTATGAACATTGGGGTACAGATGGCCCTTCTTTTCACTACATCTGTATCTTGGGTAAATACCCAGTAGTGCAATTGCAGGGTCATAGGGAAGCTCTATTTTTTTTTTTTTTTAAAGATTTTATTTATTTATTTGTCAGAGAGAGAGAGGGAGAGAGAGCAAGCACAGGCAGACAGAATGGAAGGCAGAGGCAGAGGGAGAAGCAGGCTCCCCGATGAGCAAGGAGCCCGATGTGGGACTCGATCCCAGGACGCCGGGATCATGACCTGAGCCGAAGGCAGCTGCTTAACCAACTGAGCCACCCAGGCGTCCCGGGAAGCTCTATTTTTAATTTCTTGAGGAATCTCCACACTGTTCTCCAAAGTGGCTGCACCAACTTGCATTCCCACCAACAGTGTAAGAGGGTTCCCCTTTCTCCACATCCTCTCCAACACACGTTGTTTCCTGTCTTGCTAATTTTGGCCATTCTTTTTTTTTTTTTTTTAATTTTATTTTATTTTTTCAGTGTTCCAAGATTCATTGTTTATGCACCACCCCCAGTGCTCCATGCAATACGTGCCCTCCTTAATGCCCACCACAAGGCTCACCCAACCTCCACCCCCTTCCTATCCAAAACCCTCGGTTTTTTTTCTCAGAGTTCACAGTCTCTCATGCTTCATCTCCCCTTCAGATTTCCCCCAATTCACTTTTCCTTTCCTTCTTGTAACATCCTCCATGTTATTCCTTATGCTCCACAAGTAAGTAAAACCATATGATAATTGACTTTCTCTGCTCGACTTAGTTCACTCAGCATAATCTCCTCCAGTCCCGTCCATGTTGATACAATGGTTGGGTATTCATAATTTTGGCCATTCTAACTGGTGTAAGGTGGTATCTCAATGCGGTTTTAATTTGAATCTCCCTGATGGCTGGTGATGATGAACATTTTTTCATGTGTCTGATAGCCATTTGTATGTCTTCATTGGAGAAGTGTCTGTTCATATCTTCTGCCCATTTTTTGATATGATTATCTGTTTTGTGTGCGTTGAGTTTGAGAAGTTCTTTATAGATCCTGGATATCAACCTTTTGTCTGTACTGTCATTTGCAAATATCTTTTCCCATTCTGTGGGTTGCCTCTTTGTTTTGTTGACTATTTCCTTTCTAAGCCTCTAAAATCTTATCCAGAAAATATAAGCAGAGGGAACCTTCTAACTTAGTCTATGAGGGCAGCATGACCCTAATACTAAACCCAGAAAAGTAATCTCAACAAAAGAAAATTATTGACCCAAATCCCTCAGGAATGTGGATATAAAAATCCTCAAATATTAATAAATAAAATTCAGCATTGTAATTAAAAGAATTGTGTCAGTGAGCTTTATAAGAATGGAATAATTATGTACATCATCTCTTGCTACTTTTTTTTTTTAATTTAACATTATGTTACTAGGAATCATATATGTTGATTTGTATAGTTCATTCATTTTCACTGCTTCATAATATTTCATTATGTGAAATGTAACACTATTTATGCTGTAAATCATATTTTTCATCAATGCTGAAGAAGTGTCAGTAACAATCTCTATAAAATTTCTTCTCATTCATTCTGTATTTTTTTCTAGGATTTCAATTAATTATATGATGTCTCATTCTATCCTTAAATTTGGAACTTATTGTTCCTATTTTTCATCTTTTAGTCTCTGGACTGCATTCTTAATTTCTTAGATCTATCTGGCCACTCACTTATTCATACTTCAACTCAATCTCATGTATTCAACATTAATAACCCTTTGGTTTTTAACTTCACACTTATATTTTCTATTTCTAAAATTTCAAGTTGGCCCCCTTCTAAACCTCCATACATGTTTTCTTTTACTCTCTGCCTGTTTATGATTACCTCTACTATTGTCTTAAACATCTCATTTGCAGAAATTTTGTATTTTGATCCTCACAATGTCAAACTTGAAATATCTGGGAACAAATCTACTATTGGTTGTTTCTATTGATTCATACACAATGTCTTGTTCTCTGGCATGCTTGGAAATCTTTGATTAAGAGCTCATGTTTGTTTGATCTTAATTCGTGAGAACCTTGGATACCTCTATGCAACCATAGCATCTTGTGAATATTCAGCTGCTCCTATTAAAGCAGGTCATATATGCAACAAATATATTATTTACCCCCTGTAGGGGGTGTCCTTAGTAATTCCCTTACTTCTGTGACTTCAGCAATGCATAGTAAACTAAGATTTTTATCAAGTACATGGTTGTTTGTAGCAGTACGGTTTGGGTCATAATGCAGTACAGGAACTTGGAATTCGCATTTTTAATCAGCTCTTCTCCATACTCTACAATACACACCAGACTATGAGACTCTGTGGTACAGACTAGCCATGAGAATGAATGAATGGCATGTTCCAGCAGTAGTGAGTGCTCCAATCTGACTGAACCCCAGACCGTGTAAGAGAACATATTAAACTGAAAATGTTGATTAGATTCAGAAGCTTGAAGGCTTAAAATTTATTTTAGAGTTTGGAATTTTTCTGACTATTGAAAGCAATATAAATGCTTTAAACAGAATAATAATAACACAGATATTAAAAATCTGTGTGCTATAAAGATAAATCATATAAGCTATAAAAGATAGCTTAAAGAGAGTAGAGGCCAGAGGCAGAGAAGTCAATTAACAATGTTTCTCAACTTTTACTGCACTTCAGAATTACCTTAGGGACTTTAAAAAAAATACTGATGTGTCAGTGCACCATTGAATCAATGACTGGGTTATACCAAACAGGTTGTGAACCACTGAGCTAAAATCTTTAGTCTCCATGAGATTTAGTGAGGAAAGTGGCAGCAGGAATGGAGAAATTAAGGAAGCATTGACAGGATTTGGTGACCAGTCAAGTGAGATGCCAGAGAAGTCAAAGATGATTCCAAAGTCATATGCAAAGGCTATTATCCAGATTCTCTTCTGCTTGGCCCATGTTTAACATTTCATTTGCCATGATTGGATTATCTTGAGGAGAATGTTGTGAGCCCTCCCTTGCCCTCTCTCTCTCTCTCTGTTTCTCTCCCCATAGACAGACAGATATGTATATTTACATAGAAACCCCTGATTTAGTGTACATATTTCAGTCTGAACGGTAGTACTCTATCTTCTAGAATATTGCCTCCAAGCTGGTGGATAAGCTATGCATTTATAAGACCGATTTAGCAATCTCTGAAACCAGCTGCTTCTGGATGATGCAGTATATAACATAACCAATGGATCTCATGGTCATGAGCCTACTCCCACATTTCTGATGTAAAGTGAACTTCCAAGTCAAAGCTATACTGTGTGTGATTCCCTGTCTGTGAATTAAGCGTTCAATTGTCCTTGCATCGTGGTACAGACTGAGGTTCAAAAGACAGGAAAAACAGACATATTCCTGGGTTAGATATCTATCCATGGAAGATGAACTCCTGAGCCTTCCAGGATGGAAGGAGCCCAATGTAGTTTACTTATCATCATGTGACCAGTTAGTCTCCTCAAGGAATAGTGACATATGGAGAGCTTAGCACTGGTCTCTATTGCTGACATATTGGATATTCAGGGACAATAACAATCTAGATTGTCTTTAGTTAAGTGGAAGTACATACCTTGGTACCAGTGTATGTAGCCTCCACTTCTGTCACTGTGACCCCTCTATTCATGTCTCTAATTCTGGAGCATCTAGTGACAAAGCCTGTTTTCAACTAGATGAGTCATTTTGTCTGCTTTGTTGTTCACTGCCTCCTTCATGTTAGAGGCTTTCTGATGGCCATTAACATGAGATTCAAGAATCGCCACACTCCACAACCTCAATCATATATCCTAATTAGGCCTCTCCCCCAGACCTCTTTGTCTCTGGCTTTAAAAAAAAAAAAAAGATTTATTTAACTATTTTTAGAGAGAAGTGGGGGAGGGAGGCAGAGGGAGACAATCCTGAAGCAGACTCCCCACTAAGCATGAGTCTGATGTTGGGCTGGATCCCAGGACCCTGAGACCATGATCTGAGCCAAAATCAAGAGCTGGCCATGTAGCCAACTGAGCCACTCTGACACTTCTCTAGTTTCTTAATTATTCTACAATGTCAGGTCACTTCCCCAAATCTCTAGATTCTCATCTCACATCATTTATTCCATATACAGTGAATGGCAAGGTACATAGTTTGTAGCTCTGCCCAGAGAAGGTGTTTCTTTTTCACTCTTTTTCAAGGTTCCCTCTGAATGTGGCTATAGTACAGCCACTGTCCATTTTCAACTGACTCTCACCTATAAAGTCAACCCATCAGGAAAGTATACCTCTGGCTTTTTTCTTTTTTCTTTTCTTTTCTTTTTTTTTCTTTTTTTTTTTTTGGTCAGGCAACAAAATTGTATTTAAAGCAAACTGTTTATTCAAAAGTGATCATGGAACAACTCAAAATGCAGAGCAAGAAGGATGAAAAACACCTCACTGACCAATAGATGATTTTAATTCTCTCACTTTGTGTGTTAAGTGTAATTCAGTGTAAAGCAATACAGATAGATTTTGTCACATAGACTGATTCATTAGTCAGTTGCTTCTAGCTGTCTCCATTGAGATAGATACATTTACAGAACTGGCTGTGTTTGAGCCTTCTTTGCCAGAAGCTTTAGATCTGCAATGTACTTGACAATTGTCTTCTTTTCCTGCTGTTAGGAGATACTCTGCACCATCACCACCACTTTCTCCACCCAGTTTATCATGTGCTCTTTTTACTTTCGATGCATCATATTGTACACAGAGATTTGATAGTCCAAGTGGTTCTTTACCTCCTTATATACTCTAAGCAGCCATTCCTGGTGAATAATCTCCAATGTCATAGCAGTATTTTTCCACTGGACATCAAAAAGGTAATGGCACTTTTGAGCTAGTGCCCGCTGTGACTTCCAGATCGGTTGCATCCTGGATGTGTTTGATGGAAGCCTGTCACTAGGACACAGACACTGCTACATGGACTTTCACTGACCACGCTGTCCCAGGTGGTGCTTTCTGCAACTGCCACAGTAGCCCCTTGTATGAAGAAAGAGGCCTTCCTCAGTCCAGGGGTATTGCTGGCAACAAGGATCTTCCATATAGGGCAGCCAAGTCTTGCCCTTGTACAGCCTCCTCCTGAATATGGAGGAAAAGTTCATTTTTGCTGATCCCCAAGGAATTCTTCCAGTTCTTCTACCCATGTGCTTGGAACTGAGCTTACCTTACATTTTCTGTCTAGATAAATTATGTGATTACTGCAGAGAATGTCTTTGCCATATCAGCAGTAGGGTTGTTTATCTGTGTAGTTAAAAATTATGATACCTTTATTGGAGAATTTGCTGATAAACTCAATGAGCAAAATAATTACTCTGGCTTTTTTTCCTCCTCCTTCAGCTGGTGGTGCAAACACACACACCCCGCCACCTTATAGCCATAAGTAAAGGCTGAGAGGTGGACAGCTATGGTGGTTAGCATGAAAATCTCATTCATGTAACCTTCTTGTGTCGTCCTGTCATGCTCAGGCTCAATTCCAGATATACCATTTCCTATTTATGATGAACTGATTATGATGATGAATTGATTTGTGATGAACTGATTCTAGGCTCATCTTACTTTATGACTGGATGGGTCCAGTGGAAGTCAACTCATACTGGACAGTTCCAGATGCATGGTCATTAAAGACCCATGGTCAAGTGTTCTGTTTCTACCAGGACCCCATAACGTGACAGGAAATGTTTCTCAAAGGCATTTGATTTTCTACTGTGAATCGCAAGATCTTGGCCCATTACCCAAAGAGCAGCAGTATGATTTTTCTACTGGGGCTTTCCATAAACCCCATACTGCATCTTATACTTCCAAAATCATAGAATCTATCTGCCTAATCATACGATCCAAAGAGCAAGGTAGCATGTATCACAGTTTGGACTCACTTCACAGCCCTTAATGCTCCAGACCCCACTCAAAAGTGGCAGCCTTCTGTGTCACCCAGTACACAGACCAGAAAAATAAACTTACATGTGAAATCTATTGCCTGTAGAACTAAAGATGTCTATTAGGTGATGTGCTTCATACTTTTTGGTAGGAAGTAGAAGATTTGGGTCTCTTTGGAGGAAAATTGTGGCATACTCCTGACCACTGTAAACCCAAAGTCTTCCCTGAAGTGGTCCCTGAATCTTCATGGAGTTTACATTTCATCCTCTAGAACATTAATGTCTTACTAAGGACACCTGTTATTATAATGTCATCTCTTATTTATCTGGACCAATCAGCATGATGCCATTGATGTAATTTATCAGCATGATAGTCTGTGAGATGTCCAAGCAGTCAAGATATTTTTGGGCTATTTCATGCCATTGGGTGGGAGTATTAACGGTACTGAGGCAAAACATAAATCAATATTACTGTCCGTTACATGTGAATGCAAACTATGCATGATTTTCTTTGCAAATTAGAACAAGAAAGGATGCATTTGGCAAATTTTTAGCCATATACCATATGCTTGAGATGGTATTCATCTGACAATCATATCAACTCCCAACACAGTACCTGCAATTGAGATCTGTGGTAATTCTCTAGCACCCGTCTGGTTTCTATTAGGACCTAATTAAATAGATAATGAGAGGGACAACTACACCTGCATCTTTTAGGTCTTTAATTGTCACAGTAATCTCTACCATCTCTCACAAAGTATGATATTATTTTTAGTCTATTAATTCGGTGAGGAGGAGAAGGTATGGAATGTCTCAGAGGTTTCCACTTGGCCTTCTCCACTGTTAAAGCTTTTCCCCACAGGCCAAAGGACAAATGTGGGGATTACTCCAACTTCCAAGTACATCAATTCAAATTAGACATTCAGAGACTTGGGAAATGGGCACTGGTTGTGTCCACAAGCATAGTATAAACACTGCAAGTTTGACTTTAGGCCAGGATCCCATTTATTACGTGGCATTCTGAAGTCTCCATTCTAAAGAAGGGACCTTGATGACACTAAGCTTCCAAATATCAATGTCAAGTCATACCCTGTATCTAATATTCCTCAATGTATGCATATTCCCCTTTCTCCAGTGTATGGTCCCCCAAGTAACATGTGGAACATGTTATAAAAAACTTAGTAGATATAAAAAATAATGATCAAAAGTGAATGGCAAAAATAGTCAAGCATAGGAATCAGCAGGCAGTGATTTCAAAGCAGCTATTATTAACAGGTTCAAGAACTTAAAAGAAAAAATATGCTCACAAGTCAACAGATGGAGAATCTCAGCAGAGAAATAGAAATTATAAGAAATGAAAATTCTAAAACTGAACAGTACAGTATCTGAAATTTTAAAATTCCCTGGATGAGGTGGGAGACTGTAGATGGCAGGAGAGAGGTTTGCTGAACTTTGAGATAGAACAATAGTAATTACTTCAATCTTAATTGCTTATTTTCCATTTCTGTTTATTTTATCTAAGTAAGAATATTTTATAATGTAAAAAATACATTTTCAAGTAGACATGCAAAAAATGCAGAAAGAATAAGAGAAGAAAATAAATATCACCACTAAGAGATAATATCAGTTAACATGTTACCTTTTGATACATTTGTTTCTACTCTTTCGTCTAAACAAATGCAATTATATTATTTTTACTAAAGTAGGACCATTGTGTAAATAATGTAATCAACTGCTTTTTCATTTAGCATCTTTAAATCATTTTCCTATGTCATTAAGCACTCTTTTAAAATATTTTTAATGATTTTATAAGTTGGTATTAGAACTTATTCCTCTATTCAGTGAATTTCACAGGTTAATTTCATTTTTCAGTATTCTAAATAGCACTATAATTTTGTTAAACATAAATTTGTTTAAGTTCCTTCACATTTATTTAGAACATTTAAAATTGGGATCAGTTATAGAATTTTATTAGTTTTCTAAAGCCAAAATAAAACACCACAGACCAGTGGCTTAAACAACAGAAGTGTTGGGGTGCCTGGGTAGCTCAGTTGTTGGGCATCTGCCTTCAGCTCAGGTCATGATCCCAGGGTTCTGGGTTCAAGCCCCGCATCCAGCTCTCTGCTCGGCGAGTGGCCTCTCCCACTCCCCCTGCTTGTGTTCCCTCTCTCACTATGTCTCCCTCTGTCAAATAAATAAAAATAAAGTCTAAAAAAAAAAAACAGAAATGTATTGCCTCACAATTTGGGAAGCTGGAAATGAGAATCAACGTGTCTAATGAGTTGGTTCCTTCTGAGGCTGGGAGGGAGGGTTAACGATCCACCGCATCTCCTTGGCTTGTAGATGACCATCTTCTTCCTACATCTTCATATTGTCTTCCATCTGACATGAGTCCAAATATCCTCTTCTTGTGAAGACACCAGTCATGTTGTATTAGGGCTCACCCTAATGACCTCATTTTAACTTAATTCTTTAAAGATCCTGTCTCTAAATACAATCACATTTGAGGTACTGGGGATTAAAACTTCAACATATGAACTTTTGAGGGTACACAGTTTACCCCATAACCAAGAGTTATGAACATTTTTAAAGATGTAAATACATTTAATCAAATAGCTTTCCATATATTGTATTCCTGTCCAGACTCAGGACAATCATTTCCAAAATTGTGGGGAGGACTCAAATAAATTAAAATTATTCCTATGGTATTTCCCCTAAATGAGTCCGTGGAAAGTAATTCAAGAAATTCCATTGCTTTGAAAATGCAAAAGAGGTCTATATCAGGCACCTGCTCAATGTTTGGAGCATATTTGAGAGCATAACTTATTTATTATACATGTAATTTGGGAAGAAATTTGCAGAAACACTGCCTGGGTTACTACTCTACTCTGAGGGGCATGGATTATAATCACATTATTCGAATGTTTAATTTGCCTTAAAATATATATATACCATATACTTTACCAGTATGTTATGGCTTTTTACAGAAGAGACATTTTAGATCAACTTCCCATATGTTTCTTCTGCCATATTTTAAAATGTTACTTGCAATCAGGCAATAAACTGAAAGGCAACTAAAGAAGTCCAACACAGCTGCTAGAATAATCTTCCATAAGTGTTGTTTGGATAACATCATTCCCTCTCTTAGAAAGCCACAGTGGCTTTCAACTTCTTTTTGTTCTACATATGAACTTCTAAATATTTTCTACAAGGTGTGGAAAAATTCAAACCTGACTACCAAAACTATTGTTTTCTTTGCCTGATTATTCCCAATCAAATTTTCCAGTCTAGCAAGTAATTGCTGGTTAACTTCCAGAGTATGTGTGTCTCACTCTCATGTCTGACTTTGGGGCTCAGTTATTACTATTAATCAAAATCTCTTTTCTATAAACCTAAACTCTTTCTTTCCTCTCAAATTCCTATCTAAAATTTGCCTACATCACAATGTCACTTTTCCAAAAAGCAAAAACAAAGACAAATCTGTTTCATCACAACATTCCAACAAATCCCGTCCCCTAAGTATTTAAGGTCGATAAGTAGAAACATTCACCCAGGTTTCATCTGCCTTTTCAAAAATGAAATCCTTATTAAAGTGAAGTTCCTGGATGGCTTGCTTTTGTACATATCTGAAACATTTTCTAATGTTCAAAATATTTTATATTAACCAAAATTTTTATGTTGTACTGACCATATGTAGTTTAATAATTTATTTTCTGAAATGATAAAATATTTCATATTATTCCCACTGTTGCTAGAGGATAAATTTGCAATATTTTTTGAGAGAAATTTTGCTAAATTTATCAGAAAATATTTTCATAAAACTTACATTTCCAGGGGCGCCTAAGTGGCTCAGTGGGTTAGGCCTCTGCCTTCAGCTCAGGTCATGATCTCAGGGTCCTGGGATCGAGTCCCGCATTGGGCTCTCTGCTCAGCGGGGAGCCTGCTTCCCTCTCTCTCTCTCTGCCTGCCTCTCTGCCTACTTGTGATCTCTCTGTGTCAAATAAATAAATAAAATCTTAAAAAAAAAAAAACAAAAAAACTTACATTTCCATGCAACAGTAGGTTCCATTGGATACAGTAGATAGACACATACAAAGATAAATGTTTAAGGATTTTAGCAGCAGCACTGTTTAATGCAAAAAGATTATTTGGCAGGAAACTAATTGGACATTACCCAGGTATTTAAAGGTTAAAAATGAATTAGTTCTATGCATAGTGATAAGATACAGTATACTAGATATAGTGAAGCAAATAAAACTCATTGCAAAACTATATGGAGACAATGATACAATTTGCTTGAATGAGTATTAGGAGTGCTTGCTTCTGGAAAGTATGGTACTTTTTTTTTAGAGTATGGTACTTTAAATTACTCTTTTTCAAATAGATTTGAACATCTAGTATCTTATAGTATAAAATATAGAAACAATTTTCTTCTGCTCTGGGGGAGCTAGGCTGGGTTAGGGGGAGTTGGCAGTGGATAGGCAGAAGACCAGGATGAGAGGTGAGCAGAGAAGATAGAAAAAGAAAAAGAGGAGGAAGAAGAAGAAGAAGATAAGAAGAAGAAAGTGGAAGAGGAAGAGGAGAACAACAACAAAAATAAGAACAATGAAAAAAAGAAAAGGACAATGAGACCCCCCCTGCCCCCAGCAAAAAAAAAAAAAAAGAAGAAGAAGAAGAAGAAAGATAGGAAAGGAGACAAGGAGTCTAGATAAAAGCATAGGAAGCTGCCTTTGGCTGAATGAGTCCTGCTCAAGTCTAGCTACCTCTGTCAGAATTACGCCATTGCTTCTATTTACACTCTCTTGAATAATGTGGAATTACTTTCGGAATTATGAGAGTTGATTTCTCAGTCTCCTAAAAGCTAAAGAGCAAAAATTTTAGATTCAAAGATGGTATAAGGAAACTTTTTGAGGTCATGGATATGTTTATCATCTTGATTATTGTTGATGATTTCATGAGTACATACCTATGTTAAAACATGCTAAACCAACAACATTAAATATATTGTTTATTGTATATAAAGTATAACTTAATAAAGCAGTTTTTTAAATCCTCCCCCCAAAAAAGACAAACTCTCCTTACCTGCCTTCATAGGGTTGCATGGACTTTTGGCACCGTATGGAACAAGAAAGAACAGGGATCAAGTCTATACTTGATACAGTTTCTAATGCAGAAACTGCCATTGTTAGTTACTATAACATGTGCAACAGATAAAGGTGTAAAAATATCCATTGAGTAGGTAAATGCTCATCAGTTTGAGAATAACTCTGTCCAGATTTCCTGCATCCTAGGTAAAATAGTGAGTTCCTTTTGCCCCATCAGCACACCCAATATCAAGACCACTCCTTCAAGGATCTTATTTCAAACAGATTGCTTTTTCTCTATAGATACTTGGCCTCACAGACTGGTTTGTGCGATCATTAGAAAACAGGGCTAGTAAAAATAGTCTTAAACCAAATCTCTCTTCTGTGGACATCCACGGAAAGGAGGATTCTAGGATTCAGGGAAGTCTATCACCATCGAAGGTAATGGAGGAAACCACCTCAGACAGAACCTCTGACGCATGCCTTAGAAGTCTTGAAATCATTCTGAAAGGGCTAACAAGATCAAACTAGCTAAAGAAATTCCTCTGGAAATATAAGCCTACAGTTGCCTGGGCAGAAGATCTATCAAGAGGAGGAAATTTGGGGTGCCTGGGTGGCTCAGTCGTTAGGTGTCTGCCTTTGGCTCAGGTCATGATCCCAGAGGCCTGGGATTGAGCCCCGTGTCAGGCTTCCTGCTCTGTGGGGAGCCTGCTTCTCCCTCTCCCACTCCCCCCACTTGTGTTCTCTCTCTCATTGTCTGTCTCTCTCTCTCTGTCAAATAAATAAAATCTTCAAAAAAAAAAAAAAAAAGGAAGAGGAAACTAAAAATTGAACATGATTCATGGACCAAGATAACCTCACTGCTTCAAGATGCAGACATTTAAAACCTTGAGAAAAAAATCATCTTGAATGGGATCAGGAGGGAGACAAACCGTAAAAGACTCTTAATCTCACAAAACAAACTGAGGGTTGCTGGGGGTAGGGGGATAGGGAGAGGGTGGTGGGGTTATGGACATTGGGGAAGGTATGTGCTATGAAGTGTGTAAACCTGGTGTTTCACAGATCTGTATCCCTGGGGCTAATAATACATTATATGTTAATAAAAAAATCATCTTGAAATGCATAATTGAGGCCCACACAATTTATCTCTGATAAGGCAGAGATTATTAAGAATCTGCATAAAACCCTTGAAAAGTATATGCTGGCTATTTTTAAAAAAAAAATTATTTACTTATTTGACACAGAGAGAGAGATCACATGTAGGCAGAGCAGCAGGCAGGGGTGGGGGGTAGCAGGCTCCCTGCTGAGCAGAGAACCCGATGTGGGGCTCAATCCCAGGACCCTGAGATCATGACCTGAGCCAAAGGCAGAGGTTTAACCACTGAGCCACCCAGGTACCCATATATGCTGGCTATTAATCAACAGGTCAGTCTGATCTCAGTGTTGAACCTCATGCACTTGGTATCTTTTGAAAGGGATGTCGATGTTGCCTACAAAATCTGTGGCTGGAGGATCCTTCCCATACCACTGCCTCTTCTTTGCTACCTGCTCCCAAAACTTCTCCATTCCATTCCCTGATTAGGTCAGTCCATTTCTTCTTCATCATTATCATCCAAAGAGACTCAGAGAAGAAATGAGTTTAACCCAAGAAAGGGTAAAATTCTGAGTCTGTATCAGAATGGCCCTGTGAGCCAGCAAGGACAGCAAAACTATGATTGAACTGCAAGGTTTAAGCAGTACAGAATTTGTCACGTCCTGGGATTCATTACATATGATGAGGAGGAAAAGCTGGTCCTAAGTATCAAGCATTTCTTTACCAGCCAAACTGTACAGCACAAGACCAGAAAGTCTACCTCTGCTGAAGCAGAAGAACCAGAAGTATTCTCAGGAAGTCACCTTCCATCACAGCAATCAAGACTCCAGAAGCACCAAGAAAATAACAGATGAGTGTAGTCTTGCTAAAACTGATAGAATTAGATCAAACACAGCGAAATAGAATAGGGAACAACCGAGAGACCTTCCTAAGCAATAAGAAATTGGTGCATGCAGAAACTTTAAAGATGCCCCGAGAATATTAGGTACTGAGAGGGGAGGGAGGGGGTCAAACCAGTTTTACCAGACCAACAGAGCACCAAGTAGAGGCCCTCCACAGCCACATGCTTCCCACTAGAGATTCTGGAGGCTTCCAGCCATGTGCACTAACATCCTCCATGATAAACTACAGAACTTTCATGACACCATCTTATCTAGTTCAGCTACTAGAGTTGACTTTGTTTAAAGCAAAGAAAACTTCATGTCCTCTTTTTGCTTTCTGCTGGATAATAAGTCTCTTTATATCTTTGTAAGTATTAAAGGGAGAAATATGTTTAGATATATCACCTGAAGAATGCACAGAGTATCTGAAGCCTTAATATGTTTTTGAAATAATATATC
Organism: Enhydra lutris kenyoni; assembly: GCF_002288905.1. NCBI lineage: Eukaryota > Metazoa > Chordata > Mammalia > Carnivora > Mustelidae > Enhydra > Enhydra lutris. Next base: position 27,997,976 of record NW_019154088.1, on the reverse strand, counting down.
CAATAATTTGAGTAACCTCAGTCTTTAAGTATTTTCCCCCATTTAACACTTTAAATGCCTAACATTTAAAACACCATGGGATGCCTGGATGGCTCAGTTGGTTAAGCCTCTGCCTTCGGCTCAGGTCATAATCTCAGGGTCATGGGATTGAGCTCTGCATGGGGCTCTGTACTCAGCAAGGAGTCTGTTTGAGATGCTCTCTCTCTCTTCCCCTCCCTCTGCTTGCACATTCTCTCTCTCTCTCTAAAATTAATAAATGAATCTTTTTTAAAAACTAAAAATCCTGGGGCACCTGGGTGGCTCAGTGGGTTAAAGCCTCTGCCTTCGGCTCGGGTCATGATCTCAGGGTCCTGGGATGGAGCCCCACATCGGGCTCTCTGCTCAGCAGGGAGCCTGCTTCCCCTCCCCCACCCGCCTGCCTCTCTGTCTACTTGTGATCTCTCTCTGTATCAAATAAATAAATCTTTAAAATTTTAAAATTTTAAAATCTTTAAAAATAATAATAAATAAAATAAAAATCCAGTTATTTTAGGGCAGTCTGACTGTATCTAAAGAAACTTTGAAGAATTTATGTATCTCATAATTTGGCTAAATTAAATTTCTTAATCGTTTGTGTTTTTTTCTTTGTACACACTGAAGGATAGATACTTTAATACTGTCATCGGGGATAGTCATATAGTTTAAAGAGAAAACTTCAAAGGCATCCACAAAAAATTCATGGTAGGGGGAAGGAGGGTAACTGGGCTGGGGCTTTATTCAACTGGATACTAACAGCAGTTCTGGATAACCTGTGTATATCAACAAAAGACATACTATCTTTTAGGAAGATAAATTATCTCTCACTATCTCGAACTCACATACACATTATTATTTGCCTCACCAATCTGAAGCCAGTTTCTGCATGCTGCATGCAATTATCTGCTTCTCTATCTCTTCTCTAACTTTTCTGTCCTCTTCTTCACTGGCCCCATTCTTTCTTTTTCCTTTTCCTAGGAGCATTTGTCTACGTATCTTTGAGGAAAAGCAGTACCTTGTAACACAAAGGGAAACACAAAAATTGGCTCTAACTATACTTTGTTAATCAAAAGGATGAGAAAGTTCATTGTACTTGTCCTAGAATTTTGTAGAAGAAAACAAAGAATTCATGAAGCAAAAACGAAGGAAAGAAGGGATATTCTTAGAATGTACTTATCTAAATATATTTGAGTATATCAATTATGACTATCTACTAAAATTCTTTCTTTCTTTAAAAAACATTAGAAGGAGGGGGGCCTAAATGGCTCAGATGGTTGGGCATCCTCTTTTGGTTCAGGTCGTGATCCCAGAGTCCTGAGATCAAGCCCCACATCCGACTCCCTGTTCAACAGGGAGCCGCTTCTCCCTCTCCCTCTGCTTGTACTGTCTCTCTCTGTGTCAAATAAATAAAATCTTAAACAAACAAACAAACAAACCTTGGAAGGAATAGAAAATTATAAAACTATGTTGTCCCAGCATGCTAAATAAAAGCAGATACACCCCCGCCACACACACACACACACAAAGAAAAAGTACCTCAATTGGTTTTTCTCACATCAACATTTTGCTCTTGGGCTTGTTACAGAGATTTTGGAAAGTTGATGTTTGGACCATTTTTAAATAAAAATGAGTTGGAAAAGTAAAGCATCAATTGCTAGCTTTGAGGATGTAATGATTCAAGCAACAACTGTTCTAAATTGTCTTCAGCTAGTGAAGAACCTTTACAACTTTCTTTTGTTAAACTCTTGAACATGTTTATTACTTTAAAAGGAGAAAAATAATTAGATGTCATATTTTCATAAGGTATGTACATCAAGATTTTTTTGTGTTGAAGATTATGTTGTACTATTCTTTTTTTTTTTTTTATTTTTTTATAAACATATATTTTTATCCCCAGGGGTACAGGTCTGTGAATCGCCAGGTTTACACACTTCACAGCACTCACCATAGCACATACCCTCCCCAATGTCCATAATCCCACCCCCCCTCTCCCAAGCTCCCTCCCCCCATCAACCCTCAGTTTGTTTGTGAGATTAAGAGTCACTTATGGTGGGGCACCTGGGTGGCTCAGTGGGTTAAGCCACTGCCTTCGGCTCAGGTCATGATCTCAGGGTCCTGGGATCAAGTCCCGCATCGGGTTCTCTGCTCAGCAGGGAGCCTGCTTCCCTCTCTCTCTCTCTCTCTCTCTGCCTGCCTCTCTGCCTACTTGTGATCTGTCCCTGTCAAATAAATAAATAAAATCTTTAAAAAAAAAAAAAAAAAAAGAGTCACTTATGGTTTGTCTCCCTCCCAATCCCATCTTGTTTCATTTACTCTTCTCCTACCCTCTTAACCCCCCATGTTGCATCTCCTCTCCCTCATATCAGGGAGATCATGTGATAGTTGTCTTTCTCCGATTGACTTATTTCGCTAAGCATGATACCCTCTAGTTCCATCCACGTCGTTGCAAATGGCAAGATTTCATTTCTTTTGATGGCTGCATAGTATTCCATTGTGTATATATACCACATCTTCTTTATCCATTCGTCTGTTGATGGACATCTAGGTTCTTTCCATAGTTTGGCTATTGTAGACATTGCTGCTATAAACATTCGGGTGCACGTGCCCCTTCGGATCACTACATTTGTATCTTTAGGGTAAATACCCAGCAGTGCAATTGCTGGGTCATAGGGTAGTTCTATTTTCAACATTTTGAGGAACCTCCATGCTGTTTTCCAGAGTGGTTGCACCAGCTTGCATTCCCACCAACAGTGTAGGAGGGTTCCCCTTTCTCCGCATCCTCGCCAGCATCTGTCATTTCCTGACTTGTTAATTTTAGCCATTCTGACTGGTGTGAGGTGGTATCTCATTGTGGTTTTGATTTGTATTTCCCTGATGCCGAGTGATGTGGAGCACTTTTTCATGTGTCTGTTGGCCATCTGGATGTCTTCTTTGCAGAAATGTCTGTTCATGTCCTCTGCCCATTTCTTGATTGGATTATTTGTTCTTTGGGTGTTGAGTTTGCTAAGATTAAGCAAAAAATTTTCCTTTCTCTAATTGAGGTTTCAAACTAGATATCAGAAGCTTTCAAAGCTACAGCCGCTACCAGAATTATTATTAAATAAATTCTTAAGTTATGCCATAAGTTTTTTCCTCTGTATCTGATTCTGAAATTAAGAACACTCCAAATAACATTCATTTCCGAGATGCCTGGGTGGCTCAGTGAGTTAAAGCCTCTGTCTTCGGCTTGGGTCATGATCCCAGAGTCCTGGGATTGAGCCCCACGTCAGGCTCTCTACTCTGCAGAGAGCCTGCCTACTTCCTCCTCTCTCTCCCTGCCTACCTCTCTGACTACTTGTGATCTCTCTATGTCAAATAAATAAATAAAATCTTTTAAAAATATATTCATTTCTAGTTTGTTAATTTTATTAAAAGTTTATTAATTCAGTGCCCTCCAAATTTTCCAAATCTTCCAACGAAGACACTTAAGAAGCAGTAACATGCTTAGCTTTTATTAAAAGCTTAAAAATCTTATTACACACATATGTATATAATTTTATAGATATACAAATATATTGCAAGAATTCAAGAATTTGTATATATATATATAATATTATACGCTATTATATTGTAAATCAGATTATTTACTGTACCACAGAATCTGTATCTGTGGAAATGTATTTAGGTTACTAAAGCTTGCTGCTCAAAGCAGAATATTCCAAATACCAGGATAAATCATTTTTTCCCCTAAATTTTTATCAATTGCCCAAAATCATAATATATTTTCCTCTGTGACATATCTAGAAAATTATTTCTTACAGAATATTTTTCTTTCCTAGAGTTTCCTGAGGGTTCCAATTCTATTCATTTCACTCCTAGAGACTCTGTGATAAATTAGCCACCTCCAAAGATATTTGTAAGAGAATATATTCTTATTTCTGGGAAGTCTTTGCTGACCTTTAGCAGTTGACATGATCACTTTGTCTTTGGCAATTAAGTGTGGCCATTTAGCTTCTGCTATTCCAGAGTCACACCACCCCCACTGAAATTAGAGAACCCATCTTGTTATTGGCATTTCCTACTGTTCTATCTGGCCTACAGAAGGAGACCAATCATAGAGTTTTTCAAAGGTGCAGGTACTTCTCTTACTAACATTAATATCTCAGTGAAGCAAGTTTCCGCTAGGATTTCTCATGGAACATACTAGAAGGTGGATGTATAGTTGGCACATGGTAGGTCCAGTCCAACTTTCCTGTCTTCATAAACTTTTGGATCCTTTCCTGCACATCATGCCAAAGAGGTGCTAGAATCATTATGTGTAGGCCAATATCGAGTCCAAGTTTCAGTCAACACAAGTAAGCTCTAGGGGACATCCGGCTACATGAGTGAACATTTGAATTTGAATTTCTTGTAAATAATATCAATAAATTCGGTGTTATATTCTGCCTTCCCTGGGCCTAATACCTTAGAATCCATTCTCATACATGTTTCTTAGGCCTTTGCTGAAATATATTAAGTCTTGAGATTTCTTTGGTATATAAGCTATCTCTTCCTAGCTCATATGGTATAGCTGTTTGCCCTGGAGTGGTGATTCTCAGTTGATGGTTATTTTCCCCCAGAGAAATTAGTAATTGTTGGATACATCTTTGATTGTACAACTGGAGGAGGGAGGAATGTCCTGGTATCTAGTGGGTAGACACCCAGAATATTGCTACATATCCTGGATGCACAGGACAACCCACACAAGAAAGACTTATCCAGTTCAAAATGTCAGTAGTGCTGAGATATGAGAAAACCCAACATGGAAAATGCTGAGATTTGACATTAGTTTTGGGTGTAGTGGCAACGGGGGTAGTTGCAGTAGATCTTAAGAAGCAACCCCTTCCAAAGCATATGTTCATATGTGATTATCACAAGGTTTTTCAAAGCAGAAAAATCTAGCCTTTTTTAACACTGGAGAGCAAGCTACTTGCACTGACAAGGGAGCCTCAGAATGGCATGTGGGTTCAAGACTGTCATTTTCATTTAGATCCAACCAGATGTCCCCATTGCAAGTTTCAGAATTTTGTTCTTTTCCACTTTCTCAATGAGAAACTTAGCAAGAATGTGGATTTACCTGTCATTGTAATTCAACAACTCACACAATAACATTTTGCATTTCATTTTCACCAATATCAGTCATGTGGCCACAAGAAATAAGATATTTTTAGGAGAAACTCTCTGGGTTATGAAGTTGTAAGTTAAGTTTAGACATAATGAAGCTAAGATTGTTATTTCCTCTATATGAGTGCTCAAGTACACACAAAAATATTTCATCCCACATTCTAGTCATTATAGAATTCATTACTTCCATCTGGTCAAGTATAACAGCCACTCGAGTTCCCAAGAAATGTGCTTCAGTTGGCACTTCATTACAATCAACCACAGTTGGTAGCTTAATTAACTGTGATTCCACTCTAAGTCATGGATTACTAGCATCCATTTCCCATTGACAAAAATGCTCAGCGCTGTGCTAAAGCTCAAGGCATGGCCAAACAATCTCAAAATCCCGTCTTCAGGTGTCTACCTCCTGAGACCCGTCCAACTTATTGTACCCATTCTGAATCAGTCCAAGTCCAACCAGGAGATAGAAATAAAACAGTGTTTCAAGCAGAAGTTTAATATAAATAATTACTAACCTATGATGAAAGATATAAGAAGAGTCCACAGTTCTTCTTACAGCTATGAGGGAGTACCCAAAGAAGTGAAAACTTGGACTGAGGGCTCCTTTCACAAGACTGTGGTTCAGACTTTATCAAAGAAGTTATAGTTGCAGATATTGAAGGGTAAATTTGGAGCTGAGAAGCAATAAATTTATATCAGGCATATCTTCTGTACTCCACTGTCTCCTCTTTCCGGTCTTCTCTTTCCAATCATTCTTTTATTGCGCCATTATTATTGAGTATGTGTTGCATCTCAGATAGTCTTTTCAGTTGTAGAGATAATACACTAGGCAAGACAAAGCCTCTGCCCTCATGTCATTCTATTAGAGGAGATAATAAACAAGGAAACAAATCAAATAATATATTCTCAGGTTATAATGTAATGAAATTAAAGCAAATGAATTAACAGTTTTTTCAATAATGTTATAAACTTTTTTTTTTTTTTTGAGAGAGGGAGAGAGAAAGCCAGGGGGCTGGGCAAAGGGAAAAGGAGAGAGAATCTCAAGCAGACTCCAGACTGAGCAAGGAGCCCAATATGGGGCTCAGTCTCACGACCCTGAGTTCATGACCAGAGCCAAAATCAAGAGCAGATGCTTAACCCAGATGCCCCTCCCAATATATATATATTTTTTTAAGAAAAGGAAGCAGACTAGAATGGTAAATGTGATTAAAGACATATGACTGTTTTATTTTAAATGGTCAGCAAAATCTTTCTGAAAAGGTAACTTTTGAACAGAGACCTAATGCTTACCATCAGCACCTACCAACTAGCACTCTCCTAGTTTTCAGTCAAAACTCACAGTCAAATCATAACATTTTCATCCATAACTCACATGTAGATGAAGCAGATCAAGCCTACATTCAATAATATAAAGTGGTCAAAACAAATCTCTAATCCTAGAACGGTGATGGTAAACTAAGCAAGGTATAAAGATGGAAGGCAAACTGTTTGGCCTGAGTAAGCCCAGAGGAGGATGAAGAAAGCTGTCTCTTAGTCGACACTTAGATGTATTAGGGAGACCAGTTACCAGATGTATGGAAAACTGCAAAGTTCTAGACATTACAATAATGCGTTCTAATCTACTTCCTTTTAAGACTTGCTCAGACTCAGTATTTGAGTGGAGCTGAGTTTAAAGGATTCAAGTGCTCAGTCCTCTATCTCTACATTTGAACATGTAAAACGGGAAGAGGTATTTGAATGTGTAAAAAGGGAAGGAAAGGGATTTGACACTATGAACACAGCCACTGTAGACTATCCCAGGTCCTTATTTACAGCATATAGTAGGTAGTTTCAACATTTTACAGATGAGGAAACTTATTAGAATTAAATGTTTGCCCCCCCCCCCATTTCTATGTTTCCTTCCTTACAATGATGTGACACACCAGGCAGGAAGATTTTCTTAATTTCAGAAAGCTCAGCTAGGCATGCCTTACAGAATTCTTTTCTTGTTTTCCCCTCTTGAGAATTCTCTGTACATTCCCATCTTATGTTTCACTTGGGCTGGAGCTTCCTATGGATCATTTCCTCTGGCCGCAGACAGTATACTTCATTAATGGAAAAACTGTGTGCCCTGAAATGGTCCATCAGTGCTTATAACTGAGATTCAGTTCATAGGTTGATTCGTCATTCACACTAAACTCTGTCCTCCCACTGACATCCCTTAAAAATAAAATGTTTTAATTTCCGTTTGGTACTTTCTTGTTTACTCCTGTTTTCCGGAACCTGGAAAAATAAAAGTTACTGGTGTCCCACAGCGGTTCAAATAGGAAATTGTGAGAGATAAGTATCTTGCTCAAAATCACATAAATTAATTGGTGCCAGCCAGGATTCAAATCCTGTTTTTGTTCTACCATAATTCTCAAAATATATGCATGATAAATTAGTCCCATCATACAAAAAAGAAAAAAAAAAACTATGCTCAATTAAATTTGGTAATCACAATATACCATACCAATCCTCCTAGAAATTTGGATAATAGGGGTGCCTGGGTGGCTCAGTGGGTTAAGTTTCTGCCTTCAGCTCAGGTCATGATCTCAGCGTCCTGGGATCGAGCCTCACATCAGGTTCTCTGCTCGGGCGGGGAGCCTGCTTTCCCCTCTCTCTCTGCCTGCTTGTGATCTCTGTGTGTCAAATGAATATTTTTTTAAAAAAAGAGAGATTAGGATTATATATTTGTGTACTAAAAGCTCTGAGAGGTCCAGGATTTGAAGGGAGAAAATTTTGTTTATTTATTTGTTCATTCATTTAACAAATACATATTGAACCCTGACTAAGTTCAGGGCATTCTAGGCAGAAGAAAGAATATATAGAAAGACCCCAGGGCAAGAAAAAAACCAAAGGGCTTGTTTGAAGAAATTACATTATGCTGATATGGCTGACATGTAGTGATGCCATGAGAGCCATAAAGGATGAAGGTACAGGGACCAGGAAGGGCCAGAGTGCATAGGAGTTCATGGGCTGACAAAAGAAATTTGGATTTTTATTCCCAACACAATCAGAAGCCCCTGTTAGCCCAACATTAAACTTAGTTGGTCACAATCCTCTTTATTTATATAATGTTTTAATAAACAGGTGCTGCTTCACACTTTGGTGACCCCCTTTCACTGCTGAAAATGGATAGTGACTGAGATGAGCTCTTCCAGGTTTGAGACCATCTCATAGTCATTGTGAACCCAGCACCTAGCACAGACCCTTCATGAGTAATTACTCAATAAATGATATGTGGAGTGAATTAAAAGCCTGAAAGGATGGAAAGCTATGCCATTTATAAATGTTTCAAAGAACTTGAAATGTTTTATCCAAACATCTAGAAAATTTATGTTCAGAAAACAAGACACAAGCTTCAAATGTTTTCATTGGTACGAGAAAATGAATTAGTCTTACCTTTTAAGGCTCCAGAAGGTGGAACCAGGAGCCATGAATGGTAGTTCCAGAAAATCAGGCAATAAAATGGATTTGTCATGAGGTAGGAAATTTCTTATCATTTGTTCTCAAGCAGAGATTGTAAAGCAAATATGGCAAATATCACAGGAAGAAATTACTCTTCTATTAAAGGCTGAATTACATATTTTAAAAGCCTCTTTCTACCCTAATATTGTAGGATTCCTTAGAATTGAAGGAAGGAAAATGATTAGATGAAGAAGTAGATGTAACTGGAAAGAACTTTTGTACAACAAAAAAATTTTTAATTTTGCAATTAAATTGCAGAATAAGGAGAATTATTTAAAAGAATGGGAAGCAAAGGAACTTTCAATAAAAGATGTCAGTATAAAGATATTCTTATTATACCCCTCATTCTGACACTAATATAGAATTTAAAAAAGAATAAAAACTAAAGGAAAAAATTTCATCACCAAGAAAGTCTATAAAACTCCCAGAACTCAGGTCAAAAGCTGCAAAATCTATCACTAAAACTAAAGGACCTCCCTAATAATTCATAGCATTTTTCAAATTTTTTGTAATACACAAGAAAGCCCTAATAATATAAAATTTAAAAGGTAAAGATTGGGTTTGTGGAAAGGTGGTGGGGTGGGGGGACTTCTATTTTTCACTTTGTACCTTTCCCTACTCTTTGAACTTTTTAAGGTAAAGATGTATACATTTTACATTTTAAAAACAATTTCAAAAGAATAAAAGTGATGGAAGTAAATTTGTTTTGAATGTTTTCAAGGAGACATAACTTTAGAGATATAAATCTGTGAATATGAACAAATTAGGAACTCCCTGAAGGAAAAGCAAAAGGTTAGCCAATGTAAAATGTGTTTTTAGCTCTACACCCTCCAATCTTATAAAAAAACAAGTTCATAGAAACCTGAACTTCCAATATAATTGAAAAAAAAAATTGATTCACACCACTCTGTAGAGACACCTGGCAGCTAATCAGAAATAACACGTACTCATTAATAAAAGTACAGTCTTCTCAACAATAAGCACAAGTCCGTGTACACAGCTGTAGGCATAGTCTGAGATTCTAATCTAATTATATCCTCTTCTAAGCCTCTAGAGTTTAGGTATGCAGCCTATAGGCAGTGCCTTAACATGCTAATTTCAGTGGGAAAAAATATAAGTGAGTGGGAAGAAATTTTCCCCAAATTCCAAGGTTCAAGTAGATTCGCTGAAGAATACATTTTGTCTTATGTGAAATTTATTATGTTGGAAATATCCTGAATGCTAAGCCATGTTTTAAAGGGAAAATTGCTTTTAATGCCAGTTATAAGAATTGACCTGGAGCTTTACAGAAGTAATTCCATTTGCCTTTCTTTTTTAAGAAATCTACATTCCACCCAAAGCATCTGTAGGCTACAGAATATTATCAGACAACTAATACATCCCAATCAGACTGAATTTATTTATAGACAACGTTCTTTTTGCAATGTTAGATGCCTCATTAACTTGATTCAGCTTGTGCATAGCAAAAATATTCCCTCCCTCTTCAGATTTTTGATAGAGTGAATTATAATTTGTCTAACTCATTATAAACCTTTAGTTTGGAGGACATTTCAGAAATGTGTAGTGCTACTTATGTGAATCCTGGATCACTTGTCCTGGATTAATTATGTGCTTTATTTATTTTTCTTTTGGAGGAAGATGAAGTGGCCTAGCGACCATTCTTACTTTTTACTTTGCAAGGAAAATAAGTTAAAATTTAATTTTGCAATAAACCTCCTCCCAGGAAAAACAAAAAAATGAATTTGTGTTTGAGTAGATACTATCATATACATTCTTGTCAAGTTAGTGGTATATAGATGGGACAGTTGGGGTTCTAAATCTCCTGGAGCCCTAATAATTCACCTTACTTTTTAGATATGTTCACCTGAGAACAAAACTAAGGAGATACTGTGAAAAAACAGTGCATATAACTCCCACATTATGTTAAACATCTTAAGAATTTGAAATTTCCTTTTGAATATCACTATGTTCTTTTAATTGGCTTGCATTTTGATAAGCATGGGGGAAAAGGATTTTTCTTTCTGAGTGTTCCACTACAATTATTTCAGACTTATCATTTTTAAACCAGATATAATAGGTTAAATTGAGCTCAGAAAAAAGGTAATAATTTAAAAACTAACATATTTCCCTTAAATTCAACCTTTCATGCTCTCAGTGAATTTTCACACAATTGAATAAGAATATTTAATGTTTGGTATAAAGTGGCCACCAGTTTTACTGGGAAATATTTCCACATTTTTTTAAAATAAGATGGTAATTTTGTGAAGAAGAAAAAACAATTTTCTCAAATTATGCCTGCAAAGTTTTTAATCTATATGATTTTATTAACCTGTTCTATATGCCAGAATGTGGAATATCCAATATATATTGTTTTCTTTGTCCAACAGATAACAGAGAACATATTTACTATCTCATAGCTCTGATACAGTCACAATTGTTTTAATCAAAGTTGGTCATGTAACTTCAATAACGAGAGGTAGTTTCACTGCTGAATCTCAATACTTGAAAATATGTCGCCGAAATAGGAATACCTCAAGCAAGTTTTAGGACTTCTATTTTTAGTCAAGGAAAAATGTAGAAATCCTTTCCATCCTGCAAAGCAGTTTTTTTGTTTTGTTTTGTTTTGTTTTGCTTTTATCCCTTAATATGTGTCTTCTAAGTGAGCTGTTTAGAAAAAAGGATTAAAAGGAAATCTCTAAATATGAAATCCCCTATGTGATTGGAAAAGAAAAACATTCTTATAATGTTTTTAAAAGCACCCCTACCCAGTGTTTTGCCATCAAAGACCATGGCATTAACTAGAAAGTTTTCTCCCCTTCTAGACCATGAACAGCCCTGGATCCATATAGTTTGATAAGAATTCTGGTTCTCACCAAAAAACTGGGAATTTATGCAAAACAATGTGACCTACATCCATCAGATGGAATACTGCTCTTTCTGATGGAAATAAGACTGGAGAGTTGAAAGGGTTTAAAGTTAAGATGGCGTTCCTAAACTCTTGAAATCGGTCTAGTTTGCCAAATGTATGCCAGATAGTATGGATCATGGTTGAAGCATATATGACTGGCCGGTTGATGAGCTGTCTTTTTCAGAATATGTAAATGGAAGTTATTTGTAACCCAATATTTTGGTCCCAGAGAAACTCTGAGTTTACCTATCAGGCTTTGAGACTTCAGGGTACATATGGTAAGCCCAAACTAGCCACCATCTTCTATTCTAATCACAGTTAAAGTCAGCTGTGGGAGGCTGCCGCCCTTGAATGGTTTATAATCAGCTTGAGACATGAAACTGACTCACTTCTGGAAGTGTGGGGGCTGTTCTTTCACTCTTTTCAGTACATGAATGCCACCATAAAATAAGATTAAATGCCCTGGGGTTTCCCCCGCTGCTTCTCTTCCCTATTTGTTAACTTTTCATGGTATGTGGGCTCATACTGTATTTATATTTTCTCAGCTTCAAATTATCTCACTCACAATTTAGCATTGGGCAGCCTGCTTTGCTACACTTCTAGAATAGGATATATTTTCCTATTATGCTATATTTTTATCACATTATTTTAAAGAGGTGAATACTTTAAAGATAAGTGGATATAATACTTAAACTCATTAAAGTTTAATATCTGTCTTGGTGCCCCACTCCTTTCAATGTCATCTCTTGGGAGATTACTTGTGAGCTTCTTTCACACTGTCTAAAGGTAGCTGTAAACTTGTCCTCTAAAATACCATTATTAGGGAATCACACTGCAATTATAGACTTTCTTCCTAAAGCTTCTAAACTTCAAGCTATAATGTTTTATCTCCTTCTTTTAAAAGTATATTACCTTCGAAATTATGGACATATCTTCTAGGATCTTATAGATATTTACCTCCATTTATGTTGTTATTCCCTTGAGTTTTTAAAAAATCTTGTAAAGATCTGTCCCACTTAAGTTATTCCTGCCATAAACTTCAAATAATCTTCCTAGCAATTTCACAAAGGTAAAAATCTGGTATGACTGTATTAGTCAGGAAATTATGCCATAAAGACTGTTAACTTATATCCATGAACTAGAAGAATAACGCTTACTGGTACCATGGAACAGAATAATATATAGAAAGAGAAATAAAAAGATACATTTTAAAATCTTTCTCTACCATGGACACAGACATAGGCAAACTCTTTGAAACCCCCAGTATGCTTAGCATAGCATTATTGCCAAGGTGTGTTAGCCATATATTAACGAACACCTCTGTTGGCCCCACACTGACTAAGGTGCTGCTACTTCTTACTATGGTGGAAAAAGATAATAGGCTTTCTCTGAGTTCCAAGTTCTCTTGCCATTGGCGTAGTATCTCTTCCCCTTACCTGGCCTAGATTAATTGTCCCATGTGGATAGCTGCCTTCTGCATGTTTTTCAGTTTGTAAGTAGTCATTCAACTCTGACACTTTTTTGTTCCTTCTTCAATATCATCCTTGACATTCTCCCTCATTTTTGACAGTGTATTTATCCTCATTATATACTACATTACTACATTACCAACCTCCATCTGCGGTCTTTGATCACATAATTTTAATCTCATACCACTGATCATCCAACATCTACAGTACATTCAGAATGTATGTTCCATTTTGTAAATTGCAACTGCATAAAAGCATTAAAGCATGATATTTAAAAGACATTAAACAATCAACAAATTGATTCTTACCTTGAGTATTAACATAAATGCATGAATCTGGAGTCTCTGTTTCTTACCTTGAAAATAATTGAGACTCAATTAAAAAAATTTAAAAACCCTTACAATTCCAATTTTGCTAAATTGGGATACACTTATAATCTAGAGTTTCCAAATTGATGAGCAAGATCCCAAAGCCATGTGAGATAAAACAGAAATGAAAAGTTATGGGATGGGATGTGTGGGTGGCTCAGTGGGTTAAATGTCTGGCTCTTGACTTCGGCTCAGTCATGATCTCAGGGTCATGAAATCAAGTCCAGGGTGGAGTTCTGCCCTAAGCTGGGAGACTGCTGCAGAGTCTCTCTCTCCCTCTACCCCTCCCTCCTACTCTCTTTTTCTCTAAAATAAATAAAATCTTTTTAAAAAATTTTTTAAATTGTTAAAAGTTATGGAATCTTAGTAGGAAGATCACCCTGTAACATCAAATCTTTAAAAGTTCTACCAAAAAATACAAGCCCTGAAGGAAAGAGATATGCATTGAAATACAAAAACTATACTCCTATTGTTGTGGGTGCATGTATTGAGGTGAGCTGGACTGTGTCAGCAATAACATTACTGACCCAGTCTGATCAGAGAAAGCAGGAAGATACAAAGAGTAATACAAACACTGCACATGTTCTGGAAATGTCTTTTCCTGGCATTTGAGTAGAAGAGACTTTGTGTTGTGAAAATCTAGCACACTTCAAATCTATTCAGACTGTTCCCCCAGCCTAAGAATCTTCTGCAAATAATTGAGGAAATACAGAATCAGTCAGTGATGAATAATAAAAAATAAATAGCACAAACATTAAAAGGAGAAAAAAGTACAGCATAGGCAACAAAGAGAATACTCAGCAGGAAAAAAAATACAGAAAAAATACAACTGTAGCAAATTATTTCAGCAAGAATTTTAAAAACATAGCAAACTCCCCTCTGAAGGAAGACAGAAATACAGGACTCAAAGAAGAGATGGCAAAACAATAAGGGGAAATAAATTATAAGCAGACAGTATTTGGAAAAGAATTAGAAGAATAAAACTGTCACTGTTAAAGACAGAACTCAGATGACTACAGGGATTTATGCTTCTACTGTCATGGAGGAAATAGTACAGGACTCACCACCTACTATTACCAAATAGAAAAATAGGAAAATACGAATAAAGTGCTTTTAGACATTGCACAACAGGCATCATGTGACTCTGATCACTAAGAGAAGAAAAAAAAATAGGTGAACTTTATAATCAAACTAGATTTCTGCTTGGAAGAACTTTCTGGACCATACTGGAAGGAGGTAGATCCCAAGCAGAGCTCGGTCATACAAGAGTAGTTTGAGACAAAGACAACAGGGAGTGTGTATCAAACAATTCCCAGAAATTTTAAAAGGGTGGGAAAACTTCAAGTTCCCAAAAGTCAGAGAGTAGATTCCTCATTCACTGAAGACCTACCTAGAGCATTCAATAGAGACACCAAGAGAGCTAAACTAGGCCTAATGTAAAGACTGTCCCAATCTACTCTACCACAGCTTCAAAGAAAGTCCTAATGGGATAAAACTTAACTGCCTGGAAGAACACAATTATATGACAGCAAGCAACTTGAAGGAAAACTTTTAAAAATTCAACACTCAGCAACATGAAGTTTATAATGTATAGTATTCAATAAAATATTGTTACATGTGTGAGAAAGCAAGAAAATTAAATCCATAACTAAAAGAAAAATCCGCACAAGACCACAAGTGACAAAGATGAAAAGAATTAGAATAAACCAACCTTCAAATAGGTATCAAAAAATATGTTCAGGAATTTAAAGAGAAACATGAACATAATGAGGAAAAACATGAACATGAAATACATAACAAAAATATAAAACTCAAGAGAAATAAATACAATATATGAAAAGATAAATTCACTAGATGAAATGAACAATAGATTAGACATAAAATATTTTAAATTCAATAACAGAAAATTGAATTATTAAGACAAATACTAAAAATTCATTTAAAATTTTAGGTAGAAGTAAAATGTATGGCAAAAATAGCAGTAAAAATGGTAGGAGGGAGGGGCACCTGGGTGGCTCAGTGGGTTAAAGCCTCTGCCTTCAGCTCAGGTCATGATCTCAGGGTCCTGGGATCGAACCCCGCATAGGGGAGGTCTCTGCTCAGCGGGGAGCCTGCCTCTCTCTCTCTCTCTCTCTCTCTCTGCCTGCCTTTGCCTACTTGTGATCTCTATCTGTCAAATAAATAAATAAAATCTTTAAAAAAAATGGTAGGAGGGAAATGGTATACTATTATTTGAAGGTATACTATGGTGAAAGTGTGTCAGTCAGAATCTAAACAGGAGAGAGAAACCACACAGCAGTTTGAACAGGTTAGTATAATATAAAGAAAACATATTAAAATGAAAATAAAAACATGAAATATAAACCAGAGAATGATAAAATTGGTTATCTATATACATACAGAATGGAAAGAATCACATGGAAGGGATAAGGGATGGAATGAGACTGTTCTGAGCATGTCTTTTTAAATAGTTTCCATTTGGAAGTATTCATAATAAAAAAAAAAAAACTTGAACTAAATCAACACTTAAGAAGAATGGGGAGAAACACCTAAAACTAAATGGAAGAAATAAAGAAAGAAAAAGAAAGGAAGGAAGGGAGGAAGAAAAAAAGGAAGAAAGAAAGAGAAAGAGGCCAACAGCATTGCAAATAAAGGACATAAATGCACTAAAGAAGGAAAAAATAATAATACAAGTAAGTTTTGCACACAAAGCTTTGGTTGTATGCTGTCAATCTAAGGAAGAGAAAGAACTAACAAATTTTGAATACTTCTTAGTACATTTGTTATTCTATATATAGATAATCAAACAAATGAGTTGATATTGTTGTGAGTTAGGGTTTTCCCTATGGAAGAAGGGAGATACAAATAAAAAAAAAAAAACCCTATAGGTTTGGTTTGCAATTGAAGGAATCAATAGGCACTCTTAATTTCATATATCCATACATACCATAGTTCTGTTGAAAGGGACTGGAGGCAATAGTACACCAAGAATGAGCACATCAACTGGCACAAAAAAATCAAAAGTGAGTCAAGAAAAGTACAAAATGAGTCTAGAACATCTTATCGTATAAAGGGTAGTATCTAAGAAAAGGATGAGGACAAATGCCAAGAAGATAGAGAAGACAGAGCATAGGGTCTCCTGTTAGTCAACTCTGGGACAACTTGAGACTCAAAATAAATATGGTAGTAATGGAGTATAACCCGATGATTAAAATAAAATCTGTAAGTCCACACTGATGAAAGATTATAAATAGATAGATGATGAATTGATAAATAGATGATAGGTGGAGAGATGGAGAGAGACAAATGATGATAGGTAGATACATAGATACATAGAAACAGACAGAAAGGAAGAACATTTTCTCCATTATAGTAAGATGACACCACAAATAAAGAGTGATAGAATTGGAAAATTGTTGTTTTGCAACCTACATATTTAAGAGTAGTTCAAGTAAGAATCACCAACGGATGCTAAATCTAAAGGTAAAATTATGACAAACAGTAGGATTTTTACATGGTTCTTAAATGCCTCCCTACAGAATTGCTTATTGGTTGCAAGAAGAAAATAGTAATCATGCAGGGGAGAAACAAAATTAATATCAACAATATGGACCCATAAATATGATACCATGAAAAGGATATCTCTTCTGTTGTATTCCAGCCAGGTTGGCACAACCAGAGTCTAATAATAAAGAAAAATCAGGCAACTCTAAATTGAGGAACATTCTATAAAATAATTGGCCTTAAAATAGGTCATTGATATGAAAGATTAAAAGAAAGTCTGGGGGTGCTTGGCTGGTTCAATCAGTAGAGCATGTGTCTCTTGATCTTAGGGTTTTGAGTTTGAGCCCCACATTGGGTGTAGAGATTACTTAAAAATAAAATATTTTAAAAATATATTAAAAATTATTTTTTAAAAAGACTGAGGAAGTTTTCAGCTTAAAGTAAATAACAACAAAAAAGACATAAAAATTAAATATGATACATGATCCTAGAGTGTATACTCTACCAGTGTTAAGAAATAATATAAAAGGGGTGGCTGGCTGGCTCAGTTGGAAGAGCATATGACTCTTCATCTTGGAGTTGTGAGTTAAAGCCCTATGTTGGGGGGTGCCTGGGTGGCTCAGTGGGTTAAGGCCTCTGCCTTTGGCTCAGGTCATGATCCCAGGGTCCTGGGATAGAGCCCTGCATCGGGCTCTCTGCTCAGCAGAGAGCCTGCTTCCTCCTCTCTCTCGCCTGCCTCTCTGCCTACTTGTGATCTCTGCCTGTCAATAAATAAATAAAATCTTAAAAAAAAAAAAGCCCTATGTTGGGTGTAAAGATCACTAAAAAAAAAAAACTTTAAAGAAAATACTGTAAAAGACATTATTGGGAACATTTTTTAAAAGACATAAAGTCATTCTATCAAAGATAAGTTTCTTAAATTTGATAACTATACTTGGATTTCATAAGAGAAAATTTTTTTCTTAAGAAATGAACACTACTCAAGTTTTAAAGGAGGAAAGGGCTTAATATATACAACCAACTCTCAAACGAGTTAGAAAAATAAATCATACACATATATGAGAGAAAGAAAGTATGCATGAGAGAGGTGATACAGCAAATGTGGTAAAATATTAAAAATTTAAAAATTATTAAATATGAAAAAATATCTAGACATTTTCGGTACTTTTCGTACATTTTCGGTACATTTTCATTATAAGAATATAATGTTTCTGTAAATTTAAAGTTTTTTTTCAAAAATTGGTTTAAGTATGTCATTTACAAGTATGTGGTGAATAGTATAGCAGTGAATGTAACAAATACTAAGATAGTAATATAAATTTAAAAATATAGCATGGAGGTTAAAATTGAGATATAGGGTACTTACATAAAATTCCTTATCTTTCTTAACAAGTATTTAATAAATTATTATATAAAGATGTAATGTGATGAAAGTCTGTTTGGTGAAGGTGAAATTAAAAAATTCAAAACAAAATATTCAAAACTGGTAGAAAGGGATGCTATAGAGAGAGGTAGGAAAGAGACTTTAAGTAAATAAAACATTAGCAATACCACACATACACACATACCTCTACCTAAATAGAAAGGTTTAAATATGTAGTACATTCAAAGTCTGCAAGTAAGCATCATTAGCGATAGCCAAATTACGGAAAGAGCACAAATGTCCATCAACTGATGAATGGATAAAGAAAAGGTGGTATACATATACATTGGAGTATTACTCAGCCTTCAAAAAGAATGAAATCTTGCCATTTGCAACCATGTGGATGGGGCTAGAGTGTATTATGCTAAGTGAAATGAGTCAGAGAAAGATAAATACCATATGATCTCACTCCTAAGTGAAATTTAAGAAACAAAAGAGTTGAACATAAGGGAAGGGGAAAAAGAGAGGGAAGCAAACCATAAGAGACTCTTAACTATAGAGAACAAACTGAGGGTTGCTGAAGGGAGGTGAGTGGGGGAGTGGGCTAAATGGATGATGGACATTAAGGAGGGCACTTGGTGTGATGAACACTGGGTGTTATATGTAAGTGATGAATCACTAAATTCTACTCCTTAAACCAGTATTACACTATATGTTAACTAACTAGAATTTAAATAAAAATTTGAAGGAAAAAAAAACCCAAATAACAAAAACAAAGTCATCAAGTAGTCACCATCAGGACTATAGATACAGATAATGGTAAACATTCCATGACAAGAAAGTTATAAACAATGAGAAGTTATAAAGCAACTGAAGGAGAAGAACAGAAGAGACAGGAAAGACACATAGCATCGTGAATCTTTAAAAGAAAACCTGCCATGATAGACTCTGTCAGTGTAAGCTGCTTTCACATGCCCTTTACCCTTGGTGAGAGCTGATCTGACTGAACCAGACCTGCAGACCTCAAAGGTTCACTGGAAATAAAGACTGAAAGACAATCTGGCTTGGTAGAATGCAGGAATGGGATCCAATAGAGTGATTAGTAAAGATTTGTCTATATAACCTTTTATTTTAGAATAATTTTAGATGTACTGCAAAGTTTCAGAGGTAGTACAGATAACTACCATATACTACATATTGTGTCTCCCATTATAAACATCTTATATTAGTATGGTACATATGTTGCAATTAATGAACAAACACTGATACATCATTATTAACTAAAGCCCATATTTTATTCATATTTCCTTATTATTTGCCACAATTCCACCCAAGACATCACATTAGCTGTCAGGTCTCCTGAGCCTTCTCTTGGTTGTGGCAGTTACTCAGACGTTCCTTGTGTTTGATTATCATGCCAGATTGGAATACTGGTAAGGTATTTTATTCAAGCAGGGTTATGAGTTTTAGAGAGGAAGATTCAAGGCTAAAGTGCCATTCTTTTCATATATCATGAATACATATTATTGATATGACTTGTCACTGTTTTTGTTAACTTTGATCACCTGGCTCAGGCGGTATTGGTCAGGTTTCTCCACTGTAAAGTTACTCTTTATCTCCAACTTTTTGTTCTGTACCCTTTGGAAGGAAGTCGCTATATGTAGCCCACACTGAAGGTGTAAGGAGTTATACTCCATCTTCTTGAGGATAGAGTGTCTACATAAATCATTGGGAATTTTACTACATAGGAGATTTGTCTATTCACCCCCATTCGTTTATTTACTCAACCATTTATTTATATCAGGATGGATTCATGGATATTTATCTTATACTTTGGATTATAATTCAATACTACTTTATTTTGATGCTCAAATCATTTCAGCTTTGGCCATCAGGAGCTATTTCAGTTGGCTTCTGTATCCCTTTGACATACTGCCATCACTGTTGTGTGTGTTGAATACTTCCTTACTTTCTGACACTATAAGTTTCTCCAGGTTCATCTTGTATATTCCCTGCCATAGCCCTAGAATCAGCCTTTTCTCCAAGGAGCCCTAGTTCCTGTAATCAGAGAGTGGCACTAGAAATCAAGATCTATGTATTAAGTGTGCTAAGTGTGCTTGTTGCTATTAGGTGTCCTTGCTTCTAGGCCCTCTCATCTAATAGAGTAAGGAAATATATGGGTTTATATTAACTTTTGTTTATGCACCTATCTATAAATATTTCTGTATGTATCCTTCTGACTCTGTATTAAGCTAAAGTGAGTTTATGCTGATGTCTTCCACTCTATATTACCAAATAGTTCATTCTAGCCTTTTCTTATTTGCCTGTATTCTCCAGCTCCAACAGTGAGAAACTGTTGGCTTCTACTATATGCCATCCATCTACCTAACTGTTCAATTTTAATATATAGGCATAGTGGCTTCAGAATTGTTAGCTCATACCTTTATGGAAAACAAATATTAACCGAAGTTATAAATGTTTATGTGGAATCCCTTTGCTTTTGGTCTTACAGACTCCACTCATCTTCAAACTTACTAAGGCAGGACTTTTACTATCCATCCCTGCAGTGAGGTTGTTTTGTTAATGTCATACAGTTAGATTGTTTTGTGACAATATGCATTCCATTCTGAGATCTCCCAACCTTCTAAAAGACTTTTTTATTTGCATACATTAAAATTCATTCTAGTGCTATAAAAAGTCCTCTGGGTTTTGACAAAGGCAGAATGTTGTGTATCCATCATTCCTATATCATACATAAAACTTCTCTCCACAAACCCCTGCTTCTTGACCTGAACCAACCTGTCTGCAAATATTAATAGCCATACCCTTAAAAAATTATTATCCTTAAAAAAGTTCCTAAAGGGCATAATCCCCCCTACTTTTAATTTTCCAGACTTCTCAGCCCAAATCTCCTTGGCTTCTTTTTTTTCCCCCTTAATCCCTCAACCCCCACTCCCAGCTGCCTGCATTTCCTTAAGGAATGGTTTTTTTCCACCCCTCTCTTTCTCCCACACTGTAGGACTATATGAATAGGCCAGATGAACAGTTGAATTTTCCAGGAAATAACTTCACCAAGATGCCCAGTGATAGGTAAATATCCAATGATGATAACCCCAGCACCAGCAGTGGTAGTTCAGATGCAGATCAGAGAGACCTCACTAATCGAGAGCCTGAAGAAAAAGAATAAAGAAAATCTTGTCACAGGGGAGGAGTGGCGGGGTGGGGGGGCAGGGGAGAACAAAACAAAACACCCAAATCTCTAGAAAAACTGCTGCTGAATTATCTGCTAGTGTGAAGATTTCAGAAGGAGCTAACTGAGGTCATCCACATTCTTCCTCCCTACCGCCATCCTGGGGCTCAAAGAGATAACATTTATGAATGGAGATTAGCTGTATTTGGTCCACTAGGTTTTGTGCATGAAGGTGGTATGGTTTTTCTGGACATCACATTTTCATCCAATTATCTATTTAAGCCACCAAAAGTTACTTTTCACACCAGAATCTATCGCTGCAACATCAATAGTCAAGGACCTGTCTAAATATCCTTAAATCTAAATATCCTTAAAGACAACTGGAGTCCCACTTCCACAATTTCAAAGATTTTGCTGCTGGCTTGTTCCCTTTGGCAGTCTGCAGATATTCAAGTTAGAAACATTGCTTTTCAGTATTTGACCAACAAAGCAGAATATGGCAAGATATAGGCAACCTAATTCACATAATTTCTATGCAACGGGAAGGAATAGGGACACCTTCTTACTGTACTGCAAACTTTTTAATTTTATGTTTAAGTAATCTCTGCACTCAACATGGTCTCAAAACTACAACCCTGAGATCAAGAGTTGCATGCTCTACTGACTGAGCCAGCCAGGTGTCCCTGTGCTGCAAATCTTTATAGCCTTTGCAGCATCAACTTCTGTTGTTGGGGAAGAAAAAATTTTCCTTCTACCACTCTAGGAGTTTTTTTTCTTTTTTTTTTTTGGTCTGGTTTAATAATCGAATTAACATAAAACATCAATGGGAGAAAAACAAATTTAATTACATACATATGGAGATCCCATAAAAATATGAAACATGGAGATAAGTCAGGCAGTTGAGGCTTATATGGCATCTTCACTGAAGGAATGTGATAGAGGCCATGGACTTCAAAAGGGAGGAGGGTGATTCACAGGATAAGAAGTGCAGATGTGTAGTAACTGGATGTTTGTCCTCCCATACAGATGAGTCATTCAAGTAAAAAAGTTCTCTCTTGGTTATAGTTCTTTCTCTGGGTTAAGCCCCCTATATAAATTGTTTTAGGTAGTTTAAGGGAGAGGTAAAAGTTTTTCTTGAGTTTGCTGTGTCTTGATTGCCTTCAGCTCAAAATAGTCCACATGCCAAAGTAGCACATTTTGGGGAGAATTTTTCTGAACCCTCATAGTGTACATACTTCTTTTTTCTTCTTTTATCCCTTGAAGACTGAAATATTCCCCAAAAGGATAAATGTTATTAAGAGTAGAATTTTGGGGGCGCCTGGGTGGCTCAGTGGGTTAAGCCGCTGCCTTCGGCTCAGGTCATGATCTCAGAGTCCTGGGATCGAGCCCCGCATCGGGCTCTCTGCTCAGCAGGGAGCCTGCTTCCTCCTCTCTCTCCCTCTGCCTGCCTCTCTGCCTGCTTGTGATCTCTCTCTGTCAAATAAATAAATAAAATCTTAAAAAAAAAAAAAAAAGAGTAGAATTTTGTAGCTGTAGGTTTGCAAGTAGACATTTTAAACAGACTAGTCTTCATTCTTTGGGATATTGAAGTGCATATTGTGGTATACTAAGGATACTTGTCCTGAAGTTTATCATTGATATATGATATATATGATACTGATATAATCATTGATAAATGATTATAGTGCATTTTATATCCTATATTACACAAAGTTGTGTGTGTATTGTACTGCATTTTAATTTATTATTTGCATGAGGTTACAAAGGTAGACATAGAGGTTCAGGGATAAGGTTATTTATAGTAAACATCTATCTCTTTCTTTGTGGTTCATGCCGTTGGAAAAAACAATTTATCTTTTACTTATGTCAACTTGTAATAAGAGAATGTTTTTTACCCTTTGTAGCTCAGAGACCACCTGATGTATTATCTCAAACACAATAAATATGCTCCTGAAGGCAAAAAAAAAAAAAAATCTTAAGGGTTTTAACAACAGCTTTATAAAATACAGGATCTGAATGGCTATATTGTATTTGCTTCCTTGGATATTTATAACCTTATGAGAGCTCATCTATATTATATATTACCAGGAATGCCCATGTCCAGCACATATCTAGCACACAGTAGAAACCCAGGGACCATTTCTGAATAAAGATAGCAATCCCAGTTTCTCCTAATTAAAATAACCCATACATAGTTTTCATTCTAAAATTTTTCTGATTTTCAAGTTTTTTAATTGGGAAATGTGGGAAGGTAACTAAAGCTTTGAGATTCAACATCTGTTCTATAGGTATATTTATGATGTAACACATTCATTACTATCTCTATAGAGATTCTGCATACACATAATGAATATTTCATCATGTCTTTGCCTATACATTGAAAGTGTGAACAATTTTTTTAATAGCCTAGATTTCCTCTTTTTAAAATGCTACAAAAAATTCTGAATAGGGAAATTATACATTTTTATATCCAAAACAAGAAATGTTCACAAATTTTATTTTCTACAATTTAGAATATGTTGTACCCTATAGGCAAACAAGGTCAAGCTTATAATTTTCATAAATGTAATTTTGCAAATTTCATAAAAGCTAAAACTCCTTTTACTTAATGTAATGAACAGGTGATGGCGACATGCATAATGCAATTTTCACAAATGAAGGTAAATGTAAGTTCATATTTCTGTATTCAAGAAAAATATGAACTAACTCAATAAAGATGAGCAATATTAACCTTAAGGAGTTAATCATCAGAGTGAATGAGGGAAAATAGTATAATTAGCAATATCTGAAGATAGTCATTAAGGTGAACCAAGGTACATAATATAGTTTGCAATATAATGTAAACAAAGCCAGAGTTCCCATAGCAACACAAACTTTTCTTCAATGTACACATACTGTATTTTGGATTACCAGTTAGAGTTCTAAATTTATAGTTTCTTATGCATATGTGTAATAAGGGTATGTCAACATGATTCTGAGAACAATTAGATTTATATATTCAGATTCAAATGTGTTTAAATTTGCAAGCCCCAGACTTAATTTTCTATATAGTTGACATCTACTAAAATTATTCTGGCATTCAAGGCAATGCCATGAAATTACATTTCTCTCACTCATGGCAATGTTTTTAAGTACCTTTATTGTTTAAGCTTGTATGTTTTAGGATACATGTATTATGTGGTGCATGAAATTCAATTTTTAAAATTTTGATGATTAAATCTAGTGGCAATAAAATAGAAAGTTATGTAAAAATAAGGATGTCTAATAGCCAACCCTAAATTATTTCACATAAGTAACTATCATAAAACAATATTCTTTGCTCATCAGGAATAATTATATTTTTATTCCTTTTGCAGAGAAAATTTTTTTCTTCCACAATTCCAGCTCAAGTAATCCACTCCGTTATAGTTGTATCTTTACTTTGTTTTCCTTCTTTATAAAACAGGGCTATTTAAACAGGTACATTTACAAAGTTCTTTATAATCATTTTTAAGCTTATCCTCATAACATTTTTTGAACGTACAGATTGAGGATAATTCTGATTAGTTGTAGTATATAAATGGAGAAAGAGGCAAATACCTAAGGTCACACAACAGTAACAAATGGACAAAGTAGTCACTCAGCCTACCAACTTTAAGCCTTATATTATAAAGCCAGAAAAATAGGGGGGGGGAAATCTTGTGTTTAATTTCATATTCATATATTTTAGTCACCTAAATACAATCCTTATTTATTTTTGTTAAGAATTGATAATCTAATGTTTAACATATTCTGGAGAATTCTAGTATCTATTTCAAAGAGAAATTCAAGTCTTTGAGGTTTAAAGTATTGACAGATTTTACTCATGGTAAAATGGAAAGAGTTTAAAAGAGGCTCAGTTTTACTAATGTATCTTTCCTCAATTCCAAGGCCCTCAAATATTTATGTCTTTTGAATTATATTATGATAGGGACAGAAGGATCAATCTTTAAGTGAAGATTAGTGTGAAGTTTCAAAGTTGACCCTTTGGAATTCAAACTCAGTGGTGCATAACTGAGCATTTGGCATACGGGAGATAATATTATTTTCTTGTAATTTGAATGGGCAGAATAAAAATATAAAAATCTCACCAAGCTTTCCAGAAAACATAATTTGCATCCTTCAATTGGTTAAGATGTTTTTATTTCATAAATACATTTATAAGAAGTCCAAGAACCTGAAAACAAGGACAGGGTTAAAATTCCTCTTCAATTAAAAATGAACCAAAATAGGGACGCTTGGGCGGCTCAGTGGGTTAAGTATCTGACTTTGGCTCAGGTCATGATCTCAGGGTTGTGAGATCAAGCCTGGTCTTGGCTCCATGCTCAGCTGAGAGTCTGCTTCAGATGATCTCTCTCCCTCTCCTTCTGCCCCTCCCCTCACTCACACTCCTTCTCTCTCGAAAATAAATAAAATCTTTTTTAAAAAATGAAGCAAAATAAATAGTAAGAAGGATCATAGATGGCATTAATATTTTAGTATTTTCTAGCACCTAGACATGTTCTCATTGTGGTACAAATATAAATGGTTTCATTCATGTTGCTATTAAAGTGAAAATAAACGTGTCAAGATATAAATTTTAAAACAAAGATGTCCAATTTCAGGGGGGGAAATCATCCCTTTTGAAGATCATGATAAATATTCAAGTTTTCCTTCATGAAGGTAATATTTTTTGTCTAAGTCAACATACTTTACCATTTTTAAACTTTTCTCATCATATTTTTGACAGCAGGTTTTCCAATTTTGACAGCTCTTTAAAAGTAATTTTAACAGCCGAGTGATTTCTCTTCTAAGCAAAGTCAGATTATGTGAAATGTCAATGTAAAAACTATACACTCTGACACATAATCATTTTTAGTTGAATTTACTTATTAATTTTGCTTGCTATTACTAATAAAACATAAGTGCTTAGCTAATTGTATTGCTTTTTGAAATGTTTTAAAAGTATTAAAACTGTATCCTTTTCACTACAAAATGTCTCACTTTATCACAATTAGTTTCCCTTCCGAAAATGGAGAGGAGGGGGAAGTAGTAGCGGGGCAGATAAAAGGCAGTTGAGAGACTGAGTAAAGTGGCTACTGTAAAGTAGAAATACAAGTCTGGATTGGTTAAACCAGCATGGAGTTGTATCCAAATCCCCGGGGACATCTTAGAAAATATATGTCTTTCTCCTCTTACCCACATAGCCCTATATTCTCAACTCCCATTGCTGAGGTTCTGATATAATCCCAGGGCAGAAGGATGAGAATATCTTTTCACCTACCACCTGATTGAAAACCTCTGGAAACAATTTAAATAAAAACTGACAATTTTCTTGACTGAATTAATCCAGCTAATTTCCTCAGTCCTTTATTTCATAATCAAAGTGTTGCAGGAGGTGAAGTAATTATCTGGTAAATATAAATAAATGGGTTGTCAATTCAAAAATTATCTTCTCTTTTTAGTATTTGCTCTAAACTGCTGTTCCCTTATCACTTTGCTTCGACAGTTGAAAGCTTTCCTGCCCCCCCATGGAATGACTTTGTCATAACTTTAAAGAAAAAGTGCTTTACAGAAGAGGATTTCATTTCATTAATGGTCTCCCACCACATGTTAACTACCATCTGATCACTATTCTAAGTGGAATTAAAATGTCTTCTAATGTGTATCAAAAGAAATGCCAATAAAGCTAGCAAAAGTTAGGAAAGTCAAATTAGTTTTATTGGACAAATTCAATGAGGAATATACATTGTCTAGACTACTAAATTGGATTTTAAAGTATCCCACATTCTCTATCATTGTAGAAATGTTCCATTTCACTTTGAATGAGTAGATCTGCCCAAGAGGAATTAGGTGCATTAATTATATTTTGTGGTATAAACAAGTAAACAACAAAGAGCAGTTAAAACACAAATAAGATTCAACAAGTCTATAGCGTCACTCAATAGGAAGTGGAAAACAATAGAAAAATAGCTTAAAGATACTGAGAAAAAAGTTTTCCTACAGGACTATCAATCAAATATATGAATAGAATATTATCTTTCCAGAGAGTATCTCAAATAACTTACCTTCCAGGTAGCCTTTCTCAGGAAGCTATTAAGGACCTATTCCACCAACTCAAAGAAATGAGTCAAGAAAACAGAGTCTAGAAATCCATAAACAGGGAGTCAAATTCAGGAAAGAGACAAAGGTAACATTTTGAGGAATTGCCAGATTGTTTTACAAAGTGCTGTACCATTTTACCATTCCTCCCGCAATATATGAGAGTCCCAATTTCTCCACATAATCATCAACACTTCTTATTGTCCATCTTTTTTATTTTAGCCATCCTCATGGGTGTGAAGTGGTGTATCTCATAGTGGTTTTGATTTGCATTTTCCTAGTGACTAATGTTGTTGGACATCTTTTCATGGCTATTGGCCATTTGAATATTGGCCACACCTTTAGAGAAATATCTATTCAAATTTTTTGTCCATCTTTTAAAATCAGTTACTTTTTATTGTGGAGTTGTAAGAGTTCTTGATATATTCCAGATTCATGTTCTTTGTTATATATGTTATTTATAGATATTTTCTCCCAACCTGTGGGTTAGAATATTCTTTTAACCTAAAATTTATTTACATTTTTAGGATGGAGCTTTGGGAAGTGATTGTGGGAGCTAGGTTCTGGGAAGGGATATTGATTCACTTGGAAATTATCTTTCACTTGAGACTAGAACAGAGCAAATCCAGTTTCCGCAGTCGAGTAATGTGGTTGTTTTCATGTTACACAAATAATATGAAGTTGATGAAAAGAAATTTTGAGTTTTCCTCAGTTTCTCCGCATTCTCCAATCTATCTCTTCCACTCTCTGCCCCATCGTATACATATGCCAAAAGATATGAGATAGAGAGCATTTGGACATTACTTAAAATGCTGTTATAATGACAAAATAAAAATTTGACTGCTAACACTGAAGAGTTAAAAGGAACAAACTTGACAAATCATCCTTCTACAAATTGGCTTTTGGGAAAATGATCTTCCTCAAATAGATTCTTGTAAAGGAAAGTACCAAAAACCCAGGTCAATGTGATAAGCTTGTTCTGTGTTAACAGAGTACATTTATTAGGTGATGATTCTTGAAGACATTTTGGGTCTTACCAACACAGACAGTAGAAAAGCAATGGCATATGCCTATATTCATTATTAATTTCACTACATAGAATTGCATTCAGCACCATGTATTAAACACTTACTATGCACAGACACAAAATGCAAAAATGATCAAAACAGACACAGCTCCTGTTTCATTCTCACATGTCTCAATTTAACTGATTAATTCCTATCTCTAGAGGGCAGAAGTACCCTTATTGCTTCCTCCTCTCTCTCCCTCTGCCTGCCTCTCTGCCTGCTTGTGATCTCTCTCTGTCAAATAAATAAATAAAATCTTAAAAAAAAAAAAAAAAGAGTAGAATTTTGTAGCTGTAGGTTTGCAAGTAGACATTTTAAACAGACTAGTCTTCATTCTTTGGGATATTGAAGTGCATATTGTGGTATACTAAGGATACTTGTCCTGAAGTTTATCATTGATATATGATATATATGATACTGATATAATCATTGATAAATGATTATAGTGCATTTTATATCCTATATTACACAAAGTTGTGTGTGTATTGTACTGCATTTTAATTTATTATTTGCATGAGGTTACAAAGGTAGACATAGAGGTTCAGGGATAAGGTTATTTATAGTAAACATCTATCTCTTTCTTTGTGGTTCATGCCGTTGGAAAAAACAATTTATCTTTTACTTATGTCAACTTGTAATAAGAGAATGTTTTTTACCCTTTGTAGCTCAGAGACCACCTGATGTATTATCTCAAACACAATAAATATGCTCCTGAAGGCAAAAAAAAAAAAAAATCTTAAGGGTTTTAACAACAGCTTTATAAAATACAGGATCTGAATGGCTATATTGTATTTGCTTCCTTGGATATTTATAACCTTATGAGAGCTCATCTATATTATATATTACCAGGAATGCCCATGTCCAGCACATATCTAGCACACAGTAGAAACCCAGGGACCATTTCTGAATAAAGATAGCAATCCCAGTTTCTCCTAATTAAAATAACCCATACATAGTTTTCATTCTAAAATTTTTCTGATTTTCAAGTTTTTTAATTGGGAAATGTGGGAAGGTAACTAAAGCTTTGAGATTCAACATCTGTTCTATAGGTATATTTATGATGTAACACATTCATTACTATCTCTATAGAGATTCTGCATACACATAATGAATATTTCATCATGTCTTTGCCTATACATTGAAAGTGTGAACAATTTTTTTAATGGCCTAGATTTCCTCTTTTTAAAATGCTACAAAAAATTCTGAATAGGGAAATTATACATTTTTATATCCAAAACAAGAAATGTTCACAAATTTTATTTTCTACAATTTAGAATATGTTGTACCCTATAGGCAAACAAGGTCAAGCTTATAATTTTCATAAATGTAATTTTGCAAATTTCATAAAAGCTAAAACTCCTTTTACTTAATGTAATGAACAGGTGATGGCGACATGCATAATGCAATTTTCACAAATGAAGGTAAATGTAAGTTCATATTTCTGTATTCAAGAAAAATATGAACTAACTCAATAAAGATGAGCAATATTAACCTTAAGGAGTTAATCATCAGAGTGAATGAGGGAAAATAGTATAATTAGCAATATCTGAAGATAGTCATTAAGGTGAACCAAGGTACATAATATAGTTTGCAATATAATGTAAACAAAGCCAGAGTTCCCATAGCAACACAAACTTTTCTTCAATGTACACATACTGTATTTTGGATTACCAGTTAGAGTTCTAAATTTATAGTTTCTTATGCATATGTGTAATAAGGGTATGTCAACATGATTCTGAGAACAATTAGATTTATATATTCAGATTCAAATGTGTTTAAATTTGCAAGCCCCAGACTTAATTTTCTATATAGTTGACATCTACTAAAATTATTCTGGCATTCAAGGCAATGCCATGAAATTACATTTCTCTCACTCATGGCAATGTTTTTAAGTACCTTTATTGTTTAAGCTTGTATGTTTTAGGATACATGTATTATGTGGTGCATGAAATTCAATTTTTAAAATTTTGATGATTAAATCTAGTGGCAATAAAATAGAAAGTTATGTAAAAATAAGGATGTCTAATAGCCAACCCTAAATTATTTCACATAAGTAACTATCATAAAACAATATTCTTTGCTCATCAGGAATAATTATATTTTTATTCCTTTTGCAGAGAAAATTTTTTTCTTCCACAATTCCAGCTCAAGTAATCCACTCCGTTATAGTTGTATCTTTACTTTGTTTTCCTTCTTTATAAAACAGGGCTATTTAAACAGGTACATTTACAAAGTTCTTTATAATCATTTTTAAGCTTATCCTCATAACATTTTTTGAACGTACAGATTGAGGATAATTCTGATTAGTTGTAGTATATAAATGGAGAAAGAGGCAAATACCTAAGGTCACACAACAGTAACAAATGGACAAAGTAGTCACTCAGCCTACCAACTTTAAGCCTTATATTATAAAGCCAGAAAAATAGGGGGGGGGAAATCTTGTGTTTAATTTCATATTCATATATTTTAGTCACCTAAATACAATCCTTATTTATTTTTGTTAAGAATTGATAATCTAATGTTTAACATATTCTGGAGAATTCTAGTATCTATTTCAAAGAGAAATTCAAGTCTTTGAGGTTTAAAGTATTGACAGATTTTACTCATGGTAAAATGGAAAGAGTTTAAAAGAGGCTCAGTTTTACTAATGTATCTTTCCTCAATTCCAAGGCCCTCAAATATTTATGTCTTTTGAATTATATTATGATAGGGACAGAAGGATCAATCTTTAAGTGAAGATTAGTGTGAAGTTTCAAAGTTGACCCTTTGGAATTCAAACTCAGTGGTGCATAACTGAGCATTTGGCATACGGGAGATAATATTATTTTCTTGTAATTTGAATGGGCAGAATAAAAATATAAAAATCTCACCAAGCTTTCCAGAAAACATAATTTGCATCCTTCAATTGGTTAAGATGTTTTTATTTCATAAATACATTTATAAGAAGTCCAAGAACCTGAAAACAAGGACAGGGTTAAAATTCCTCTTCAATTAAAAATGAACCAAAATAGGGACGCTTGGGCGGCTCAGTGGGTTAAGTATCTGACTTTGGCTCAGGTCATGATCTCAGGGTTGTGAGATCAAGCCTGGTCTTGGCTCCATGCTCAGCTGAGAGTCTGCTTCAGATGATCTCTCTCCCTCTCCTTCTGCCCCTCCCCTCACTCACACTCCTTCTCTCTCGAAAATAAATAAAATCTTTTTTAAAAAATGAAGCAAAATAAATAGTAAGAAGGATCATAGATGGCATTAATATTTTAGTATTTTCTAGCACCTAGACATGTTCTCATTGTGGTACAAATATAAATGGTTTCATTCATGTTGCTATTAAAGTGAAAATAAACGTGTCAAGATATAAATTTTAAAACAAAGATGTCCAATTTCAGGGGGGGAAATCATCCCTTTTGAAGATCATGATAAATATTCAAGTTTTCCTTCATGAAGGTAATATTTTTTGTCTAAGTCAACATACTTTACCATTTTTAAACTTTTCTCATCATATTTTTGACAGCAGGTTTTCCAATTTTGACAGCTCTTTAAAAGTAATTTTAACAGCCGAGTGATTTCTCTTCTAAGCAAAGTCAGATTATGTGAAATGTCAATGTAAAAACTATACACTCTGACACATAATCATTTTTAGTTGAATTTACTTATTAATTTTGCTTGCTATTACTAATAAAACATAAGTGCTTAGCTAATTGTATTGCTTTTTGAAATGTTTTAAAAGTATTAAAACTGTATCCTTTTCACTACAAAATGTCTCACTTTATCACAATTAGTTTCCCTTCCGAAAATGGAGAGGAGGGGGAAGTAGTAGCGGGGCAGATAAAAGGCAGTTGAGAGACTGAGTAAAGTGGCTACTGTAAAGTAGAAATACAAGTCTGGATTGGTTAAACCAGCATGGAGTTGTATCCAAATCCCCGGGGACATCTTAGAAAATATATGTCTTTCTCCTCTTACCCACATAGCCCTATATTCTCAACTCCCATTGCTGAGGTTCTGATATAATCCCAGGGCAGAAGGATGAGAATATCTTTTCACCTACCACCTGATTGAAAACCTCTGGAAACAATTTAAATAAAAACTGACAATTTTCTTGACTGAATTAATCCAGCTAATTTCCTCAGTCCTTTATTTCATAATCAAAGTGTTGCAGGAGGTGAAGTAATTATCTGGTAAATATAAATAAATGGGTTGTCAATTCAAAAATTATCTTCTCTTTTTAGTATTTGCTCTAAACTGCTGTTCCCTTATCACTTTGCTTCGACAGTTGAAAGCTTTCCTGCCCCCCCATGGAATGACTTTGTCATAACTTTAAAGAAAAAGTGCTTTACAGAAGAGGATTTCATTTCATTAATGGTCTCCCACCACATGTTAACTACCATCTGATCACTATTCTAAGTGGAATTAAAATGTCTTCTAATGTGTATCAAAAGAAATGCCAATAAAGCTAGCAAAAGTTAGGAAAGTCAAATTAGTTTTATTGGACAAATTCAATGAGGAATATACATTGTCTAGACTACTAAATTGGATTTTAAAGTATCCCACATTCTCTATCATTGTAGAAATGTTCCATTTCACTTTGAATGAGTAGATCTGCCCAAGAGGAATTAGGTGCATTAATTATATTTTGTGGTATAAACAAGTAAACAACAAAGAGCAGTTAAAACACAAATAAGATTCAACAAGTCTATAGCGTCACTCAATAGGAAGTGGAAAACAATAGAAAAATAGCTTAAAGATACTGAGAAAAAAGTTTTCCTACAGGACTATCAATCAAATATATGAATAGAATATTATCTTTCCAGAGAGTATCTCAAATAACTTACCTTCCAGGTAGCCTTTCTCAGGAAGCTATTAAGGACCTATTCCACCAACTCAAAGAAATGAGTCAAGAAAACAGAGTCTAGAAATCCATAAACAGGGAGTCAAATTCAGGAAAGAGACAAAGGTAACATTTTGAGGAATTGCCAGATTGTTTTACAAAGTGCTGTACCATTTTACCATTCCTCCCGCAATATATGAGAGTCCCAATTTCTCCACATAATCATCAACACTTCTTATTGTCCATCTTTTTTATTTTAGCCATCCTCATGGGTGTGAAGTGGTGTATCTCATAGTGGTTTTGATTTGCATTTTCCTAGTGACTAATGTTGTTGGACATCTTTTCATGGCTATTGGCCATTTGAATATTGGCCACACCTTTAGAGAAATATCTATTCAAATTTTTTGTCCATCTTTTAAAATCAGTTACTTTTTATTGTGGAGTTGTAAGAGTTCTTGATATATTCCAGATTCATGTTCTTTGTTATATATGTTATTTATAGATATTTTCTCCCAACCTGTGGGTTAGAATATTCTTTTAACCTAAAATTTATTTACATTTTTAGGATGGAGCTTTGGGAAGTGATTGTGGGAGCTAGGTTCTGGGAAGGGATATTGATTCACTTGGAAATTATCTTTCACTTGAGACTAGAACAGAGCAAATCCAGTTTCCGCAGTCGAGTAATGTGGTTGTTTTCATGTTACACAAATAATATGAAGTTGATGAAAAGAAATTTTGAGTTTTCCTCAGTTTCTCCGCATTCTCCAATCTATCTCTTCCACTCTCTGCCCCATCGTATACATATGCCAAAAGATATGAGATAGAGAGCATTTGGACATTACTTAAAATGCTGTTATAATGACAAAATAAAAATTTGACTGCTAACACTGAAGAGTTAAAAGGAACAAACTTGACAAATCATCCTTCTACAAATTGGCTTTTGGGAAAATGATCTTCCTCAAATAGATTCTTGTAAAGGAAAGTACCAAAAACCCAGGTCAATGTGATAAGCTTGTTCTGTGTTAACAGAGTACATTTATTAGGTGATGATTCTTGAAGACATTTTGGGTCTTACCAACACAGACAGTAGAAAAGCAATGGCATATGCCTATATTCATTATTAATTTCACTACATAGAATTGCATTCAGCACCATGTATTAAACACTTACTATGCACAGACACAAAATGCAAAAATGATCAAAACAGACACAGCTCCTGTTTCATTCTCACATGTCTCAATTTAACTGATTAATTCCTATCTCTAGAGGGCAGAAGTACCCTTATTATTAAATATTTGTTCATATTTTAGCCATTAAGTTTTGTGAGATGTATACAAAATGTTATTAAATTTTTGCTCATATCTTTAATTATCATTAAATATTTGTTCATATTTTAGCCATTAAGTTTTGTGAGATGTATACAAAACAAAATAAGACAAGAGACTTGCCTTCAATTCATTTGAAGTCTATTTATTATAAGACTGAACAATAAACTTTTTCACCAATGTATAGTGTCATGATAGAGGTAAGTATGGCCCTTAATCCCATTTGCAGAGAAGATATTATTAAGAAAGTGACATCTAAGCTGAGACTTCAAGGTCAGAGAATGAAAAGTTGAGAAAGGAGTAAAAGCATACTGGTCCTGAAGAAATATATATACAAAAGTCCAGAGGGGAAAGAGATCATTACACATTTCCTTCTGACTGTAATTTTTAAAATTCCAGAATAGGTCATTTTAAATTACTTTCATTCATCCATAATGTATTTTATAAATAGGCACTAACTGGCATTTTTTAAGTGGGAAATCTGGGATATAAAAGAAGATTAAATTATTACATGCCTAATATCAAAGCCTTTGAAATCAATGAGTGTAATGGCAGAGTTGGCAGGTCAGAGCAGAAGAATCAGAGAAGAAAAATACA
Organism: Enhydra lutris kenyoni; assembly: GCF_002288905.1. Lineage (NCBI taxonomy): Eukaryota > Metazoa > Chordata > Mammalia > Carnivora > Mustelidae > Enhydra > Enhydra lutris. Next base: position 27,962,618 of record NW_019154088.1, on the reverse strand, counting down.
TTATTGTTTTCTCAATTCATCAGACATCACACAATTTGTAAATAATTACCTAAAAAATGAAGTTTAATAAAATATTTTCTTTACACAACTTTCCCCAAATCTTCATTTATTCATTCATTTATTCATTTGTTCATATATTCATTAATCAGATACTTATCAACCTTATCATAGGACATGTTTTAAGCACTGGAGATTTATCACAGACAAAATAAGATGAAAAGACAAAACCCCTGACATCATGGAGCTTGCATTCAAGTGAGAAAGAGAAACAATAAACAAGATAAATAAGTAAAATATATAGTATGTTAGTTAAATGATAAGGAGAAAAATAAAATAGGGAAAAGTCATGGGAAGTGTGGGAGAAGGCTTAAAATTTTTGATAGTACAGTCTGGGAAGGACTCATTGAAATCTGTGTAAAGGAAGTGGAAAGTCAGCCATTTGTTTGTTATATGTGTGTGTGGCTGGGGCAAGGGGAGCCTTCCCAGCAGAGGAGATAGGAAATGCAAAGGTCCTGCTATGGGAGCAATGTTTGTACCTTTGAGAAACAGTTAGTAGGCCAAAGTGGCCAGACAGAATGATGGAGGAAAAGAGGAAGTGGCTATGAATTCAGAGGGGTGAGGAAGAGCACAGGTCATGCAATGCCTTATAATCTTTACAAGGATTTTTGCTTTTAGCCTGACTAAAATAAGAAAGCAATAGGAAGTTGAACAGAAAACTGAGATTAGCTGAGTTAGATTTGAACATTTCCTGGCTACTGGTTGAATAAAACTAAAAACTAAAGAGAGACAAGGACAGAAGCAGAGGGTTTTTTAATAATCCAGGGAGATATGATGAATGGCTTGGACCCAAGGTGTGCCAGTGAGGGTGGCAAGGAATGGCTAGCTTTTGGATACATTTTGAGAATAGGACCTAACATAAATCAGTGACAGACTGGATGTGGTATGCGAAAGAAAGGTAATAGCTGAAGGCCATGCTAAGGAATTTTAGTTTGTGTAATTAGAAGAATGGAGTTGACTTTCCCTGAACAGAAAAAGAATGGGTGAAGTTGACTTTCCCTGAACAGAAGAAGAACGGGTGAAGAGTAGGTTAGGAAAGGATACCAAAAGGTTATCTTTGGACATGTTAAACTTAAGATGTATATTTGCTATCCAGGGGGACATGTCTTTGTGGGTAGCTGTAAAGAATGTAATTCACAAAAGAAATCTGAATCGATCACATATTTATATGCTGATTTATATATAACATGTTTATAGGTTTATATACTATGTATTTATATATTTTACAATATAAATATATTTTATGTAACATATTTGGATGTTTTTGTATTGTAGATTTATATATATATTATTTATACATTATATATTAAATCAGCATATCAAAGCCTTGTAAGTGGGCGACTTCGACAAAGTAATTATTAAGGATCAAAAAATGAATAGTGTGAGTACTGAACCCAGAAACACTGTAATATTTAGAAGTTAGGGAAACTGGAAGGAAATATCAAAAAATCTGAGATGGAACATGCAGAGGTAGGAAAACAAACAAATGTAAAACAAAACAACATGTAAGTTTGTCTTCCTACAAACCAAATAAGCAGGTGTTGTGAGAAGGAGATAGTGATTGATTTTGTCAAATGTTAATGAGAGTTCAAGGCAGATGAGGCTTGAGAATTGACCATTTGATTTAGCAACATGGAGTTCACCGACAACCTTGATAAAACCCATTTCAGTGAAGTTTCGGCAGTAAAAGTCTGTTTGAATTAAAGAATCAGGGATAGAAATTGGAAAGTGCATATAAAAACTGTTTCAGGGATTTCTTTTTTAAAGAAATGAGAGAAGAGGAAAGTTTGTAAAGAGAATGAGCCAGAAAGAGAAGAGGAATCAAAAATGAGTTTTTTAGAAGTACAAGAAATAACGTGTGTGTATGTGCTGATGTGAACTACCCAGTAGCAAGGGAAGTATATCTGGTGCAAAAAGGAGAAGAGAGAATTGCTACATTCATGTTGTAGAGTGGGGGACAGAAGGGTAGGATCTAGTAAAAAGTAGAGAGCTAGACTTTTTCTAGAAGTATGTTAATAAAAAATTCAAGCAAATTTGCACAAAGATAGATAGGTAGAAATAGGAGCTCAAATGAGATGTCTATCAACAGATGAATAAAAAAAAGATGCAGTACACACACACACACACACACACACACACACACACACACATGAATACTACTCAGCCATCAAAAAGGATGAATACTTACCACTTATACTGATGTGGATCAAACTGGAAGGGATTATGCTGAGTGAAATAAGTCAAGCAGAGAAAGACAATTATCATATGGTTTCATTCGTATGTGGAACATAAGAAAGAGCACAGAGGATCATAGGGGAAGGGAAGGAAACCGAATGGGAAGTCATCAGAGAGGGAGGAAAACCATGAGAGACTCTTAACTATAGGATACGAACTGAGGGTTGCTGGAGGGGAGGGGAGTGGGGAGATGGGGTAATTGGATGATGGGCATTAAGGAGGGCACGTGATGTGCTGAGCACTTGGTGTTATATGCAACTGATGAATTATTGAACACTACATCTGAAACTAATAATGTACATGTTGGCTAACGAAACTTAAAAAAAAAGAAGTATGAGCTCATAGAAATACTCTTCTGTTTGTTTCATTCTTAGTGGGGTGGAAACTATAGTCAGCAGTTTAGGATGAAGATGAAGAAAGACAGGCTGGAGATACTGAGGAGAGAAGATGTAAAATAATTGTCTGCATCTTATGAATGTGCTAGGAAAATGTAGTATGAGTGCTACACGGTATTAAAGATCTGCTTGCAAAAATTGACCCCAAACTTAAGCTGAGATCAGTCAACATCGTTTTGTATTTTTTTTCTCCAGCCACAGTCAATTACAAGTGGGCAAATGTTGAGTAAGTTAAGGGTTTGATCTAACAAAGGTGGTAGAAGCAAGAGTAGGGCAAAGGAGCGGATCAGGTTTGCTGATATAAGTTGCATTAGTAGAAAGTTATTCCAGTTTAAAGCCAAGACATATTTTAAACACTTTCAGATCTCATCAATTGCTAAGTTTTATGATCTTCCTTGACAGCACAGAAAAAACACAAAGTTTTATATGAACCTTCTTATTTTGTGGTCCTAAAGAGGATGCTTTATTCCATGCTTTTTCTTTAAACTGTTATCATTTGAAAACCAGAGGGCTCCATTATCAGTATAAGTATTCAGATGTGGGCTTCTCTAAAACAGCCAAAAGTTAAAAAAAAAAACAACTTAAAATCAAATAACAAGTAATATTAAATTATCCCTGAGTGCACAGTATTTAGTTCCTCATTAACTTAATTGTTTTCCAGTAAAATTGAAATGTGCAATATGCAAATTAAATAATATTACATGTCAGAATTTGAAAGAAATATTCATTTAACATTGGAAGAGGTTTTTTTTTTTCCCAGGAAATCTTGTTCATTTATTTGTGAGAATTTGTGTTTGTCGCTATTTGTTCAAAACATAATACAATTGTGAGATCCAGTGCCTGCTGGCAAAGTTGGAATAGCTGTCAGCAGGAAATGGCAAACTAATAATAAGTGCTGGTAAAATATTTATATTATAGTTTAGTGGGAAGCTGAATGCAGTTTTGTGTTTCATTAGTGCTTGAGGCAGTACATAGTAACATAGTTGTGCTCCAAAAAAAAAAAAAATGGATAGAATTCTAAATACTGTAGTAACTTATCTTTAAAGTATCTGCTGAGGAAAAAAAAGAATTAATAATAATAAAGCCTTTTACCAGCTGAAATTTAAGAAATTTTCAACAAGGTCCAAAAGGCAGTAATTAGTAGCATCTCACGTTCAGTGTTATTGGACACTAGGCTGCTGGATCAACTGCTTCTGTATGAGGCCTAGTAATTTAGCTCTGGTTCATAATTTTCAATAACAGAGCTATTCAAGAGGGAGGGGTGGTCCTAAACCACCAGAGGACTCAGAAGTATGGTGATGTTCAAGTACAACACTGTGTTTATGTACTCCCCAAAGTGTATCAAAGCTCAGATCCAGAGAAATAAAAGAAAAGTCAAACAAAACAAGCATTAGACTGCGTAAAATAAGGTATGGACAAGGCAAACAGGTGAGGCATTGTTTAGGTGGCTAAGGTAGATCAATATCTATTCTTGCAAGCCAGGAATCCTGCCTGCTTTCCTCTGGTGCTCAGCAGATCATCTTACGGCTTGCAGACAGACTGTCGCCTAAACCCAACTGACAGACAACCTATTTCACCCCTATAAAAATCATACGCATCTTCTTCCTTTGTGGTTCACTGAGGAGAGAAAAAATATAACTGCCAAAAAAAAAAAAAGTACCAGATTTGTTTTACCACATTTTAACATCCCTTTTTGTTAATTATAAAAGACTGGCTCTTAAATTCTCTTTCATATATAATTTTAATCTGTTCAACAAAATACAAGTATGTCATGAGTATAACAATGTGTGTGTGTATGAAGATATGACCAAATGTATCCAAATAGTAAACATATGTAAAGTGTCTTTCACATAATAATCACTCAATAAATATTAGTTAATATCAATGTTCCTATCAAAATAATTTTTAAAACCTAACAGAAGGAGAGAGAAAATCTCATAGAAAATGAAGAAATGGATGTTTATATTTACCTTGAATTCATAAAGAGGCAATATTTCAGTAATTTTGAAAACATATTTAACAAGCTCATGATAGCTGAACTTTGAGTGAAGAACAGAAAATCAGATTGTTTATGTTTTATGACACAGTACCATCAGTTTGCTTTGTTCCAATAAACTAGAAATTAATTCATAACTATTAGCAATCTTTTAGTTTTCCCATATAATGTTTTAATTCTGATGAGAAAATGAAAACCAGAAATACTTTTTCAGGAACAATTATGCTCCAGTTACATAAAAGATAACCAAAACATAAAACCTGTTCTCTAGTTCCATAGGGCTTTAGAAGATTATCCAAATTTCTTTGCGATTAAGCACTCTGTAAAATTTTTACTTTAAATATATAATTTTTATTGAGCTTTTTTCATTTCAGAAATTTAACTAAAAGGAGAATCCTTTTACTGTAGTAAAAGTGATGGTAATGGCTATAGCAACAAATGTTCTATGTAAAGGAGAAATTACAACAAAGGCTACCTAACAAAATATAAATTGTAATAAAATATAAACAATTCTCCTAATTCTGCTTTGGCAAGTGGGAGACATTTTGAATGGCATTGACTGAGACTTTTCGTTTTTCATAAATGTACAACTCATGGATTTAATTTTATCCAGATTTTCATACCAAAATCCATCCTGCTATTTTTTTTTTTACCTTCTGAGTTGACTAAGAAAGGAGGGACAATTTTAATATAATATTTAAAACACTAAAAGTCAAGACAGAGCCTTGTTTTTGTGGTTGTCGAGATTTTGTCTTAATCTTGAAGGTGGAAAAGTTCAAATTTTGTAGACTGGTACATATCATATCTCTAAGTAATAAGAATATGTCTTTTCATCACTGCTAGAGTTTTCTGCTTTCCTATTTATAGGTGGAAGAAATGTAATTTACTTGTCAGATTGAAATGTTTGATATAAATCCTTATCCTATCTTTTGAACTAGCATTTCTGAAACACTACATTATAAACAAATGACATGTTTAATTAAACAACTACTTTACTACTACCTGAATAAGAGAGTATGATTATATTAAATAGCAAGCCATATGACTAGAATTTAAAGAAAATGTTTGCAATTCAGCAAGAAAGTATGATTATACTAAATTAAAATTTATTAGAATGTAAACAAATATTTTAATTTCCTATCTTTGAAATATCAAAATAGGTATTTTTAGGAGTTAAAACTAATGCATTTTAGAACATCTTAGCTTACATTAAAATTTATTCTTTAACTTAATAATCTACATACAAAGCTAAATTTAAAAGTCAAGAAACAGCTTACTATGACGCTAAAAATTTAAATGTAAACAATTGTGATTTTCCAAGAGATTCATTTTGCTTTTGTGTGTGACTGATTTTTTTACTGCCACAGGTTAGAAACTCTGAAATAGATTAGCTCTATTCTAATAAGAAGGAAAATATGGTAAGGTAAATTTAGCTGAATAATTATATATGTGTGTATGCATGTATATTTATGTGTATATGTATATAAACATGTATGTTTAAGTATATGATATATATATGATTGTTTGAAAGCTGAAGATTAATTTTACTTTCAGATTTCAAAATATGAAATAATAGATTTGCTGTGATTATTCAAAGGCAATTATTGTTGAAGGTCAACCCATTTTTATTCATATGTGGGAACAAAGAAAAATTTTTAAAAAGTCACTGGGTTCTGACCTAATCAAAACCATAAGTTGTTTTTCAAAACATGCATGGTTAGGATCTTAATTATCCTATTTGTGTTTGTTTAGATAGATAAATAGATGAGACATTTCTGATCCAGATGTGACAATCTCAGCGCTGTCATTTACCTTTCAAGGATCATAGAATTTTTGCTTTTAACACATTCCCTCGAGTACCTACATGTTTTCATTATAAACCAGTAGTTGAGAAAACATGTCAGATGCTAAATTCAAAATCCACCATGCAGGAAACATGGGGAAATGTAACAACTGTTTTGGAAGAAAATGTCTTGGAGTCAACTTACATAAAATCTTAAATGGTTTGCCAATGAATTATAATTAGCATTTATGTTACAACTGCAAATGCTAAACAATTTGTGCTTAACTACTATAGGACTAAAGTTATTTTTGTCAAATATGCATAAAACCTTAAGCTAAAATGTCTAAGTCCTATAATATAAAAGTTTGGTGATATAAATGCAGCATTTGTAATACCAACTTGAGTTATGAAACAAAAGGAACAAAATAGTCTAAAGTCTAGAGCACCTAAACCTTCATAATCTTTAATACATGATATTAAATCTCCTAAAGAATATGCAGTACTCGAGGTGATAATTTCTTATATAAATATTCAGTAACGTCTATGTCCAAGTAGACTGAAACTTAGAAATTTTTCTAGAGCTTCACATTTACTAGAGCAAATGAAATTAAAGATTTAGAAAACTTGTGTAAAGGTTAAAATAACTGAAATTATTTTTCTCAGTAAATGCTTCTTCATCTTCACCAATTATTATTCTAAAATATAAAGAAAACTATTTATAGAACACAATATAATTAATAAAAGCCTATATACAATGACAGATAATGAAAGACAACTGAATTTATAATATAAAACATCTAAAATATTTAATCATAGTTCTTTTATGACTACACAGTAACTTATTTTACTTAATAAAATACTAAAAATGCCATTTTCTATTTTTTTGAATATATATTTGCAAACATTTTCTCTCACAGAGATGTTCTATTAGATAATATGCATTTCCAATAAAGAACTAATAGAGTTATGGATACTGATTTTCCTAAATTTATTTAATAAAAACTAAATTTGCTTAGACTATCATGGACATAAAAATTATGATATTAGGAGTATCTGGGTGGCTCAGTTGGATAAGCGAGTGACTCTTAGTTTCAGCTCAGGTCATGATCTCATGGGTCATCAGATCAAGCCCCAACCCCACATGGGACACCACACTCACCAGAAAGTCTGCTTGGAGATTCTCTCTCTCTGCTCCTTCTCCCATGTGCATTCTCTCTCTCTCTCTCTCTCAATTAAATAAATAAATCTTTTTTTTTTTTTTAAATCATGATGTTATTTTCAATTCTATAACCTTTTAATTTGCAAACAGGTAATTACAGAAAAAAATTATAGAATGCAACTCAGAAAACAGTTGGAAAACAACAAATGTTTCTTGTAAGAATTACTTATTAGTGTAATAACCATTAAAAATAGAAGTTAGTGCATAAATATGTAATCATCCAAAGAATGTCAATCTCTAACTTCACTTAATTACTAAAATGGCCATTTAAGGGCACCTGACTGGTTTAGTCGGTAAAGTATACAATGCTTGATCTCAGGATCGTTGATTTTGAACCCCATGTTGGACATGGAGCCTACTTAAAAATAAATAAAATTTTAAAAGTCTTTTTTAAAATTTAATAAAGGTTAAAAAAATAAAACGGCCATTTAAGAATGTACCTTAATGAGTATCACAAATATGTCTTTTGATTAAACAAGAATAAGGGAGGGGTGCACTGTTAAGCATCTGCCTTCAGCTCAGGTCATCATCTCAGGATCCTGGGATGGAGCTCTGCATTGGGCTCCCTGCTCAGTGGGGACTTTACTTGTCCCTCTCCCTTTGCCCCACACCCCTATTTGTGTTCTCTCTCTCTCCCTTTCTTGCTCTGCTTGCTCTCTCTCTCAAATAAATAAATAAAATATTTTTTTAAAAATTTAAAGAAAAAACAAGAATAAGGGATAGTTTGATTCTTTTTAAGCTTTATTTTGATTTCAAATAAAATGTCAACACAAAAGACCAATTTCACATATGCATATTAATTATGAGAAAATAATTGAAATAGTTATACCTCCTAAATAAATAGTATCAATATAATTTAAAATACTTAGTGGAAATGAAATCATTAATATACATAACCAGTCTCCAACAGATTATTAGTATTACTAAAATGTGAGTGTTGAGTGTTAGCTGCTATCATTTGTGATTTGTGGGTAAAGTGTAAACAATGAATATTGGAACACTGAAAAAAAATAAAATTACAAAAAAAGTGTAAAATAAATAGGAAGCTCTTTTCTATTTACTTAGCCATGATGAATAAGCACCTCAAAAAAACATTCTAAGTCTATCCTTTGGAGAATGCCTGGGAACCCATGTGCTACATAGGTTTTTATATAAGGAACTCTCTTATCAGTAAAGTGAAACTTTAGAAAAAGTCATATTTTGCAGTATCATAGCAAAGCTTGCACCGTGTGTAAATTTCAGTGTCATAGCAGTTCTTCATAGGAAAAAATTCTTAAATCTAAGGTTGTCAATCTGCAGTTTTTTGAGTATTGTACTCAGAATTAGCAGTTAAAATGAAAAAACCTCTTAAAAGCATTGACTTTCTACATTTCATTCTAACAAAACAATTCACTATTTACTTATTTTACAGTTAATCTCCATGCTAAATCTGAAAGTATGCTCTCAATAACAACTATAATAAAAGAATGTGGAGATAATGACACAAGATGATAAAAGCAAGGAAAATGCTCACTTGAGGATATAATCTCTTTCACATATATGAGCCTTAAGTAGACATGAAGAAGTAGGAGAAATGTTCCACAAAAAGTTACCCAGAGAATTCCTATAGAACAAAAAACTATCAAAGTGAGTAGAAAACCTTCTGAGATTCCAGTCCCTATTGATAAAGTCTTTCTAATATGGATATTTTGCTCTATAAAATTATGTGCAAATAAATTTTGTAAGCAGAAGTTCCTTACCATTGTTAATTAATGAAAACTTAGAGAAGAATCATAAAACTTAGTTTTGTTGGTGGAAGTGTTTGGATGGTTGGTAAAGCAGAGATAATGCTATATGTTCAGCAAACCCATTTATTTTCCTTCCTTAACACATAACTAAATTACATTCTCAAACCTCCTATGTGATTAGCTTAGGCCATGTGACTGACTTTGGGCCAGTGGGTAAGATATTATCTTTCAGAATCCTCAACAAGCTTTCTTCCCTCCCTATCTAGTACAGAGTATCTAATGGAGGACTCCAGGGCTCTAGAAGATGGCAGAGTGGGCTCTGAGTGACATAATGGAATAAAGACCCACCCCCACTCTCTATCTGACCCACACTGGAATGTGACATAAAGGAGTAATAAATCTTTATAGTATTAGGCCACTGAAACTTGAGAACATTTAGAAGATTATTCATTCATTAATGTATCTGTTTCTCAAATAGTATGAATAATAAGAATTAGTGGGGATTAAAAATAAAATTTTGTACTGTGGAGGAGGACAGAGATGGTAATTGTACTGATCTAAATATTAGATTAGGAATAGTTTTTAGGAACTACTTGAACAATACAGATTTGAATACAAATACAAATACAAGTTCATCCTTGAACAATACAGATTTGAACTACACAGGTTCACTAATATGTGGACTTTTTTTTATAAATACAGTACGGTGCTATAAATGTATTTTCTCTTCCTTATGATTTTCTTAATAATTTTATTTTCTCTAGCTTATTTTATTACAAGAATAGAGTATATATAATACATATAACATACAAAACATATATTACTTGACTGTTTATTTATCAGTAAGGCATCCACCCAGTCAACAGTAGGGTGTTTAGTCAAATTTTGGAGGAGTCAAAAGTTAGACACAGATATTCGACTGCACTGGTGTTGATGCCCCTGACCCCTGCATTGTTCAAGGCTCAATTGTATATGATCACAAGTATTCTGCAATTGGTTCTGTCAAACTCTTGCTTCCCCAGTCATATGCTTAATTTACATCATATTATTATGATAATACTATAAATATTAGTGACAGATGCTCAAAACATTAGCTATCACTCATTTCTTGCCATACTCTGAGCACCTTACTTAGCACTTTATATGAATTATCTCATTTAATTTCAAAGTTACCCCATGAGAAAGTTTTAACAATATACTCATTTTAGAGAGGAAACTGATGTCCATGAAAATTAAGGTGATCTCACAGCTAATAAGTGGTGAATCCAGAATTCAGAAGGTCTTTTTGACTCTATAGCCACCCTATTAATATACAACAATGCATTAAGTGTAATATTTTATTTCAAACAAGTACTGCTTGAGCAATAATAATTTACTTCAACTACTTTCCCACCCACAAACAATCCTATTGTTGTATGTTCATGTTGTACATCACAAAAAAGGCCAAAAGGAAAAGCTGATCTTAGCAAATATATTATAATCCTGGATCTGCCCCTCATAGTGAAAACCTTACACCCTGATTTTATCAACATGCCAAAAATCCATCCATCTATTAAGGGTAGATGCACAGTAATCACTAATGTTTTGACCCATAAATCAAATTATTCATTTATGATGAATAATTTAAATGAAAAAAAAAACTTCACTGAAGGAATATAGTTAATTGCTCACCTAAAGATAACTATTCTTTTTTTTTAAGATTTTATTTATTTATTTGACAGACAGAGATCACAAGTAGGCAGAGAGGCAGGCAGAGAGAGAGGAGAAAGCAGGCTCCCTGCTAAGCAGAGAGCCCGATATGGGGCTCGATCCCAGGACCCTGGGATCATGACCTGAGCCGAAGGCAGAGGCTTTAACCCACTGAGCCACCCAGGCACCCCAAGATAACTACTCTTATAAATGATATACATAAGGGGCACCTGGGTGGCTTAGTCAGTTAAGAATCTGACTCTTTTTTTTTTTTAGATTCTTTTTAATTTTTATTTTTTATAAACATATATTTTTATCCCCAGGGGTACAGGTCTGTGAATCGCTAGGTTTACACACTTCACAGCACTCACCATAGCACATACCCTCCCCAATGTCCATAACCCCACCCCCCTTCTCCAAACCCCCCTCCCCCCAGCACCCCTCAGTTTGTTTTGTGAGATTAAGAGTCACTTATGGTTTGTCTCCCTCCCAATCCCATCTTGTTTCATTTAAGGAATCTGACTCTTGATCTCAGCTCAGGTCTTGATCTCAGGGTCCTGAGTTCAAGCTCTGTGTCGGGCTCCACATTGGACATGGAGCCTACTTAAACACACACACACACACACACACACACACACACACACACACACATATATATGTGTGTATATATATATATGATAAATGATATATATGAAATCTATGTGATTAGTATATATCCTTGGAGCAGAGATACTTTGGAAGCCAAATAATAAAATATTACTTGAAAAACATGGATTCAGAATGAAGATATTTTTGTAAATAGAATGTTTAATAGCTTTAAGTATAAATAGCCTGATACTCATTCACCATATGAACAGCCTTGTCTTTGGGACTGAGGTTCAATGGAATTAAGTTCCACTCCCTCATCTCTGAACCATACTTGGATAGGCTTTAGCCCATATTGCTTCTGACTTTCCTGTTATCTGCTTCCATGACTAAAATTCCTTCTGTGGATATGTCAAAACCTTCAACTAGTTTATGTCAAACCCTGCTGCACAGGAATATATCTGTTCTTTTAAGAGAACTTTGCACATCCTTGTACTAATCTGTTTTGTGCTGCTCTTGAAATCCAACAATCCAAAGGCAACCTCATCTTGTGTCCTTTATTTCAAATCTTTTGCCAATATCTCTCTCATATAGTCTTAAGAATAAGAAAAAAAATGACAAGAATTGAAAGAATTAATTCCAGGATAAGATAGTGCTCACTGAAAAATCCTGCCTATTTATGAGGAATTAGTGAGGATAACAGATTTTCTCTTTTTCTTTTACATAGTGTCGAAGCAGTGTATCCACAGGATTCAGTTAATCATTTTAACATACATCTTGATTGCTGGGGTAAAGCTTTCCAAACTCCTCTTACAAGAGCCACCATGTTTCTCTTTATAATGGTACCAAACCCCATGCTAGGCTAGAACTGTTGCTCTGGAAGGAAGAATGGCCTAGAATTCATCAAAGCTGTCATACAGTGTCAGGGAAAGATGGTGCTTTGCCAGTTGCAACCCATCAATGAAAAACTAAGCTTGTTCAAGCTTTATGCTGCCATCATGCCATGCACTTCAAGAGCAAAGTCCAGTGTCACAGTCCTGGTGTTCCTTTTTCTAACTAGGAGAATGCCAAGAGCACTTTCCCACAAACAAGTATGTGGGAGATAGTAAATGCAATAACAAGGTTAATTAAACCACCAGGGTGCTTCAAGACTGGAATGATTCAGTCAGACAGAAACAAACAATTTTTATTCCTTTATTGTTGTTTCTTTTTTATCTGTGAGCCAGGGGGTGGGAAGAGGACCAAGAATTCAGACATGGGAAAGATCTGGATGAACTTAGGAACTATTCTAGTAGTTTAGAGTCTGGAGAATGCTGTCAAGAAAAGTATTACAAAAACAAAAACCAGGAGGAATGCTGAAGCAGCTTTCTCTGGAGACACAGCATGCATAGTTAGGGAGTTCCTAGACATGTTTCTGCCTGGATCCAGCTACTTTTCCTTGAGTTGGAGAACACATATTTGGAAACCTCTGACTGACAACAGCACACTGATGAGTAGATATCCTTTGATGTGAAGTGAATGATCATGCCATCAACCTTCATAGTACTGGCCAATGAGAAACCTCTGAAAATAACATGAAAAGAATAAAAAAAAAATAAATGATCAATAGAGAAAAGGCAAAACTTCTAATAAGAAGAGAAACAGACAAAGATAAAAATTAGGTTACAAAAGCAAAAGTAATTTTAAACTATATTAATACCATATTTGTAATTTTTAAAATTCTTGTAGTGTTATAGCATTTTGTTACATTCACCAAATTTTTTCATTAGTAGAACTAATTGATAATAAAAGGAGGGAAATGCCATTTAAGTAAGCATCGTCTGTGGTCTATGGTGTCACTGTAAAGGTTCGGTAAGATCTGAATATGCAAACTATTTCAGTAAAACAAAAAGAAAATACATGAAAAATTGTGTATAATTGAGCATACACAAAGTTACCCTTCCCAAAAATTATGAATAAAAAATTTTAAAGAATTTAAGAGAAAAAAGGTCGAGTATTTTCTTAATATGAGGGATCCTAAAATTCTAATTGTCTTACTTTAACAACTGTGAAAGACACAGCACACCAAACTCACCAACTATCATATGGTTTCATTTGGTTCTTCTTAAGAGTTTACTATAGTCAACAACAAACTGTACCATAGTAGTGGAGAGAAATCAAAAGAAACATAAAACTCCAAAAGACAAAAAAAATATGTATATGTATGTGTGTGTGTGTATGTATATGTGTACACACACACACACACACACACACACACACACATATATATATATATATATATATATTCCAAAGAAAAAACTTTAAAAATGTCAAATAAAATACTCCAAATAAGAGCTAATTCCTGTCTGGCAGAACTAATAAATGAAAAAAAAAAAATTAAAGCTGAATGAAAGCTTTATTACATCTCCTTTGCTACTGGAAAACAGCTTGAGGTACTTGTACAAAACCTGGGCTTTTTTGGAATAATGACTTTGGGTTTGTGTTTCTTTTTCCAAACATTATAGATTAATAGTATATGCACAATAAATGAATAATGGACCATTAAGCTTTTCCTAAGACTCTTTTAAAAAAAAAAAATACTTAATTTGACAGAGAGAGAGCACAAGCAGGGGGAGCAGCAGGCAGAGGGAGAGGGATAGGGAGAGAAAAAAGTAGGATCCTCACTGAGTGGGGAGCCCAATATGGGGCTTGATTCCAGGACCCTGGGATCATGACCTGAGCTGAAGGTAGATACACAACTGACTGAGCCACCCAGGCTCAGCCACCCTTTTCGTAAGACTGCTAATGATAATTTTCAAGAAAGAATCTCAAACTCAATTATAATGGTGGAGGAAGCTTCCATTTTTGAGAATAATGTATTAGTCCTATGTAGCTATATCCCAAGAGGCAGGATTTGGCTGACAAGTCCTGGAAAGTCATTATCAAGAGGCTCTACGTTAGCCATGTAACTGCAAATTTGATCCAGGTTTCCTTTTCTAAAAATGGGATATCAAACATAATAAAGGACTAGCCATACTTACAATCTTTTCTTTAAATATACGGGAAACATGATGTCGATGTTCAGTTCATTATTTGAGACATTTTGTTTGTCTCGTCTACAACAGTTGAGGCAATACACAAAAATGAAGGCCCATTCAAACTTTTTTACCTTTTCAATCAGAAAAAGAAGATGCTTATCAGTGCCTGGGTGGCTGGGGTCATGATCCAAAAGTCCCAGGATTGAGTCCCACTCCAAGGCTCCTTGCTCAGCGGGAAGCCTGCTTCTCCCTCTGACCATCTCCCCCTCCTGCTTTCTCTCTCTTTCTCTCTCTCTCTCTCAAGTAAATAAGTAAAATCTTTAAAAAAATAAATAATTAAATAAAGAGAAGATGCTCAGGTCTTGAGAATTACCTGTCCTGTTTCATAGGTAGCACCTGTATTGCTGCTACACATCTGTGGAAGCACAGTATCAGCCAACTGTTAATCAAGGATCACTTCCCTTCAAAGTGACTGATGACCCACTGTTAAAACAGCTTATAAAAATAACTTCTCCTTCAAAAAGGTGCTTCAGGGTTTTCAGACACATCTCACCATTCCTGCTAGCTTAATGCATGTTTGAAAGTTAATTTCTCATTAATATTTAAAGTAGAAATGGCTTCAGAACAAATTTTAAATGATCCATTACATTTTAGAAATAAAATATTATTGACATTATTTTCATCTCAATTACAAGGAATAATAATGTCCAAGATTGGCTTTTAAAACTGTTAATGAGCCCTGGCAATGTGAAAAAGATATGGATTAGGTAGATGTAATGAGATATGATTAAAGGGTGCAGGCACTGAAGGGTGTTGGGAGAAATTCTTTTCTGAAAGAGTATAATTAGTGTCTGATAAAAGTACTTAGTAGATAAGATTTTTGAAGAAGAAAGGTTAAGATAAACACATACTTTATGACAAACCTGCTTAATTTTTCCCCTTTGGTTCTCTTACATACTCAATATTATGTTGAAGTTTCATACATAAATAATGTTTGTCAAATACTTCATGCAATTCTACCAGACAATTAGAGTGTTTTAATTGCCAGACACCGAGAGCAGAAAATGTGTTGAAACATCTTATTCCATTTTCAGTGTACATTTCTTTGTTGATTTATGTAATGTAGCTAATAATATGCAACCTACCCTAGTTTTAAACAAACAAATGAGCTTCTAAAAAGCAAGCTTTCCATAAGTTGCTAAGCAACTCCAAAGGCACATTTTATCAATTTAATAAATAACATTTAGATGACAAATCTTTAAGAGAGATTTCTAACTCCATTTTATAAAAAGTAGAAAATCCAAGCAGGTACCCTTCTGATTTTCCTGTTTCTGAGGCCTCAGGTCTAGACAGAGGCACTGCCGTCTTCAGAGGTACATCAGACTCACTAAACAAATAAAACATTTTGTCAACTGAAGTTGTTATATAATAGAAGTTAGGTTCTGGGACTCATTGTGCAGCTCTGAGAGCTCATGCTTCATTCCCATAACTGATGGTTTCTCAGCCTCAGCCCTACTGACTTTTTGGACTAGATATTTTGTTGCCCTGGGGGGGTTCTCCCATGCATTGTAAGACTTTCGCAATAATTATCCTGGGCTTCTACTTGCTAGATGCCAGTAGTGGCCTCCTAGTTGTTAAAACTAAAAAATATGTCTCCCAACATTGCCAAATGTGCCTGAGGTGGGGACAGGGAAGGTTGTAGGGTGTCAGAAATCACACCCAATTGAGACAGTTAAGAACTACTACAGATGAATAATGAGTAAAGATGCTGTAAGAAAGGTATCTTGAGCTTAATTGGAGAAGATATCATGATACTGTTTCCATCAGTCAACACCTAATATATCCTAGCACCACCAACAATGAAGAATAAAGGAGTAGTACTGATTTCAGGGGTGCTGTGGCTCTTGTTCCATTCAAGGCTCGTTATTGATCTTATCATTTCAATGTAATTCCCACTGTTTAAAAACTGGTGAGAAAGGGCCTTGTCATAGTTCTGTCTCTGTTGTAGTATCCCATTCCAGAACTGCACCAAAGTCTTTTCTCCTACTCTTTTTACCTCAGTTTTCACTATACTCAAGTGCTGACTAGAATCATCTAAATATAAATCTCAATTTTAATAAAGCCATCCTCTGCCCATAGCACCACAATAGGTCTCTATCACTTCTGTTATCAAATACAAACTCCTCTACGTGGTCTTTAAGGTTTCCTACAAATTACCACCAAACTCCATCTCACCAACCATCTTTCTCATTTTCCACTTATATCACCTTTACCCCCTCAAACACAAACATCTTGCATATGATCATCTTCCTATGTGACACATAAAAGACAAACTCATTTTCTCCATGAAAGTTTTCCTAATTAATCCTTCCTTTATTTCTTATCAGTATCATATTTCTGTTAGAAGAATGGCATGACTGCAAGTTAATATGTGAGGCAACTGTTTACTGAATGTTTTCAATATGCCACACTGAATATTACTTAGTAGCTATTTCTAGCAATTTATGTTTACATTATTTATGCTCAACTAGACTGTAAGTTCCCAGAGGATAAGAACAGGTCTTATTTGTATCCCTCTTAATAATGATGCTAATAAATGTTTTAAATTTGATTAGCAATTATAACCTTTCAAATTCCATTCCTGGTTATTAACTTGTTGGTTATATATTTTCACTATTTTATAGTCAATGAATATGGCACATTAAATACTCTAGGGACTAATCTATGGTTACATAACCATAGATTAGTAAAACATTCATTTAATATATGCTGACTGAATTCAGCCATACAACTTCACAACTACAAAATTTATCTCGTTTCTAAAGTTATTATGGCCTTTAAAAACAAGTGTTTTTCTGAACAAGAACAGCTGAAGGAGGCAGAAGACACAATGCAGAAGTGAATTAAGGTTTTCAAGGGTTAAATTGTGACATAGCAGGAAAGCAAAAGAGAAATTAGTTACTGCCTCAAATTGGGTACAAGGGATTACCTTCACAGACCTTGACCTCTCGTCATAATAAGTAAAACTTTAAAAAGAAAGCAAAATGGAAAAGCCACAGAAGGGCTGATAAACCCCCAAATTCTAAATCACAGCTTTTTACTTCATACACACGAGTAAGTCCAGGAAAACATTTTCAACAACTCTAGAAGATTTCCTTTCACTGCTTTGGGGAAGTCCCTTCAAAAGAAAATCAAAATCCCTGTAAAAATCATTTATCTATCAACCTCTCAACTGACTTCAACAAAACACAAGTCAAAGGTCACTTGATTTCTGAGGCTATTCACTAACCCTAACCACATGTGCCCAAAGAGGCAGCATATTTATTCATAATTCCTTCAACATTCATTGCATGCCTACTAAGTGCAGACACTGATGTAGGCCCTGGGGGAAAACAAAGATGCCTGAGTCTTAGTTGCTGATGTGAATTCATCCAGGAAGTTCAGAAAGGGGCAGGTGATCTGAAAAGCCAAACAAAACAAAACACCAACAACAAACAAACAACAACAAAACACGATCATCTTCAGTGGGCCTTTTCTCTCAACCTCTGGCCCTCCTGCACTCCATTTCCCACAGAGGGAAGCAAGGAAATTAAAGGAAATTCAGAATAAAGAGAAATGACGGGAACAGCTGAAGGCCCCAGCAGCTACATAAAGGTATTGGAAACAGCTCTCCACACATCCCTGAGCCACGTGATTCTGCGGAAGTGCGGGCGTAGGGGACGGTCAGGACCCCACAGGGGGACCGGAAGTGCAGGATCTGGAGTGCGCGGGAGAAATTGCCCCCAGCAGGGTTTGACTCTAGAACCGAGGTCGTTCGAAGCCTCTCACGGGTTTCTCGGACCACACGGTCCTATCACGTCCTAACAGGCTTTCCGCAAAATGGGAATTTTTGAGCTCTTCGGAAGAGGTTCCTAAATGTGGCTGTAAGCTTGACGTGAGTTGTGCAGGGAAGGGGCCGCGTGCCTCTCGCAGCTTTTTGCTCGGCGACTCTGCACAACCCCCCCCCCCCCCCCCCGCCTGTACGGGGAGGGGAACGGGCGTTCGGCCTCGAGTCACACGAGCGGCGCGCTGACCTGCCCGGAGCCTGCCGAGCGGCGCCCCCTTCCTGACAGAGGAAGACTGAAGTGGGAGGCGGGATGGGGTCCCGGCGTAGGGGATGTGAGAAAGCAGGCACGCTGGGGCACCGACGCTCCCATGGGGGCACTGAAAGTATGTGCGAGGAAGCGGCTCGAGCTAGGGATGGGGCGGGGATGGCGGGTGGTGGGGGGAGGTGGGGCTTCGTTCTCGCCGCCCTCCTTCGCGGAGGCTTCGGCCGGGTTCGCAGGGCTGCTGGTGAACCGGGCTGAGGCGCTCCGGCCTTTGAGGACGCTCGGGCTGGGGCGGCGCTGTGTGGGCGGCTGAGGGAGCCGGGGGCGGGGGGAGTGGGGAGTGCACCACCGGGCTCTTTTCAAATTAAATAGTTAAGAATAGCGTTGGCTCCGAGACTTTTATCCAGAGGGTAGTAAAGGAGCTGGAAACCCGGAGTGTCAGTTTGTCTTCCCCGTTCCGGAATTAATTCTGGAGCTCTCAGCGTGGACTGACAATGCGTGACCCGGAGGAAAGAGAGCGCCTCTTTTCCTCTCTCTCAGGCTCTCCGGCTCCCGCTGCCTCTTGCTTTCCCCGTGGACAGAATCGCCCCCGCCCCTACCTTCACCCCACGCACCTGATGAACCGTCTCAGGAGTCCCTTATATACGCCACAAAACACAGAACGACCACAGCGTTCCACTTCACTTCGTCTCAGCATTAGGCGACTTACATCAGAATAGGCTAACCGAGAGAGTTTCTTGCTGGTGTTAATATAATTAAAATGCACCAGTACGGTTTGTTCCCAAGGGCATGAGAGAGAAAATAGCTCGACTCCGCGCTGGAGGTCAGTAGATCTTCACAACTTGGTTTATGAGATCACTTTTAAGTTCTCCTCAGTCCAGTTTTACTGAGAATTCAGTCGTGAGAGGAAATAGCTTTTGAGATGAATTTTCATCACATTAAACGTATGACTTCTCACTCTCTACTGTCTTTGAATGTCCGAAAATGAAATGGGAGCTATAAGTTAATTTCCAAAGGTCTAACCCAGAGGAACCCTGACTCCCCTTCCCTGCACTGCCTGCCCTCTGGCATCCCGGAAATGGGGAGAAACCCTGGGATCTGTGGCCACGGAACTGAGGTCCCTAACAAGTTATAATTGTTGAAAGAGGGAGGAGGAAGGGAGGAGAGAAATGGAAAGGAGAAAAAAAAAATAACATTTGTGTTCATTTACACATTTCCTGTGCGGAACAAAAAAGTCCCACCATCAGCAAAAGAAGTCTCTTCCTCCAAAATAGCAGCCAAAGAGGGAAAATTAGAATATGCATAAATTCCTTCATTTTCATTCGCACAGAGCATGATTTCCGGCAGATTTGTATTTAAACTGCTCGATTAATCCCAATTTCTGAACAGCATTTTACTTAGCATCTTCCCAAAACTCACCTAAAGAATATTACTCTCCTCCCACCACCCTGTTTTGAAGCCTCCCTCTTTCCTGTTCTTCAACTGCCAGTGAGAATTTCATTGATAAAACTGTACCTTTATTTTTCCCATCCACTGTTTTCAAAACTGCACTGATGCATTGGACTACACTTTAATACAAAATGTCTGTGAGCCATAACTGCAGATGAGAGCCTAGTGGAAAGGATATGTTTTTGAAATGTGTATCTAAAAGAGATTAAACATGATAGGACCAAAGACTTTTGCAACTTCTCTCATGGCATGGAATCCTTTCCTGTTCTACACAGGTCATATTCTTTCACCATTAGCAATAGTTAGAATGCTTGAACTTTTCCTCCCCCAAACTTCCTTCGCTACCTATTACCAGTTTTTAAGGAACATGATGGACAATCATGACCTTCTTCAAAGAAATATTACTCTTCATAAATATTCAAAGTGTGTCAGTCCATTAAATACCCCCCCACACACACACAGCCCATTACTAAAATGTTTGCTTTGCCACTTGTGCAACGGATCTGGCTTTATCTGCCTTGAAAAGTTCTTTGTTGGAAAAAAATGTTACCATCATTTGAAACCATTCCTTTCAAAATATCATCACTTGACTTGGGCTTACTTCTTCTATCTTTGAAACTGTAGATATGTCTTTTCTTTAATAGTAAGATGTTAAAGTTTAAAGAATGAAATTACTGCCTCTTGGTTTATTGAAACATATATAGATCGCAATTCCATTCATCCCTAAATTCCTTATTCTTGCAACACCCCAAGACAGAAAGAAACCTATATTTGCTTCTTAATACAGTCTAAGCAGAATGTAGTAGTTCTGCCTTTCTCTCGTTGTTTACAGGTCATAAACCCCAATTACTGGTAGTTAAAAAGTTACAAATGCTAATATTTGTTTAGATCTTAGTTTCTATAAAGAATGAATATAAACATTTGAACTATATGTAACATGGTATATATAATGTGTATATATGTGTGTATAAATGCATAAGCATTTAAATATCTGGTTTGTGTAGGTTAAAGATTTTTCAAGATATTGGGATATAGAATATTTTGTTTAATAAGTGCATAAACTGAGTGCACGCAAATGTCTGCATGACTTTTACTACTTTGTGAAATAACTGTTTTTGGTGTATCTTTACTTTCTATCAAATATTCCCATTATAAGAGTATTAATTTAGTGTCTTTTAGTTAGGCATGTCTCCAAGGACTCAGAGGTTCTCAGTTATATACAATTAAAATCAAAGTGTTTGAAAATAAATTCTTAAAAGCCATACTCTGGGTGTGTGTGTAACAGAGTTGAGGGCACTTTTACTGGAAATATTGATTTCTTTTAACTTTCTTATTGAAATGAATGACACTTATCTCTGAATCAAAGGAAATTTTCAAATAAAAATTGCAATAACAATATTTTCCTTAAAATGTTATTTTAATTAGAACTGGATTTTATATGGAAAGCTCCAGTCTGATTTCAAGTTGCAGAGCTGTAGTTCCAGAAGAGCTTAAGTGAACTTAGTAGTTCTTAGTTATTGTTAGTACACGGAGAAAGCCTGGGGAGCCATTGAAGAGCAAAGCGATACACAGTTTTAGCCAAAGTCGCCTTACTACCGTTGCAGAGTGAGCATCACCTCAGTGAATTTATCTCTGAAATTTATCTAGAAATGAAAGCTCCTCAGTCTTGGTTGCTCTTAGTGAAATAATATTCTCATGAACAGGAATATTTTTGTACTTAAAAAAAAAAAAAAACCTAGACAGAAATGAAAAAAGATTGTTCAGCCTCCCTGCTGTGAAAGGTGCAGAGATAGATGCCTGGTACTACCAGCAGGGAGGCCAGCCCTTTCTTTCCCACCCTTGCTTCCTTCAACTACTGTTGGGTTCAGTTATGGACTGTGTCCATATGTGAAGTTGAAGACAGTATCTAAATAAAAAAGTTTTCTAGAGAACAAAACTGGCTATTGATAGTTATGCCTTTTGTAATTTGTTTTTTAAGAAGGCACACAGATCTTATTTTCTTGTAAATGTTCAGGGCTACATTGATTTGCAGGAAAATACAACAAAGCCTAAAAATTTAAGTCACCCTTCCTTGCTCCCTCCCAGTCCATTCTTCTGTAACTAAGGTCTGTTTTCGTTTGGTTTTAGCTGCTGGGCTGCTGAGGAATTTCTGTCTCAGTCCTGCTCTCCTCTCCTGTAGCTCCCCTTCATCTCCTAACCAGCTTTCTTTCCCCTCCACAAATGAAGGCAGTTATCAGACAACCTGCTTTAACCCCAACATCTGCCCGACAAGCATTGAGTCTCATTCCCTCCCCACCTGATTTTTATTTTCTTTCATTTCCTTTTTCTTGGCTGGGGGGCGGGGGGTGGCAGGCAAGGGCTTGGAAGATGGAGAGAACATTCTGGCTGATGGAATTAGATCCCTGCAGGTACAAACTTAATGGCAGATTCTTCATTCAGAGCATAGACTCAGGAACTGGTGGCTGTTCTTGCACGTAGAACAGTAAACCTTGGCAGGTTTACAATTGACAAAAGCACTTCTACCTCCCCCTAAAGAGACAAGCTTAGCTTTACTAGCTGGATCACCACTAGTTATTAACATCTTCAACCTGGGTTCTTCCTTTCACTTCTACTCCCCTCATTTTATTGTCCCCTTTCTGTCCCTTCATCCCAAAAGTAATCAAAAGAGTTGATGATCAGGGGGACCTAATTCCTGATTTTTGTGTCTTGCCCTTAGGGCTGAGTTCCTCAGGGCCAGTGTTCTCTTTAGACTCAAAGGAACCTCAGTTACTTTGTCCTTCTGAAACTCCTCAGCTTTGTGAACACGATTCCCAAATATAACAATTTGTCCATTCATCAGCAGGGCTCCAGCCAGAAGGCACCAGGTTTTTCTACCCAAGAATCCCTTCATACATCTACCTCAGTTTCCAATCTCCATCCCAGATTGATTTACCTGGGAATGGTGCCCAAGGGGGACATGCCTATAGCAATGAAGAGGAATGGGTACAAAAGTACTTAGTGCTATTAAAAAGACCTACCATATTAGACCAAGGGAGTCTTTTTTAGAACACTTGAGTTGGACTGGATCCATCTAACCAGTGAAACAAGAATTCAGAGGAATGCCCGTTACAGCCATGAAACACATTTCAGACTGAAATGGATTCCATCTTCATCCTGTCGACCAGAGAAATTATTTTAAAATTGTTTCTGCTACTATTGTTTGCATTATTATTAACATTTTATTTCTGTCATTATTGCTGTAGTTTTGTTATTTTATTTTTGTTGTTGTTGCAGCTATTATACTATTCAGTAGAAGTTTAGAAAGATTAGTCAGATTAATTAGTTTATTGGTAATTTAAAGCTGAAAACTGGTAATTAAGCCAAAAAACTAAAAATGATCAGGGATGATTCATACCAATGTAGGATTTGGGAGGAAGAGAGTCTAAATTTTGGATATAAAAATTGGCAGCTGTGAAATAAACAGGACTTGGGGATCAGAAATATGATAATTGAAATATTCTTAGTCACTCAACCTCTCCCCCTCCTCCAAATTCAACTTAAGATCATTCTGTGATTTGCTTGATAGAGGAAAAATACTATATTTGCTTTTGTTGACAGAGAACAAAGACCCCATGCTTTTTCTTCATGTGATTTGCATTTGCACGTGGATTCCCTTGCTTAGGACATCCAAATATCTATGCTCACTCCCCTCCAAGTTTGCCTCTCTTTGCTCTAGTTATGCACCTCACTGGAGAGGGTGCATGATATAAGACAGGTATACAATTTCAGCCCTCTCCACAGACAGATTCCATGGAATATAAATTCAATAATGCAATTCTCTCCACAACAAGCTCTCTGCTCTCTTTCAAATATAATTAATGTTTTGATAGTGTAGTTCTTTAACTACATATATACACACAAAAACAGACGCACCCTCTAGCTTTGCTGTTTGTGCATTTAAAACAGAAATGGATGTGGCTCTTTCAGTGACTCCTAAAATTCCTCAACTCAGTCAGCCCACAGAGAAGAAATCTGTTTAGGTAATAACTGCACAGTCTGTTGTGTGCCCAGAAATATTTAAAACAATAAAAAATGCAAGTCCCTAGTTTTTGATAGTCATTTTTTGTCAAATTTCCTAGAAAATAAAGGATAGTCTGAATTGATATTCTGATACAGACATTCACTAGATAACAGTCAAAATCAACAAAAACACGGTCCTAAACTACTGGTTGTCTTTTCCAAGTTTTGATGATGGAAACTGAATTTCAATACCTTCCATTTTATCCAATTGGTGCCAAATGAACACAGATGTATAAGAACTAGCAACCATAATAGGCAAAACTACAATGACTTCCATAGAAATTCCTTATTCCATCAAACACCTCAGTCATGTTTTAGGTGGATTATTTCATTTAATTGCAATTGGTTGTATATTAACATATTCATATGTGAAATAGATGGTCAGAAAGAAAGATGTAGATGACAATATGGCTAGTAGGAGTTAAGTGAGCAAATGCTGCTGAACTCCCATATTCAAATGTGCCATATCCCTACCATTTCATTTCTACAAGCTGGTTACAATTATAAGAGGACAGTAACCTTTCAGACTATAGGACATGATATATTTTCAGTCTTTAATAAAGAAAAATACATAACCTATGTTTCTTAATCCAATGAAAGTATAAACTTTAATCTTCCCATATTGTTACTGAGTTGAAGAAGCTAGTTATTTGGAACTAATACACTGGTTTCCAAGCATCTTGGACATTTTGTTTGACTCATAAGTGTGTATGAGTTGCTGGCAGGGGAAGCATTTTACACATTTTTCCACAAAAATTTTAGAGGGCATATGTAAAAGGGATTTCTCTTACATCTTTCGAGGTTTAATTTTCTTACTCTTCATGTAGTTTTTGGTGTTTGGAATTGTGAAAGAAGATAAGAGAATGAACAAGGAAAGGAGAACATGTAGCTGATTCCAAATAGATCATTTAACTGGATGGAAAGAAACAAAAATATTTCCCCAGTGCAGTTGTACAAAGAAAGGGAAAAGTGTGTTATCCATCAAGAGCTCACTTGTGCTTTTTGTTATTGTTTTAGATGGTGGCCCATCAGGGTTCCTTTCCCATTACTTTCCTCCAAATTGTTTTCCTTGAGAGCATAAATGTGGAGACTACTTGTCCCTTCATTCTCTCACAGGCTAATATTTAACAGCAAATATTGTAGTTACATTTTCAATAGAAAAAGTTTTTACAGGTATAGAGATTCAGTCTTAGTACAGAAGCAAATTACCAACTCCAATTGGTTAGATACACTTGATATTTGCTTGTAGTGAGCTGTAAAATGTTATATATATGTAAGATTTTTATAGTATTGATCAGTAATGACATGAGCTATCAAAAAGAAATCCTCTCTGAGACTATATTTGTTCTCATTTCTTCCTCATTTTCCCTTTTGATTTGTTTTTGAAACAGTGACATGACTACTTCTCTGACTCTCAAATGAGGTTTCCTTTGGCTCAGATTAATATTAAAGAAGATCACATACACGGTTGGAAAATATTGTTATTTTTCTTTAATGGGGAAAATTGGACTCCCGCGTGTCAGATCTGTGGTTTTCCGAAGGGCAATGGAAATGGTACTGACATCACTTTGCACTTTAACAATCGGATTTGGTCAGGGTACAAGTTGTTTGTTTAACCCGACAGCTCGGTGCACTCCGTCGCACGCTTTGCACACTCATTAAAACGATTATTCACGACCTGTCGAGTGTTTTCGGGTTCATTCACAGGAAAGTCTTGGAGCAAGCGAGAGCAATTCAAGTCAACACTGTCCACTACCCCGTGCACGTGAGGACGAGCTGGTGCGTGCGTAAAAAGATGGAGGGAGGGGTGGGTGAGCACGCCTTCGCTATAAGTCCTGTTCATTCGATGCTCTGGAATCTCGGTCTCGAAAGAATGCCAGGAGTGCTTAGTCTTAAAAGGCTATGTCGCTGTGTTAACTTCAAGGGCTTGGCACAGGATAGAAAAATAAAATAAACCAAATAAACAAACTCAAATCTCTCCCTTCACTCCTTTCAACCTTCTGCAAAGCTTGAGGGCCCCGGGGCTCGCCCACCTTCTGCCTGCAGCTGCCGGACTGTGAGGCTCCACCTCTCACGTCGCGGAAGCTGAGGATAAGTAGTTTCTGGAACACTCGCCAGGGTGAAGAGATTAATTCCCTTTCCCTCTCCTAAGGCCCTTTCGTTCTCAAGAAAGAATTCGGTTACTTTTCCTTTCTATATTTCTCTTAAATAATGGAGGGGGTGGCAGGAACGGGGAGGGGGGTGGTGGTGCAAGAGATGAAGAGTATGACTGTTAACCACATTTGGTAGATGTCTTCCAAATTACTAGGAAAGAAAGACTCCTCTTCCAAACTGCAAGCAAAATCCTATAAAACGAGGAGTAAATAGCCCTCGATAAATTAGACCACTTTTTTTTTCAATTTCCAAGTCATCTTTCAATATTTTGTGATGATAATAAGCACAAACAGGAATGAATCTCAATCTCCCACAATTGCCTGTACCTATAAAAGACACACCCCGTGGTCTTTAGCTGTTGTATTTCTTCAAATGAGCCTTGATATATAACATTCACATGTGAGCTATTAGTTCAAGAGAATACCTATTTTCCTAAGGTGTGATTGTAGATATACACTAAATAATACAACAGATGAATGTATAAATGCATTTAATATATACTGAAGATTTCTGAAATATCCAGTTAACAAGAAGTAAAGCCCCAATAACTTAAAGTTAACAATACCATTTCTATATTCAAATCTCGCTGCCCCTTGATTTTTCATCTACATCTTTAGTAAGCCCAGCGGCCAGCTTATTATGAGGAAAACCTAGTTATGCCAACAGAAAAAGACAAGGCTCACTCATTGGTTTCACCCTATCATATCTGACATAATGAAATCATCTGTTTTTCTATTTTATTGAAACATCCATACAATATGTGAAGAGAAGAATGGAAGTTTTCAAGTATCATGAGGTTCTAATCAGAAACAGGTTTCTAATTGCTAAAAAGCAAGTATGATAAGTAATTTTGTAAACTCTTTGGGTTGCTATAATTCACTATCAAGTTTACTTAAAATTGATCTGTCAAATGTGTTTCCTGTACAAGCTCTTTCATTAAAACCAACCTGCAATAATAATCAAGAGGCAGATGCTGAAATATGTAAGTAAATAACTGAAAGTCTCTGCATAAATAAACACAAATCAATGCAGTAATAGACAACACTATCGATGTAGGAACGATCGATTTTAGTCTTCCAACCTGCAATCAGAGCTTGCAACGTATAATTAAAAGTAAAATTTTCAACTTTACTACTACTACTACTACTGGGAAAATAAATGCCTAAATAAACAAGCCGTGCTTGCTGCCAGTTTTACCTGATCCTACTTTATTCCATTTAGAGTATTTCTGAAGGGGTGGGAATATTCCACTTTTTTAGGAAAGCTTTGTCAAACTTTAAAACATTATTAATTATAAAAATTATAAAAGTATCAAATAATAAAATTCCCTCCTTTTTCTTGTTCTGAATTTTTCAACCTTTATCATACCCTCTAATTATTCAGCACATTTTAATAGGAAAAACACACACTAGTGCTATTTTTGAAGATTTTTCCCAACTACTATGACATTTTGGGTTTAAAGATTCTTTGGTCCTTTTGTTAAAACAAATAAGAAAAATTTAATTTCTTCAATATACCCTGAAGCTCTCACACCCATGCCTGCATATACAAGCAATCTGAAATAAGGGGGGAAAAGCATCTGCGTTATTCCAAAATTGTTTCTTACAATGATTGCAAAACAGTGTCTGACTGAAAGAAATAAATATGCCTTGGATTTCTAGAAATTGATATCTAGAATGGTTCAGATTTTGCTTAACATCAAATTTTCTTTTTGAGACTATCCTTGGAGGGCAGAATTAATTTAGTTTAGCAAAAACCAGTGTATGATGATTTTGAGTATTTAGGTTCTGAAGAGTAATGAAATACGGTGTTCATATTTTTCTCTTAATCAACAAAGATGCTTATTTACATTCATCCTTGAATTACTGTAGTCCTTCTGGAGCACAGGCCTTTAAAAGAATTTCTTAGTTATGAAATTCAGCTTCTTTGAAAGTGATCTTTCTTACATAATACCTAAATATGGGTTTCGATTATATTACTATGTGACCAAGCATTCTCTAACGCCTCTCCTTCCCATCCAAGGGCAACCAGACCCAAATGGAAAAAATATCATCAGTTATTGTTTAGGGTTAATTTAACAGATAATTTAACTTCAAACAACAATGATCAGGTCATTACATTTCAGAGCAATGAGAAAATGAAAGAACCCAGAAACAACTCTCCCTAACTCCACTACAGTTTTTGGTTTTTCTGCCCAATCAACGGCATCAACAACGTCTGCCCTGCAGACGTAGAGTAAGATATGTTTGTACCTTAAAAGTGCTCTGATTCAAAGAATGAGACACTAAGGGTAGCAGAAAGGAGGGGGGGTGGGTAGCCAAACTGAAGAAGACAACCCATTTCAGGGAGTGCTAGCCCTGTAAGAAAATTCAACCTAAGGTGAAAATGAATAACCAAACATGTCTGGCAACAGAACACTGTTTCATTCGGACACGAATCCTCAAATCTCGTAAAGTGCGCTGTGCTTTCCTCCCATGCAGCTTTTCTGCAAGGCCAAAGACCAGGGGAGAGGATCATATGGGTTAAGCAACGGACTGCCAAAAGGACGTAGGGCATTTTATCTCCCCTCTCACCCCTACAGACACAATTTTGAGAATTATTTAATATTATTTTAAATTCCTTTTCTGATGACAACAATTTCAAGATTTCTGCCTACCTCAAGTTTTAATAGAGGGCCAGGTGAGGCTGGAGTTAAAGCGTTGAAATTGGGTTTTATGGGGGGTCTGGGGAGGGCAGTTGGAAGTGGACGAGCTCTATTCGCTTGTCCTTTTTCTTCCCATCCTCTTTCCAAATTGAAGCACCCCCAGAGAATCTCCCATGGAATGCTCTCTGCCCACCCAAACCCCGGCCACCCTCTCTCCAACCCTTAATGTTAAGGTAACTCTTATCCAAGGTCAGCTCTTTTCCTTTAAGAACCCTTCACCTTGGACCACAGGCTTGGGCAGAAGGGAAAATGGGGTAGAGAGCGAAATAGAACAGGAGTAGGGAGTGGAAAAGAGAAAAGATGTCTATTACAGAGAAAACAGTTTTATCAACTAGCAGATAAGTGCTGAGATCTGAAACCGCACCAGGTAAATAAAAAGAAACAACTTTCAGGGAGGAAAAGGGGTGCGGGGGGGGGGGGCAAGAATAAAAAGAAAAAAGGTGGGGAAGCGCGCCAGCCAAGGCTGTGGAGTCAATTTTCCTGGCATCAGGCAGTGTGAGCTACCAAACTCAAAGCTCTCCTTGTCCTGGGCAAGAGCGCCCTCACCTTGTTGCTCCATGCTCAGCGCCGGGCTTCGCGTCCGCGGGAATCTCGGCCGCCACTTCCCGAAGCGCCTCTCCTACCCCGCTACCGGCCGCCAGCGCCGCCCGGACTCAGCAGCCCAAATCACTTTTCTACTTGATTCCAAAGGCCGAGAAAACAACGCGGCTGGATTCCTGACGCGCCACCGTGCCCTTCTCCAGCTTCACCCAGGAGTCCCTGAGGCGCCGGGAAGGCTAATAGGAAATCTCGGCGAGGGCCCCAAATACACTTCGGGTGAAACTGACCTGTGTCTGGCGCGCCCCGGGCACTCTCGGGACAGCCAGGCTCTCGAGCTCACACTGCCGTCTCCTAAGTGTGCATTAATAATCAATTATTTGCCTGAGATTCCCAAAGCCGGGAACTGGGATATTCCCATCAGGGACAAAGTCAAGCCCAGAACGGTGCGCTTTTCCCGAGTCCTCCGAACAGGCGGAGGAGTAGCCTCCCACCCCGGTCCCGCCGCACTGTACCTGGAGCTGTTCCGCTAAATCCCGCGGGAACCCTCGCCTGACCCAGGCCAAGGAGCTGGGGGCGGAGGGCCAGATCTGGGAGAGGTTGGCAAAGTTAGTGTGAAAATAGAGGGAGGAGGGGCGTACTCAAAAAAAAAAAAAAAAAAAAAAAGTGGGGGGTAGAGAAAGAGAAGAAAAGAAAAAAGAACTTAAGAATTAGACAAGTCCTTGGCTCTGGAGCAAAGAGCTCTGTCTCAAATAGGGAGAACAAATGCCTAAGAGTTTGAACTTAAGAAAGGTCCGTTAGGGTATTCTGGAAGCTGCGGCAAGACTCAGAAATCTTATTTCCACCAATTGAATTACTCGCACTTTGGGACCTATTTCAGTCTCCCACTACCCCTCCTACGCATAAATTCGTCTCGTTTTCTCTTCATCCCTCTTTGCCATCTCTTCATCCTCTTTACTTAGGGATCCACGGTGCCTTTCTGCCGACGTGGAAAAATCATGCATTCTCTCAGCTACTTCTGTTGACAGCGCGCCCGCTAAGAAAATTTTTCCAAAAGACGAGGAGCACTTTAGCCCCGGACCTCAAAGACGCGGTTTAAACCTTAGTAAAAAGCAATCTGGCATAGCTCTCCTCCCTCCGAAAAGCACTTGCACTTACCAATCTTGGGGTAAGAGTGTCCCAGTCCTTAAATCTTTTTCTTCGGCATCCTTCGGCCAACACCAGGCAGTCTTGGGTGAAGGGAAAAAACAGACAGAAATCGGAAGGGAGAAAAGAGACTCAAAACACAACACTACACCATATATACCCCAGAGCCACTTCGGCCTACATCTTCAGGACATGGTCCAGGCAAATTGACCGCTAGAGTGGGGAAAGGGTCGGTTTGGGGGCCAAAAACATAAGAGGTGGATTATTTTAACTGCTGGTGGTGGGGGGAGGGGATGCCCTAGAAGGAGGGTAGGGAAAGGGGGATGACTGGGATGAGAACACGCAAAAGAAAAACACGCAAAAGAAAATCGAGAATGAAAGCCCTTTTGAACTCTTACAGGTAGGTAGTTTTTAGGAAGAATGCAGACGTGTGTACTCGCGAAAGGAAAATCTAGATGACCCCTATTCTTTCCTTATCTCCTGGATTTGGCCTCAATTGGCTTCAAGTGGGGGGGGGGAAGGGGAGAATTTTAATTCAAATTTCACCTACCCCGCTTGTTGGAATGGCTGCGCAGATTTTCACGTTGGAGAGTTCCATCTGTCTGGCAGAAGCTGGAGTGGTGTTGGGGGCAGGTTATCTGGTGAAGTAGGAATGTACAGGAACCCCGCCCTCTAGGCACAGTTATACAACCCCAGCAACCCGTCTCAGCCAGCTCTAAAACCTCTAATGATCTTCACCTTCACCCTTTGTTAGCCCATTTCTCCAGCAGGCATTTAGTTCCAAACACAACTAGCCACTTTAGATATTTATAAAATTAATTTCTCAAGAGCAAAATTATTTCATCACAAATTCCTCAACAATGTTGTAGGAAACAGTTTTTAAAAACCACATTTATATATTTAGAGCTCTAAATATATTCAATTTATCCACCTATTTGGGTGAAATATCCACCAACTTAAATATATACAATTATATCAATACAGGACTCATTTTTTGGTCTCTCTACACTTGATTTTATGCAAGTCATATCAACCACATGAAATCTTCCATTGCCATAAAGATACTTGAATTGAATTTTATTAGTTCTGGACTTCATGTTCGCTTGACTTCCAATTTTGTAACAAGTTGGAGAAACATATTTGGAAGAATTCTCTCACTGCTCTAGTTTAAATGATTTTCTCAATGTTTTATATATCAATAATCTATATTAACTTTGTATCAGACACATTCAAGTAAAATACTTTAACCTGGAGATAAACTGCAGTTTGATAATTCAAGTTTTAAGCTGTGATCATTTTCAGTTCCAAAACCTCAAAAAGAGCAAACTTCCTCTCATTAAAAATAACCATTAGTACTAAAGAAGAAAAGCTTCTAAAAGTTTTGATGTGTTTTTCTGGCATAAGCTAATTTTAACTGGAAAAAGTTGGTGATAACAAATATCAACACAACATTACAACCAATTTGTTGCAAAAAAAAGAATCTATTAAATGCCATGCTAGAACACTGAATATCTTTGAAAAAGATAACTTGAGAGATGATGGGACAGATTGAGATAAATGAAATGTTCATATTGGGCTTCGGGAGGCCTTCACAAATTTCTCTCTCTGTATATCCTTCTTCCTATCTTATATGCCTATTCAATAAGCTATTCTTACTTCTAGTCACATCCATTATATATGTAACTTGGAGATGTATCCAAAGAGAACTTTCACTCCAGTCTTTAGGTCCTATGAATTCAAAGAAGTCAGTTTTAAGCTTGACCTCAAAGTATGAAGTTTGTCACTGAAATTTGATTTCTCAAATCATGCAAATAAACATTTATCACAAATAAGTATACTTATTTAATATGGCCAGGAAAAAAAAAAAAACACTCATGGAGGAACTCTTTCTTCTCTATGTCCCTTTTACCACAATACAAGTGTTAAACTTTCTTTTTAACTTTTGATAGGCAAAAGACTATTTCTTCTGTGCCAATACATTCTCATTCCACAAATAAAATCCATGGTAATAGCAAACAATACATCATCACCTTTTTCAGTCTAAACACATGCTTTTCGTTGAGCTGTTTTGGTTCACAAATATGTAATGGGGATTTCCCTTGCCTAACCTCATTCACTTGGACTCTATTACTATTTTTAATGTCAGTCATAAATTTAGCTTCTAAAACAATTTATTTGTGGAATTTTCTTTTATGCTTCATTCTGAAGAACTGTTAGATATCAAGAAGTTGGACCTCTGCTTGAAACTGCTCTCTTACTAAGAAAATAAAATCATGTCCAGTCTGCTTAAAGGAGATAAACTAGCTGTCTTGGTATATTTTAGTCTATTTCCCATTTGTGTATATTTTGTTCCACCTCTTTTAATTTTCCTGGACTTTATCTTTCTATCTTTCTTTGAGAGCACACTCTTTCTCTTTCTTTCTTTCTTTCTTTTTGGTAGTAGGAGATGCCCCCCCCCCATCCTCTTTCCCTTTCTTCTCTCTCTCTTCGTCTTTCTCTCCCTTCCACAACCCACCCATCCCTATGTCCCAATATTAACTATTCTGCATTTCTATTTCAATCTATTTGAGTCAGCTTGCTTCTCCTAAGCTTTTTTCTTTTTTCTTCCTTTTTTTTTCCCCCTGAGCAACTCTCTTAAGTGTTTGCCGATAACATCTTGGGGACAGATTATTTTTCATTGGGCCCATTGTAAGAAGTAGCCAGCTTATTGCATTACTGCAGAACACATTTCAGACTATACAATTGTAACAAATGAACAACTTGTCCTCCATAGACTCTCCACAGGATCCAATTAGTTACTAAACCTTTTACTTAGGTTTTCTAATTATTTTCTGGAGCCATAGCAATTGGGATGCTGAAACAATTCAAAAAATGTTTTTTTGTTTCGGATTGATATATATGCATATATATGCATGCATATGTATACTGTAAGTTAAAACAAAATCATGACTGTAAACAAAAGGAACAGATCTCTAGATTAAATTATACAGACATTTAAAAGGGAATCAAATAAATACCTCTATGTTGTAAAAATGAAAGAAAAGGAGAGAGAGGCATTTTACTTCTTCTGAACATCTAGAATTTTAAGTTGTTATAATTAAAAATAAAATATAAACATTGATCTGAAAGTCATTACAACAGGTGATCACTTCAGCAAATCTATATTGCAACTTCAGCACATCTTTATTAGAACTCTTTCATTGTGGGTAAACAGCCACAAAAATAAATGCTGACTTAGAAAGTATAAATACAAATATTTAAACAAAAATATTTGCAGCATTCATAGCGCAAATTGTACCTGAACTGAAGGGCTCTGTGTGTCTATATATATATTACATATGTGTGCATTATATTCACTTCTATCTAACCATATACATATATTTATTTATAATTTGCCAAATGCTATAAACAAGATACCTGAAACAAAATATATAAAAAGCATTCTATCAACTGATTTGAAAATAAACACAAGGTAAATAGCTATGCACATAAAATTATCATCTTTTTTTTTGCTGTATATCTACAGAAACTTGAAGATATCAGCTGAAAAGCCTATACTTTCTTTAAAGCTAGTGTTTATTAAATAGCCTGCTCCTTGTAAAATTTGATTCCACAATGGAAAAAAAATACTATTTTAATTTTTAAAGTCTCAATTCAAATGAAGGAGCAGTTAAATTTTAGTTGGCTGAAAAAGCCTTTGAATTCCCTAGAACTTTAATGGTCTTTTAAAAATTAGCTCTATTTAATAAAAGAGACAAAAGTATCAAGATATATATGAATTTAGCCTATTTTTTATTTCTGTGTGTTCATAGTAAACATTTTTGTAAGTGACAAACACGGGCATATGACCACAGTATCACAATCAGGAAATTTTAAGACAACATTAACAATCACTCAAATTTATGCGGCATTTGCGCAACACAGGTTACATATTTGCAAGGTTTACCTATAAGTACAATAGGTATTAACATTTCACTACATTTAGAAAAAATAAAAGTGACCTGTTAGTGACCACATACATCAAAATATACACAACACAAACTGAAGGCAATCATTAATTTTGTCCCCTTCCGATTCATTTGAATGGGCAGTGCTGCCAACTGAAACAACTTTCCTTTTTTTGTTTTTTTTTTTGTTTTTTTTGTTTTTTTTTTTTAATACTTAGCATACCAAGTGCATTTTAGAACCCAATCTTTGGTCTAAAAGTAAACAAAAGGAAAAAAAACAGTTTTTTAAAGAAAAGGACAAAACAATAAATGGCCAAAATAATTTCCTGGGCACCTTTACTACGAATGCTTCTTAAATACAAATTACAGTTTAACATTTTAAAACTCTCCCCATAATTTAGGTTGTTCTCAAGGTCTGCGTCCACCATAAAGATCCATGATAACTTATAATACTGCACACATGGAAATCTGGTGGCTCTTAGAGATAGACTTGTCAGGTTTGAATGAAATGGCAAAGCAGTCACTATTTAGATACACATTCTACTATAATTTTGACTTCCAAACCTTATATTCTACAGTGTATTCTCCCCACATTGCACCTCGCTGACACTCCACACCTTGTTAGAATAATAAACAATCCTAAAGACTGAACAAACGTACAGAAATGGGGGGGGCTTAATAAAAAATACCTGGACTTATTTTTTAATTATCATTTACAATGCAAATGTGTGTAAAACGTTCACTTACAGTCTGGTCCCCGGGATGTTAATGTATTAAAGGGTTGGAAGAAGACCCCTGATTTTGATGTGTGAAATAATCAGACAGTCCCCCGGACAGTCCCGTCGTGAAACTTGGCAAAGAGGGTCTTAAAGACTCACAGGGCAGGGTCGAGGGGGCCTGCGGAGATGTGGAGGAGGACGCGGCCCGGGCGCTCATGGACGTGCTGCTCTGCGAAGTCATTGACGGGTGCGGGACGTGGGGGAAAAAGTAACTGGTCTGGCCCGCAAGCAGGTTGACCGAGCAAGGGTTGAGGGAGTAGGTCCCGGAGCAGGGCACCGACAGGCCGCAGGGCACCGAGGCAGCGAGCGCGGCGGCCGTGAGGTGGTGCGTGGCGTACGGGATCTCCCCGTTGACCAGCCGGTCCACGCTCAGGCCGTTGGCCGTGGAGAAGGAGTGGTTGTTGCCCAGCGAGTTCTGAGTCAACACGGAGCTGTAGGGCATGGGGTGGCTGGGGTAGGCCGACGTGGTGCCGTTGTAACTCAAAGTGCTGCTGGCGCGGGGGTGGTGCAGGGACAGGAAGGGCGACATGGGCCAGTAGAGGGAGCCGGCGCGGTCCATGAAGGTGAGGCCGGTGGAGGTGAGGCGCGCCCCGCGCTTGAAGGCCAGCTTGGCCCGCGACGTGGTGGAGCGGCGCCGCAGCTTGCCCGTGGTGCCACCGATGAACACGTCGTCGCTCGACGGGTCCAGCATCCAGTAGTTGCCCTTGCCCGGATCGTCGTAGTGGCGGGGCACCTTCACGAAGCACTTGTTGAGGGACAGGTTGTGGCGGATGGAGTTCTGCCAGCCCTGCTTGTTCTCGCGGTAGTAGGGGAAGTTCTTCATGATGAACTCGTAGATGCCGTTGAGCGTGAGCCGCTTCTCCGGGCTCTGCCGGATGGCCATCATGATGAGTGCGTTGTAGCTGAACGGCGGCTTCTCGTACTTGCCGTTCTTCTTCTCGCCCTCCTTGCCCCCCTCCCCGTCCTTGCCGCCCTCGCCCGCCCCCTTCTTCTCCTCCCCCCCGGCGCCGGCGCCCTTCTCTTTCTCGTCCGGCCCGACGGGCGCCAGCTCTCCCGGCCCGCCGCCCGGCTCGCCCTTGCCGCCCAGCCCGTCCGCTTTGGCCCCGTCCAGGGCGGCGGCCGGCGGCGGCGGCGGCGGCGGCGGCGGGAGCAGCAGCTGCTGGGGGCCCTTGTCGTCGTCGGCTGCCGGGGCGCCCCGCGCCTGGGGGGGCTGCGGAGCCTGGGGCGGCGGCGGCGGCGGCGGCGGCTGCTGCTGCGGTGGCGGTGGCGGTTGCGGGGCGGGCGGCGGCGGGTGATGGTGGTGATGGTGGTGGTGGTGGTGGTGCTGGGGGTGGTGGCTGTTGTGGTGGCCGTGGCTCGCGTGGTGGTTGTCGTTCTGGACCGCCTCTGGCACCAGGCTGTTGATGCTGAACGAGGACTTGGGGATCATTTTCACCTCTTTCCTATCTCCCATGTCCAGCATCACCCAGTCGTCGGGGGGGAAACGGCGGCGGTGGCGGCGCGGGAGCGGGACAGAGGCGCGGCGGGCGGCGGCGACCGGTGGGTGCCGAGCGGGGCGCGGGCGGCGCGGGCGGCGGCGGTGGCACTGAGCGCTCCGGCAGCAGCGCAGTTGGACCGCAGGCTCCGGCGCTGGCAAGTCATGTAGCAAAAGCAGCAACCACCCCTCAGGAATTAGAAGAAAAAAAAAAAAAAAGGAAAAGAAAAAAAGAAAGAAAGAGAAAAAAGAAACAACCACCGCCCCGGGGGTGAAGCTCCCTCGCTCCCAACTCTACTTCTTGGTCTCCCCCCCACCCCCCGCTCCCCCCCCCTTCTGCTGCTTCCTCCTCCTCCTCCTCTCGCAGCAGCAGTCACAGCAGCAGCAGCAGCAGCCCAAAGGGGGGGAGAGCCGGGCGGCGGGCGGGCGCGTCCCGGAGCGGCCGCGGCGAGGCTGGGGAGACAGCGATCGAGGCGGCTATAGCCACAATTAATTTTCCGAGCTACAGGCGCACACTAGGGCTGTAAAAAAATTTTTGGTTTAACCTTTCCTACCGCTGGGCCAATCAGAACTGGCGGCGTGCGGGAGCGTCTCTCCTGCCGTCGACCAATCGGCGGATCTGGGCCCACCCACCCCCGCCCCGCCCGCTGGCTCCCGCCCCCTCGGCGCTCGCCTCCCCCTCACCGCGGGCCTGGGCCTCGCGGCCGAGCGGAGCCGCGCAGGGATACGCCGCCGGGAGCACGCTGCGCCGCGGCCCTTCTCTGCGCCCCCTCCACCCCCTCCACCCTGCGGGTCTGCCCAACCGAAATCCCCCTCTTAGGACAAATATCTCACATTTCTGGCTGCCTTCTCACTGTCTTGGGTCATTTTCTTTTGAGCGTCAATATTTGTCGTTATTGATTAAAGTTTGTATTCAATTTTATTTTTTTTAAAGCGGGGGCGGCGGCGGCAGCGGTGGTGGAGCGAAGAGTGGGAGTGCAGGGAGAGGATTCAAGGACAGGGCAGGAAATGGAGGAGGAAGAGGCGAGGCGCTCCTTTCCCGAGTCGGCCCTGCAGGCCCGGGTCGGCATTTTTGAGCCCGTAGGAAAATTATGCCCCTTGTAGGTAACACTCCTGCGAAGCTTTGGATGGTTGGGGAGGGAAGGCCCACCCCTGGTGTGGGGAGGGGGGTGTCCTGCACCTTGGGGGGAGGAGGGTCTGGATGGGGTTTGGAAACGAAGGGATGAGGAGGAGGAAGTGGGTGGCGAGCGCGGGGGCCAAACAGGGGTTACTTACTCAGTTCCTGCGGCCGGGCGGCGGCGAGCTCGGAGCTCGGGCGCCGCGGGGAAGCCGGGCCTGGGGTCCCGGCGCTGCGGCGGCGGGCGGGGGCGGCTCAGTGGTGGGCGCCTATAAGAGCCTTCCGAAAGGAGGGGTGCTCAGAGAGAAAACAATACCAAACAATCTCGAAATAAACCAGGTAACACATGCTATGTATATGTGTCTCTTCCTTCCCCTTCTCTCCTGCTCCAGACCGTCGCTCACACGCTGGGTGACTCGGTGTCGTTTTCTCTTCGCCGCTCGAGCGTCTCCTCAGCTTCTAATCCGAATTGGAAGCGAGTAGCCGCGAGCGATCACCCTGGAAATGTTTCATTTTGCTTGTTGACATTGGAGGGAAAATAAGGGTGGGCGGCTATTTCTTTCCTTTTTTTTTTTTTTTAAATTTTTTTAAGCCTTCCTGTTTTCACCCCCTTTTTTCTTTTTTTCTTTCCGTTTCTCAAATGCTTTTGATTTGTGCGGGCCTTAATGCTGAAATAACCGCATGCTGAAGCCAGCCCATTCCCACTCTGAATGCAGATGGAAGGCAACTAGAAGCCTTGGGTACGTGGGTCCCACAATCCCAGCTTCTTGGGCTTTAGAACTGGGAAGGTTCGGTTGAGGGCTGAAGTGAGTGGGGAGATTGTGATTCGGGGGCTTTAAAAGGATCCCGTGGCCAGGGGCAGGGCTAAGGCCCAGCATTTCCCAGGGATTGGAATTTGGTGCGGAGCACACTGATCAAAGGCTGTTTCATCCCACATGGGTATGAAACATACCACATTTTACGGAGGATGTAGCCCTAGAGAAGAGAGAGGTGGAGGAGAAGCATAAACGAAAGGCACTTTACCCCTCCTCTGTAAGATAATCATAAAATGTAAACATTTACTAACGTTGATAAACTATCAAATTGTCTGGCAGATTTAGTATTTACGAAAAGGAAGAAAAAGCAATGCCTATGTGTGATGTTAAAGTTCAATTCTAATATAAAGAATGCAGTTGATGAATACAAGAATACTCAGGTTAATATGGAGTTATTGCACTCTCCCCACCCCACTTCCTGCCTTGAA
Source organism: Enhydra lutris kenyoni (assembly GCF_002288905.1). NCBI lineage: Eukaryota > Metazoa > Chordata > Mammalia > Carnivora > Mustelidae > Enhydra > Enhydra lutris. Next base: position 27,923,218 of record NW_019154088.1, on the reverse strand, counting down.
ATCCAGAGGAAGAGAAAGCGAGAATAAAATCTGAAGAGAATAACAGACAATTACAAATAGCTAGTTATTTTTAAAATCTCTATTAGGAATACCGTAAAGAAACTTTGAATATTGGACTAACCTCATCTGTCCTTCCACTGTATGTATGTATCCCCCCTCCCATTTCTACGTATTACCTTACTTAAGCTATATTTACATGTGGGAAAGTTCAAGGGTCCCAACTATAAACGTTGATAGTGACATGGCCCCAAACACTGACTTCTAAGCTCCAGTTTCTTACAGAGCTGGGTGAGCTAATGGGCTTTGGGGACTGGTTGGAGAGATCTGTGAGCCTTCCTCTTCTTTCTGCTTACTTTCCTCCTTTCACTCCCCGCCCCCCTCAGGCCTGTTATTCCTACTCTTCCTCAACTCACTTTCCTCCCTCCTCTCTTCTTCCCCCATCCTCCCCACTCACTACCCCCCCCCTTCCCCTCAGTCTATTCCTCTCCCTCACTCCATTCCTCCACCTACTCCTCCCCATTTCTCCCCCCACAACCCCCCTTCTCATCACCACTTATAATGGCACACAAGGGCTCCCTCTGAGGTGGACGGCCCGGTACGTTTTCGTAGTCGGTCTAGCGTGAAATGATTCGGTGTAACCGGATTCTTGGGAAAGGACAGGTTACGTAAACATTTACTGATGTGGAGTAACTATACTATTTGTACTCTGATATGCAGGAAGGAAAGTGTTGATTAACACAGAAGAAAAAAAAGCGAAATTAGCTGATTGCATGCTCATAAGTGCAAGCTGTCATTGAACTGCTTTTAAAATAGACACAGCTGGGTGTTTGTGTTGAAAAATTTCTTGTGTTTTTGCTAATACTGAAATAAGCATGATTTTGTATACCAAACATTTTCAGATCATTAAAATTTGTAATCTGTGCTGGTTTTAAACACAAAGAAAAGAAACAGAATCATTTCGATGTAAAATTTGCTGATATTATATTAACTCAATCAGGTCTGTACAAATTGTGCATTGTGCCTCCTAAAATCTGTTTGATCAATTTAATACACAAAGTGCCAAACGTGGGTATTGTTTGTTAACATTGGACATTTTATTCAAATCTGAGCTCAGCAGCAAACTGGAGGAGCATTCCTTGAATACAACACCAGCACTGACTGATGAATTTTTAATGTTTTAAAGGTGTTTCTTAGGTCAAAGCTGAGTGTGCATTGTTTTGTAATCGTGCATAAAATTTTAGCAGGTGAAAATAAGTTTTTCTTTTGTTTACTTTCAAAAAGCAAAAACTGGGGTCTGCTAATGAGAGCTGTAATAATCTTGTTTGATGTCCCAGGAGCTTATATTGACTGGGAAAATATTTTGCATGCAAATTAAGAATGTGTTATATTATTTTAAGGATTGCATGGATGCAAGTCTCAGAATAGGATATTTTTGTAAGAGTAAATAGATTATACTTTAATATAATCACTGTAAAAATCTATTCTCCCTAATAACAGAGGTCATTTGCAATCTGGGGGGAAATGATTTTATTATCCTTTTAATAATTTTAATGGACTTCATGGTGAGATAGAGTACTATATATATATATAGGTGTGGGGGTAGGCTTGCTCAACAAAACATGCACTATTTACTCAGCAGCCCACATTTGTCTCAGCAATGGCTTCTTTTTAGAGCTGCTACTAGATGAAATGGAGGGGGAGGGGGTACTTTGGGCAGAGCATTGTGCAAGTTGAAAGTCCCTGGATGGAGCTTTGTAAATCCTACCGGTCAATTTGGGTGCAAATTGGATTTGAAGGACTGCCCACGTCCACCTCGGGCTTCTGTCCTAAACATATGAAGCCCCAACTCTTTTTCTACCTCACTCAGTCCCTGTGATTACTTTCAGAAGACAGAGGGTATCTAGTGGTCTCAGATCTAAAACAAATTCTGTATCATTCTACTAGTTTCCCATCATCAGCTTAATCTTCATCTCTCACACATGAACATCTATAAATGTACACTGTTAATGAATCAAAGCATAAGTCAGAGCAAATGTAATTTTCTGGTATATAAAGTGGTAAACATCTCTCCCTCTCTGTCTGCTGGCCTACCCCTCCACCTCCCCCCAAAAGAGGACAGGCCTTGTAAAGAGTGAGAAGTTCCAACAGAAGAATTGCTTGGGTAATGAATTAGATTTTTTCATCTCTAGTTTTAATTAATAACCAAGGCTCCGTAGCTTATTGTATCTGAGTAGGGAGCCGCACATTTAGGTTTTTTTTTTCATTTGGCGGTATTACATTAAGTCTTCCTTAAGGCCCTTTTCCTGCTTTCTGTCAGTTTTTCACTTCTTTTTTCCCTTGTTACCTGCTGGTTAAAGGAGGGAGGGCCATTCTTAACCTAAAATCCACTTTGCTTTCAGCTCCCTGGACAGAGTGTCCAAGCTCTGGCTAAAGCTCTTTTCCTGCAGATGCATAGGGAGTCCCTGGCCCTGTGGCGTTTGGGAACAAGTGGAACTCATGCAGAGGCATCCAGGTATTTCCAGAGACTGAAGAGAGAGGTCTGCAATCCCTTCCTAACAGCAGGTAATGGTGCTAACATTTAGTGATTATAAGTTACTCTTTAGCGTGTTGTATCCTTGTTCTGTGGGTTTTGGTTACAGGTTATACGATTAGGTTTGCGAGAACAGTAGTGAACTAAACTTCTCAGTAAGAGGTCTTCACACCAGGGAAGTGTTACTTTTCTGCAGCAGCCCTGCCTCGTCACTCATTAGGGAGCTGCAGGTTGTCAAGCGGTTGCTCTCACCACGCACGCGCGCACCCCCAATATCTCCGGGGGCGCGCACATGTGTGCGAGCATGTGTGCGCGCACATAAGCACAGACACACACAAACACATACACACACAGACACACACACTGCACTAAAACTAAATTAAGAAGCCGATGATTAAGACAAGCGTCTACTAGGCCTGTCATTTCAGCATCCTTCCATCATAACATTGTGGCACCGGCAATTTTGCTTGAGAACCTTGAGGAAAAAAAAAAAAAAAAAAAAAAAAAAAACTATGGGAGAGCCCCGTATTTGAGAATCGAAATGTTTAACTGGTATAAGCTATCGAAGCTGCTTCGGAAGCGAGAAAGTCCAACGTGAAGAAAGAAGAAGAAGGCCTGCTTAGAGACCCCTGGGACTCCCCAGGCAGGTTTCTGAGATGCTGTCAGAGGTCCCAAGCTCTCTGAAGGCAAGTACATACTCATCCAAGGAAACCGCAGGAGATCTGCAACAAAATACGCTTGGGAGTAGCTTCTTCCCATTGGAGAGCCAGGCAGAGAGATGGACAATGAAATATTATCACCCCAGGGCCAAGGACTTTTAAAAAGTCTCTTGGAGCCTTTCAGTCAAATACTCTGCACGTATTTTGTAAATATAACATGCCCACTACCCTTTACTTGTTTCCCTTTTTTTTTTGCCAGCCCCTCAAGACCTTGGGGGCAGGGTAGACAATTTTCGGAAGGAGTTGAGTCTCTAATAGTTTAAGGGCAAGCCAGTTCCATTTCTTGACTTGATCCAATTGGGAGATACGATCCTACACCTTTTGGGCAAGGTGCTCTGAGAGGTTTTCTCCTCTCCTTGCCCAAGGAAATGGCACAACTCTTCTTTCAAAGCGGTCAGGAAATACTAAAGAGAAAGACAAAGAGTTGGAGGGGTTATGGTAAAGGAGAATGACAAGAATGATGGAGGTCTTTAGCTTTAACCCTGGAATCTATCTGAAAAGGGAGGAATTGAGACTTGGCAAAAGTCAGCACACAAGATAATGGATTTTCCATCAGTGGGACACCAAAAGAGGGAGAAAAAGAAAGACTTCATAAATATATATCAGGCTGAAAGGAGAACTTACAGGCCTCAAAATGCTGAGCTCCTAACTATCCTGTCACTATTCTCCTTAATTAGTTGGAGCTTCAGTTTGATTTCCCATAGGAGCCTGAATAATCTACTTTGGGAAGTGTTATAGCACTCTTCGGAGAATGTGGCGCATCCAGTCTCCTCTATTTTGAAGCACCCTTCTAACAGGCCCCTCAAACTCCAGTCGTTGTGAGGAAAGATGGATTGCATCTTTCCTCAAAAAAAAAAAAAAAAAAAAAAAAAAAAAGGTTTTTAGATGGTCAACTCTCAAAGGTACACGGAGAGCACTAAACAGCCCAGGGTCCCTATAGGAGAGTGATGAGTGTATTTGAGAAACTGTTCATACCCACTAATGGTCTGTGAAGGAATGAGAAGAGAGAAAACTCCAAGCATTGGGGTGGGCAGGGCAGAAGGCACGCAGAGAACCCTCCATCACAGAGTCGCTCTTCTCATGGGGAAAGTCAAATGAGAGAAAGTAAACTGTTTGCTAATCCACTACATCAACTCCCTTTCTAAAAACCCAGATGGACAAACCAATGAGCCAGTTTTGACTTCCTTCTTATCTCATACCCACCTGCCTCCTCAATCTCGAACTGCGGTTCCTGTAGGTCTCCCTCCTCCCCCTCCTAATAGCGAAGGAATATCTATTGGAGCAGCGTTTCCCAAAAGGTCCCGATCTCCCCCTCTCCACACCCCCCACCCCCCCGCTCACCCTGGGAGGCTTTAACCCGGACAGTTCCCGGTGAGGAGTGTCGCGGAGTCCTGGGCCCGCCGCTCCTCCCTGCGCACACCCGCGCGCCCGCCCGGAGCTCCTTTGTCGCGGTGCCTGCCGAGCGCAATCAAGCTAGAGGACTTGCTTTTAGGTTTCATTTCCAGATTTTCCCCCTTTATAGTTACCTTTCCAGACGAGGTGTCTCGTGTTTGCTCATCACGCCGAAAGCATGCACACAGATCAATATTTTTGGGCTAAGAGGTCATGTGCTACGATGAACGCGGAGAAAAAAAAAATGAGACCAGTTAATGGTTTTAAGCTTGTTATTTGTATAAAGCACAGCTCAGAGTTAAAAGACTAGGGTACGTACAGGTGAAGTTAATGCGAATATTCAGTTTCATGTAAGGGGTGTTGAACCCACTAGGGGAGACCAGTTATACCCCTATTTCTCTCCTGCCCTTTGGAAGGAGCCGCGTGCAGGGAGGAGAGGAGCGGCCAGGGTAAGCTAGACGCAGAATCACGTCAGGAACAAGTTTCCGTTAGCGTGTGAAGACAAAACACCCCGACTCCTCCGTTTCAGAATCTACAACAAAGGTAGTGGGGGGTGGGGATGGTCACTTTTATTTTAAAGACAATCCTAGATTCTTGTTTACCAATTTTAGTATCTTCTTTCTGGGTTTGTCCTAAGGCATGCAGGAGAGAAAGTAATGTTCAGGGAAAAAAGCACGGTCGGCAAAGTTGGGCTCGTGAACGTGTGAACTATGAATCACCACGGTGAAGAGGTTTTTGGGGTTTTTTTTCCCCCCTCACTGTTTCCTTTTCTCTTTGGAGCGTGAACTTGTTAGATAAGATAGATGAGGCCACGGGGAAGTGGAAACGCTGAAAAAGCCCAGCTCCTTTGGAGAGCAGCCTGGCAGGCGGCGGAGCGCTGTCTAGGAGCTGAGAGGCGCAGGGCTTGCTCAGGAACTGTCCCAAATCCTGCCTCCGCGGCCGCGGGCGACACCCAACACTGCGCTGGGATCGCTGCCCAAGCAGCCTACCCTTTGGCCTTGGAGTAAACAACCCAGAAGATGCGAGAAGGCCCCTAATTGGGCTGAGTGTGTCTGCTCTTCAACTCGGAACACTAAACTGGGCCCGCAGGTTTTCCTGGAGGAAGTTGGAAGTCCGACCACAAAACAAGCAAAGGATGGGAGACACTGGATTTTAGAAAAGTCTGGAGTTACACATGAAACGTTATTTTTCTCATTAATTAGAAGTAATTCCCTTTCTCTATTTATATGTATATACACGCTATTGATTAGGTACCGCGATTTACTTGAAAAATGCTTAGAGTATCTTTAGGACACACTCCTCATTCTTTGTCTCCTCAAGCATTCTCAGCTGATAGTGTAGCTGGTTGGGATCAATTAGCAGTGGATTTTGCCCCAAGACTGCTCCCCAGGGCGGACAAATGGAGCCAACTCATCTCCAGCGATGTTTTTCGCCCACGTGCGTATCCCCGCCAGGGCTTTAGAAACAGTTCAAAATCCCCAGCCTTGGTTTCACTTGATTTTGTTGTTGTTGTTATTGATAAATATTGGGTCATACACAAGGCACTTGTCAGAGACTTTGGCTCAATCTCGCAGCTGCAGCTCCTAGCGGGGCGTTTGAGTCGTGTCCTGGGAACTGAAGGGATTTATTGGGAGAAGAATTGCACATTCTCTGTTTCTTCAGTTGCAGAGATGGTCTCTCAAAATCCTATGTCCTGTCTGCTGTCACGTTTATTTCTTGATTTGTTCCGATATGTGAACATTGGGTAGATGCATGTGTCTTTTCATGTATCTTTTTATTGAAATTGTCTTTTAAAAAAGGAGGGAGAAACTATCGATCCTTGTTCTCTAGGTGTATCTGAAACCAAAAAGAACATAGGCGAATAGACAGATAATTGTAATTATGGGCTGGGTAGGGGTTTCCTGGTGGTGCTTGCTGGGTAAGTAAGACATTTGGGGGTTGTGTAATTAGAGTAATATATACAGTTTATCCTTCGGCTGTGCTGTGCATACTCTTTCCCTTGATACATATTGCACACGAACTGAACCCATGGTCGGCTTGTCTTGGCATGTTTGAAGCTCCAGACACCCAACAGTATCATTATAGGAAAGAAACAAAACCCCAAAGACTCCAGGCAGGGAGATGGCTGCCTTTGGGGTGAATGGGGAGTTTGTCTTGGCATTGGACTTTTTGGGTAAGCTCAGCCACTGGTTCTGACTGCCTGGCAGCCACAGTTCAGGTCTTCCCCGAGCTGAAGTGCAGAGAGGGGGTGGGGATAGGGATGGCGAAAGAAACAGCTGATTTTCGACATTTCAAAAGGACTCTTTCTATTTATCAGTGTTACCGAAGTGTACGTTACTGGAGAAACAACAAACCAAGCATAGAGCTGCAATTTTCAAGAAAATAGGATCCCCAAATATAAAAATAAAAAAGTAGCAGATAAGATGTATAATTCAATCAAATTACACAAAATTGCTTGAAAATCCAGAACAGTAGCAATCCATTATGCCTCTGTTTTATTAGTGACAAGTACAATTACTCTAAAATAAAGAACACTGGTGAATATATAATTGGCTGTAATCATGTTAGTGTTTGAATAAAAATGACGGGAACATTTAACACTTTGACAACAAAATGTTCAGAAATAACTTATTTATTCAAACAGTTTTTATTTTCCACCAAGTGAAGGAGAAACACAGTTTGCTTAGGAAAATCAATGACTTTTCCCTACAATAAATAAATATCCAAAAGGGGGAAAAACAGCCCCACACCTCTATATTATTACTATTATTATTTTTTTTTTTTTTCTTTTAACCAGCAAGAAGCTTAATCCTGTTTGGAGTCAGCACCCGCCTAACTGTCGTTGGGTACCAACGTCCGCCACCTAGAGGAAGAGCTCTGCAGCTCACCCAACGCCAACCCGTTTTCCCGCGGTGACCTCGGGAATCAAACTTAATATTCCTTCGCAAATCGCTCTCCAAACTAACTCCCCCCTCCCACACCCCCTCACATCCCCTTCCGCCCTACAACATCGTCACAATATTTTCTTAGTAATTGCTCTGTGCAATTGACAGAAGCGCCAAGTCTCCGGCAGCGCGGCGCTCTCCCAGCAAAGCGCCAGAGCGCGTTGAGAAACAGGTCAGGGAATATTTGGGTCTGAAGCGATAAACCATTTTTATCCAAAATTCGTCTAGAGCAGCCTGAATTCGGGTCTCATAAAGCAGCGTCTGCTGCCGACACCACCACACTCCAATGCTTTTTTAGGGCTCTCTTAGAGAAAACAGCCCAGATTCCTCTGTCGGCCAGTTGCTTACTGCGGGGCTTTTCCCGACTTCTCGTCAGTCCATGCTCCCCTCCACTCCCAAACACGAAGATCTGAGATCCCGGCTCTCTCCAGTCAGTTCTTGGAGCCCAAAGGGTCTTCGATTTTTCCAAATGGGTTGCTTGATGTACTGAGATAAAGGCATTAAAGGGGAGACTAGATTTGGATGGGTGACCCCTGTGGCCTGGGAGACCAACCCAGGAGAAACCCCTGGTCTTTACACTGAGTCGCGGAGTTTCGAAAAACTTTCACAGTGTGCGGGGAAATTTGAGGCTGGGCCCGCAGGGACTAGGAGGCCTTTCCGCATTTTAGTCTCGGTGGATCCTATCGGCTTCTTTCGCAGAAAAAGCCGGCCTCACTCCCAGACCTTGCCTGGCTGCTCCGAAGCCAATCTTGGAGAAAGGAGATGCTAAGGGAGGGTGAAGGGGCTCTGGAAAGAAAAGTAACGAGGATGATCCGTGCGTTCCACGACTGGTTGACATCCGAGCAGCAAGCAGACTGTTGACATCAGCACGCGGGTTTTCAAGCATTTCTACCCGCCCTCCCCCCAAGCCCGTTCAAAGTTTTGTTTTGCGTTCATGAATCTGGAACACTGTTGAAGCTGGAAGTTTGCTAGAAAGGCGAGGAAGGAACAATCAAGTTTAAATAGTTTTGGGGGGAGGAAAAAAACCTCAAAAATAATTGGAATTCAGTTGGGTTTAATTTCGTCAGTTTCCCCTTCCTTCTTTTTCTTTCTTCCTTTTTTTGATTTTTCACCTTTCCCTTCCATCCTCTCTCTCTTCTTCCGCTTCCCCATCCCCTATCCCTATCTGTATTCCTGTCCCTGTCCTTATCCCTATCCCTATCTCTGCGCATGAGAGAGAAAAGCAGCAGCTTGAGAAAGGTGGAGGTAACCATTTTTATGCAGGGTTTCAGAATCGCCTTGTCAGTTCTCAGTCCCCACGCTGGAGTTTAAAGGAGACATCAGGGGGATGACTCTTCTATCCTTTCTCTTAGTGGCAACCCCAGAACCATGGACTAAGAAGCTTTTTCCATACTGTAGAAATTATTGTTTTAAAGATAGTTAAAATAAGTGTGTGTGTGTGTGTGTGTGTGTAATATATAACATAACAAGCCTCTCAAATGTCGCAGCACATGCCTTGCCTATGGAATGAGGCATGCCCCAAAACTCACTCCACCCAAACCCTAAGAACTTAAATCCTCAGAAATGTTTCGTTTTGTTTTATGTAAAACTGGCGCTTCCACTCTCAAATGCCAGGTCTGTCATTGCTCTCCCGCATCATATTAACAGGCGATGTTAGCCTTCCCCTACGTGTTTAGGCTGCTAATGTGGGCCACTTAACGCAACAAAAATGCTCATCTGTGGAGATTTTCCCAAGGCTGGTAGCGATGCCGGCTCCTTTTTCTTTTCTTTTCAGGGCACGTCCATTCCTCCCTCCCACTTCGGAGTCTGAAAAAAGGGGGTCCGACAACTTTAAGCAAGTGTGTGAGAGCTCCCTCCTCTATCTCTTGCCTGCCAACCCACCAGAGGGGTTGTGAATTTTTGGTTTTCCCTTAGGAGCAGGAATAAATGGAAGCTTCAGCCATGGCACTTAGTTGCCTGTCAGTTAACTTGCCTTCATCTTTCCTTTTTTCCTCCTCACTTCAGCTTGTGAAAGCAGCTCAGGATTGCTCTCACAGCTGCCTCTGTATCCTTCTTAGCTCTAGTCTTCTGAAGAAAAGTGCTAGTTTCCTTTTTTCTCTTGGCTGGAAAGGCGGGTTGGAGATGTTCTCTGTCTAGGATTGTGTGTGTCTTGTATGTTTGTCTAGTTTTAATAACTTTATGAAGGAGACCTCTGAAGGAAGGAATCACCTGAACCTAGATGATGGCTTATGTCAGTTCTCTTACTTTTTAAAGTCTGGCCTGGGAAAATCTTGCGTTTTCATGATTCATACGTATCTAGTTTCCAAGGAGAAGGTCATCAGGGAAAAAATATCACAAAACTAACTTAATATGTAGTAAGCATTATTCATTGGGTCTTAGTTTAAAAAGATGATTGTCTTCATGGCTCCCATCTGAAACATTTTTGCTCTTTAAAAGCCTATAACGTATAGACACGAGAACTACAGTTTTACAACACTGGTTCTACCACTCTCTTCCTATGGCTTCTTAGGCAAGTTACATCAGCATTCTAGTTCTTTCTCTCCTCATTTGAGAAATAAGTGAGCTGTATCCATTAATATATAAAAGAGCATCCATTTACCAAAATCTCAACAACAATAAAAAACAATGCCCAAAACCATGAGAATTCCTTTGGGGGGGCAGTGCGAACGCGCAAGGAAGCAGGAAGAAAATCTTATTCAAACGACAGCAGCGACATCTAGTGATCATAATACTCAACAGTAGTGATGAAGGTGTGGGATAGTTAACTGAAGAATGGTTTTTTGTTTGTTTTTGTTTCCTTTTCTTTTAAGATTTTATTTGTTTATTTGACAGGGAGAGAACACAAGCCAGGGGAAGCAGCAGGCAGAGGGAGAGGGAGAAACAGGCTCCCTGCTGAGCAAGGAGCCTAATGCAGGGCTCATTTTCAGGACCCTGGGATCCTAACCTGAGCTTACACCCAACCAACTGAGCCACCCAGGCACCCCAGGAATGAGTTTTCACAGGAGAGAGACATCATAGTTTTTCTAATAAATCTTGATTGTCTGGAAAACAGTACTCTCTTGATATCAAAGGATCTTTTACTGTGTTCATGTTATGGTAATAATATACAGAAAGGAAAAGATGTTTATCTCAAGTCTGCACACTGGGCAATTATAATTTGTATGAACAATTTGTGTTGTTCTCATGCTTTAAATTCCATGTTAGGATACTAGTTCTAAAAAATAATTTTGTGGGTTGTACTTTATTTAACAAATTTTTCCAAATTATAATCAAGTATCTTAATGCATAAATACTTAGTAAAATAGGAAAAGGTAGAAATTTCTGAGATTTCCTTCTGTCAGGATCAATCATTTAGTTGATTTGAGATTGCTGTCTAGCCAATATCAGGAAACTGATTAAAGATAACCTTTCCTTTAAGTCGTCCCAAGTATGCTCTGCCTATATCACCTTTGCTCAAAATATTTTGAAATTCAAAGGAATGAGATTTCCATTCCAGGATGGACTCTATCTCTTCTTTTTATAGCAAAGATTAAATGGATTATCTGGGCATGGGTGAAGTTTTAACAATGGCAGAGACTTAGCAATGGTCCAAGACTTTTCAGAATAGCAATTTTAGCACTTGCTTGGCATTTAACACTTTAGAGAGAGGTAACGGAAGAATTCATCTCATTCCCTATGACTTTATAAATTGGCCATGTGTGTAGGCGTAGTTTGTACATGCAGTCACTGAAGCATAAGTGTGTTTAATTTCCTATTAGCAAAGCAGCTGATGACTACTGGAATATATGGATCCATATTTGTAACTTTTAAGGAAGCCAATTTTGTTTATTCCATTTTATTTTTGACTGGCATTTTCTGTGCTTTTCCTGTGGAGTTTGGTCACTGAGTGTCGTGCTAGCTATTTCAGCCAGGTAGTATTCTAAAATAAGAAGATAACTGGAGAATTTGAGCTGGTCATACCACTTCTCTCTCTCTTTTTTTTTTAAAGATTTTATTTATTTATTTGACAGAGAGATCACAAGCAGGCAGAGAGAGAGGAGGAAGCAGGCTCCCCTAGAGAGCAGAGAGCCCGATGCGGGGCTCGATCCCAGGACTCTGAGATCATGACCCGAGCCGAAGGCAGCAGCCTAACCCACTGAGCCACCCAGGCGCCCCCATACCACTTCTCTTAACCTTAGTTTCCTCATATACAAAATGAGAAAGTTGAACTCTTCATTGTCCCTTATAGCTCAAAAGACCTATAAATCAATAAATCATCAACCTTTATTTGGCAAGCCCCTCTGCTGGTGGCTCTGTTGTCATTTATGACTCTTCAGTGTCAATTCTGACATTTCTAGTTAGGCATTCCATCAGAAATAAGAATCGAAAGAATTTACGAAATCTTCTTCTTCATGTCCCTCCTATCTTCCCCTTTGTTTGATTTTAAAAATGACAGAAATCTTAGACTTTCATGTTAACATTCACTCAGGCATTGGCATGCACTCAGCTCTCTCTTGCTGCGTATCCAGAAAAATCACAGCATAGGAATGGGACTAAACTGAAGACAAAGATGAGGCAGCTGTATTTGAGTTTCTCTAACATGTTCCCATATCCTTATAGTAATGATTATTATTACTATTAATTTTTGGTGGTGGGGGGGAACCAGAGCCAAAGCCTTCTGGCTGCGAGCAGCTTACATTTCTTCCTTGTTTCTGTGGCCATATGAATAAATTCCTTCAGGAGGTGGCAAAAAAATATCTCCCACTTCTCTCTGGCTTACCACATTGTTATACACATTTAGGAAGGAGAAGACTGTTAACAGGAGGCAAATATTACTCCGTAATGCAATTGTACTCCTCATTTAATGTGAGTCCCAGTGAGGCTGAAGACATATGCAAGAAGAATCAGAACTATGCTGACCTGGATTGGTAGAAGGAACAGGGTTCATTACAAAGAAAATTCTGAATCTGCCAAAGGTTTAGTTTGTAGATGTCTTTCTGTTCTCTAGATACCTTCCTGCTCTTCCTACTACTCAGACTATTGATAAACAGTCTGTATTTGATACTGTATTTATACAAAATGCTGTATTTGTATAAAATTAACAAGGCATGCTTTCTTCTGTGAATTCCTTTAGAGCCAGTAGAGACAGGTATTATTTTATTTTAGAAGTGAGGAAACTGACCTAGAGAGGCTAAATGACTCACACTAAGCTCACATCACTAGGAAGACACAGAAAAGGAACATGAGTCTTGGCCTTGGAGAGGCTGCATCTCACTCGTCGTTGTCCTCAGGGTGGGAGCCCTCTCACTGAGACCAGGGTAACTGATCAGGCCCCTTAAGATTCCGCCACAGATATTTGAGAAGTTTCAACTTTTAGAGGATTCTAGAAACCCCTTGAACAGGAGAGAGTCTGTGCTTGCTACTCTTCATTCATGTATGATTTTATCCTCTTAATGTTCACAATTTTGTATTATTAATATTAATGTTTTCTACAGGAGAGGAAATCTTTGCAAAAATATTATACTCAAAGCATGTTGTTAATGTCTTGGGACCCAAGATTTTGGAGGTAGAATGAATGTAAGATATCATCTGTTTCAGTAGCTCTGCAGAGAGATCACTGTCTGAATCAGTGGCTCCTGGGAGTTGTGCTTAGATGGAGTCCAGATTATCCTGAGTATTCTGGTATTGTTTCCTGCCCATCTCCTTTGCTTCTTGGCTTCCTACATTAATGTAATTGGGAACTCCATTCGTGCTGGCTGCCCTGTGGTCTGGTTTTCCAAAAGGGCTGCCTCTTGAGTAGCACTGTTTAGATCTGGCTAAGGACTGTAGTCTCCCCTGGGAGCTGTGAAATCTTCCTCTTGAATGTATTGTCTCTCAAGTAGCTCTCTGCTGCCCTCCACTGGCATTCAGCCACTAGAGCTAGCTAGCCTGCTGCATCTGTGCTAACTCAGAGCATCTCTGGCTTCAAATGAGAGACCCGAGCTTTACTAACCACACTATACGTGGCTTTTGTAGCACTAAAATATAGAACCCAGGCCCCTCTGTGTCTTTTTATACCCCACGTTCTCACATCCTGCAAGTTTGCTGATGGGATGTGAAGGAGTGTATCTGACTTTAGTTGAGGACTTGTGCTAGAGTATTTAGAAGGACTTCTTGAAAGTATAAACCTTTTTTTTTTTTTCAGTTGTCAAGCAGAAATACACATCAGCTGACATGAGACTAGGCCATAAACTTCTGAATTTGTTGTACTTACTCAGGCGTAAGGAATATTAAACATTTTATCTTTAACATTATAAAGATGCTGTGAATTTTACGAAGCCCCTAAGTAATATGTACACTTTCTCATTTATTCAACAAACATCTATCAGACACTACATATGTTATGATATATGCCAGGCACTATTCTTGGTGCTGAGAATACAGCATTGGAAAAAGGAGACAAAAAAAAAAAAAAAAAAAAAAAAAGGACAACACCTACACAAAACAAAACAAAGCAAAATAATGCTCTGCCTTTATTGAGCTTGCTTCTTAGTTGGGAAAGATAAACATTAAACAAATTAATATAAGGAAAATGTTCTTTAAGGAAATACAGTATTACCATATTTCTTTCTTATTGTAAATGCACAATAATGATTCCGTGTTTTTAAGAATGTTGGTATTAAGATTAAGAGAGGCAAGATCAGAGGCTAGACAGGGGCTCTGTATGCTACACATATTTAGTGTTTTTCATTCATTCATTCATAAATTTACGTGTATATAAGATGGGCCTATAAAAGTAATTGATGCAGATGAGAATATGGATCTCTCAAGCTGTGAAGATATTTCATCTTTTGATGCTCTTGCAATCTTCTGTCATGTTAAAATGTCTGGTGATCGCCACCTTGTCAGCCCCTGTAATAGCTGTCAGGGAAGACCCTGCTATTGCTGCCCTCCGTGGTGGGCTCTGTTACTGTCTTTCTTTATCCCTTTGTTTTTATTACATTTTCTTTCTATGGCTTTTACTTTTTCTCACAGATTAGCTCTAAGAGATACCACTGGCCAAACAGAATAAGTTTTTCCTTGCCTATATGGCAGATCTGTCAAGCACAATGAAGCAGGTACAATTACCTCCTCTCTTCTCTACCAGGTCTGTTTGAGAGCTTGTATGGAGGTTCTAGCAGGGGAACGCAGCTACTCGTATACCCTTGACCGAAGAACCGTCCTCTCCTCTATCGGGGAAGGTCATCCTCTTCGACAGAGCATGCAGCTTCGGGAGGGATGCACATGGAGTGGTGAGGGAGAAAGGGGACACCTGCCTAGCCAGCTAGATCAGCCGGATCAACCCTGGTGATCGATGGGGTGACAGATGTAGCAGCCAGATCACCCTCACATCCTACCAGGTCTGTTTGAAAGGAGTGTTTTTCCCAGGTGAAAAGTTTGGAAAAAACAATTTGTTTGGAAAGAAAACAAAACAAAAACAAAGTAACAAACTAGTATTGGCATTGATTACACATACATGTTTTATAAAATGCTACATTAGTTGAAGAGTTCTTGTGAGTGTGGTATCAGGAGCCCAGGGTTGCAACAAGTTGCTGTCCTTCCTCAGAAATAATGCTGTAGCCCTCACCCAGGTTCTGAGTGATTTGCCAGAGAAGCATCAACTCCTTGTCAGAAAAGCAGCCTGTAGCTCTCCTAGTTGAATATGAAATTTAGATGGTTTCATACTCTTATTTCTTAGTGAGCATAGCTGTTCAGTTTCAGGGTCTCAGCCAGAGCTGGCCTTGACACTTACAGAATGTCTTTGGCCATAGATATTAACGGTATTTCCATATCATTCAAAACTTAACTTATAAAATCTAATGTTTATATAGCTGCATGGGCACTTTCCTTGCACAGACTGTGAAACAACATATCGGTATATGTCCCCCTTGTTCTTTGTACCAGAAATCAGTACTTTTTGGTCAAGTTAAGTAGTTTATTATTTTTGAGAAAAGAGCTCTGAACTTAGAAGATGTTCTTAAATTATAGGGGGCTTGGCAGTTTGGTATTTAGATAATCAGGGTTTTACATTAGTGATTTGAAGTGTGGTTCATTTGTTTAGTTGAATTGAATACATTGTCCATTGTAAGGTGCACCATTGTTTTATAGATCATAAAGAAAGAAAAACAAGTGCTGCAAATTATCTGTGATGTGCCATAAATTATGAGATGCATCCACACTTCATAGATGTTAAAATATGTACATCTCATAACAGCATGCAGTGTGGTATTTCTTTATCTGCTTTGAGATGGATTCAGGTACAATGACAGCATAGCTTTTTGGGAAGATATTTCTAGTAAAAATGCATATTGACTACAACAATGTGAAGAACCACAAACTATGACAACAAAAAAATCTTCATAATATGACAATTATAAATTTCAGCATGTTCTCAGACATTTAAAAAAATAATTGCTGGAAAATCTTTAATTCTTAGTAGGAATTCTGAGAAATCTCAGGGTTTCTAAGTAATATCTTTACATTAAAAGAAAAAATTATCCATATTTCATAATATAAAACTGATTCTGGGTTGTTGGGTAAGAAGCATATTCCTCCCCTTCGAGGTTTTTCTGAGTGGAACTTTCTAGGTTTGTTATTATGGTGTAGTCTTATGGTATGGTCTTCTACTAGGGAGACATGCTACTATCTGCAACTTGTGGATCAGGGCAGCAGGTAAGAATCTAAAGTCTCTTTTTCTGTCCTTGTATATGAGTTAGAAGTGCATATATTTTTTAAAGATTTTATTTATTTATTTGCCAGAGAGAGAGATCACAAGTAGGCAGAGAGGCAGGCAGAGAGAAGGGGAAGCAGGGTCCCCGCTGAGCAGAGAGCCTGATGCAGGCCTTGATCCCAGGACCCTGAGACCATGACCCAAGCCGAAGGCAGAGGCTTAACCCGCTGAGCCACCCAGGTGCCCTAGAAGTGTATATTTTTTAATAAATTATTTTATTAAATCTTCATTTTTGCTTACTTCTGATTTCAGCTTGACACAGACTCGCTATATAGAAGTTTTTAGTATATTATAAAGAAGAAAATAAATAAAATAAATATAAATTGCCTATGAAAACAAACCCAGAGGTAACTTCAGATATCATTTTACATAATTTTTAAAGATTTTATTTATTTATTTGACAGACAGAGATCACAAGTAGGCAGAGAAGCAGGTAGAGAGAGAGAGGAAGGGAAGCAGGCTCCCTGCCGAGCAGAGAGCCCGATGCGGGGCTCGATCCCAGGACCCTGAGATCATGACGTGAGCCGAAGGCAGAGGCTTGAACCCACTGAGTCAGCCAGGTGCCCCTACATAATTTTTAAAACCCAGGCCTTTCCCTATGTATAGGTGTATCATACTATGTGGTACATTTTAAATAATTTGGTTGTCCTGTACGTATGTTTTGTGTTCCATTTTTTTCATTTAGTGTTTTATGAGGATTTCCCCATCACTATTTTCATTTTTGAAAACTACTATTAACTTATGGATTAACATGTTTACATTAATTTATGTATTGGAAATGGATAGTATTACCATTGATTTACATTTAGTTTGTTTCTACTTTTTCATCATTAAAATGACTAGAGATGTTTCTACAACTCTATTTCTTTTTAATAGATTTTTTTAGGGGATGAATTTTTTGGGTCTCACAGTATGAATTTTTAAAAGACAGTTGCCACATATTGTTCAATTATATTTCATTAGAGTTGCACTAATGTATCTTACATTGGCAATCTATCAAAGTATCTGTCTTATTAAACCATTATTAAATACTAACTCTTCTTTCGTCAGTTTAAGAGGAAAAAATATCTAAAACTTGTTTTAATGTGTATTTCTTTCCCTACCAACAACATTAAAGTTTTTCCATTGTTATTCACATTTTTATTTTTTTTTCTGTGATCTATCTTTATGTTTTTTGTCTGTTTTTGTGCTGTTTGGTCTTTTTTTGTTAAAATATCGTGATTTGTTATTAATTTTTAAGGGTTTTCTAATAAAGAATATTAACCCTTTGTCATCTAGCCTAAATCTGTTTAACAATTTTTCATTGGTCTTTTCAATTTATACTTTTGGTTATAGAAAAATATGAGTGTTATGTGCATTCAGATGTTCAAAACTTAATGAGGTTAAAACCTCAAAGTTTAAAAGCATGGTGGCTAAAAGGCTCAAGCTTTAGGATTACACTGTCAGGCTTTGATCTGATTCCATCACTGGAATGTGACCTTAGGTAAATTGTTAAACCTCTCTGTGCTTTAGTTTCACTAAATGTAAAATGAGGATAATAATGGTAACTATCTCAAGATGTCTTTATGAGGATAAAATAAATTAAAAATTATAAAGAAGGTACGTAGCAAGTAATAGGGAAATGGTAAGCACAAAATAAGCATTTGTCATTTGCATTATTGCTTATAGTGTTCAACTTTATGATTTTAAAGATTTTTCATTGCTTTCAATAATAAAAGATAATATTTCACACATCCAGAGGTAAGTTAAGTACTAATACATTTTGTTAACTAAACTTAAAATTTAGCTGAGATTTTGGATACATAGTCTTTTTTTTAAAGATTATTTCTTTATTTATTTATTTGACAGAGACACAATGAGAGAGGGAACACAGGCATGGGAAGTGGTAGAGAGAGAAGCAGACTCCCCGCTGAGCAGAGAGCCTGATGAAGGGCTAGATCCCAGGACCCTGGGATCATGACCTGCTCTGAAGGGGGAGACTTAATTACTGAGCTACCCAGGTACCCCTTGGATACAGTCTTATGAGTTAAATAAATATATGATTAATTTGATTATTCTGGGGGAAATACTATTATGTCTTTTTGTCCATGTGTCTAACAATTTTGTTCATCCATTCAAGATATATTTATTAAACTTCTATGTATCAGTTGAACAAATAGTAAATAAGACAGATAAGCAACTTTGCTTTTGTGGAGCTTATATTCTATTTAGGAGAGACAAAATAAATTAGTGTCATGAAACATGTAATGGAGAATAGAGGGGATAAGGAGTGTAAGAGAGAGTGGTTAAAATTTTCAGTAGGTTAGGGTGGCTCAGTTGTTAAGTGTCTGCCTTCGGGTCAGGTCATGATTCCAGGGTCCTGGGATCTAACCCCTGGTCAGGCTCTCTGCTTAGCCGAAAGCCTTCTTTTCCCTCTCCATGTCCCTTGGCTTGTGTTTCCTCTCTCACTCTCTCTCTCTCTCTCTGTGTCAAATAAATAAATAAATAATTTTGCCCCCCTAGTAGGTTAGGCAGGAGTGACCATGATTATATTAGATTTCTATTGCTGTCGAAAAATTACCACAGACTTAGAAGCTTAAAACAACATAAGTCTATTACTTTACATTTTCTGTGGGTCAAGTCAAGAGTTCAGGTCCAGGCAATCTGGATCCTTTGCTCAGAGCCTCACAAGGCTGAAATAGAGGTGTTAACTGTGTTCTGGTTCTCATGGTTCTCATCCTCAACTCAGGGTCATTTTCCCAGGTTGTTCTGGTTATTGGTAGAATTCTGTTCCTGGTAGTTGTAGGGCTGAAGTGCCTGTTTTCTTGCCATCTCTTGACTGAAGTCACTCCTATCTCCAGGAGGCCACCCACATTTTATTGGCATGTGACTCCCATGGGCAATTATTCATGATACAGTGGTTTGTATCTTCTTTAAGTCCAGCTAGAGCATGTCTTTGACACTTCACTTTCTTTAAAAGGCTTGTTACATTAGGCCCACATCTCATAATCTGAATAAACAGATTAACTGATAGTCAACTGCTTAAAAACTCAATCATGAGTGATACTTCCTTATATTCGTAAATCCATCCACACTCAAGGGAAGGGAATTATACAGTATGTGTATATTCCAGAGGGCAGAAGTCTTGGGGACTTCTTAGAATCTTGCCTAAATGATAGTTGCCTAAACTAAATGATAGTTGCCTAACTAAATGATAGTTGCCTAAAAATGATAGTTGAGCAAACATTAAGGGATTTAGAATGAGTCATGTGTGTAACTGGGGGAAATGTATTCCAGGCAGAAAGAATATCCCTCGCAGGACCAAGATTTTGAAGGGTGTGGCATGTTTAAACAACAGCAAGATTGGAGAGGAACATCTGTGTAGCATAATAGAAACACTGAGGAGATAAGAGACAATGTCGACTCTTGTAGGTCATTGTAAAGACTTCAACTTTAATATGAGTAAAATTGATGCATGGATGAGGACGTTGTGGAGGATTTTGAGCAGTTGAGTAATATAATCTAACAGTTTAAAATAATTCCTCCGGCTACCCTACTGAGAATAAACTATGGAGGATCAGTGTGGGAAGCTGGTGGACAAGTTAGAAGATACTGCAAAACTTTATGTGAGCATTATGGGGATCTCAGACTAGGTCATTAGCAGTGGAAGTGGCTAAAAAAAAAAAAAGTTTGTGGGTTAGGCAGGCACAATTCTGTTGTTTTCGACCCATTTGACCAGAATACAGTGAATAACTAGGGTGATCTAATTCCTTTAACTAATCACTGTGTTTTGGTTGCTTTGTTAAGATAGTCCTGAATGATTGCAAGAGGGCATGGGCAGGTGGTGAGCATTTGTCTATTTGGTCTTGCTGTTAAATATTCCATCTGTAGGGTGCAGACATTTGCTAACCATATTAATTTTTAAAGTCAAGTTTAGAAGCAGGATAAGGGAAGAAAATATGTTCTTTAAGACTTGGCTCCTTATTTTCATAGCATTTCCTGGATGTGATTTATAGTTTTTTTTTTTTTTTCAAGTATGGCAAATAATTTTGGTAGATAAAAGTTGAAAACAAAATATCTAAACTTAAAAAAAAAGTTTGTGTTTTGTAGGTATTATGAAGGTAGGGTTGATAGATTTGCCTGATGGGATAAATATGAGATGTGAAGGAAAGAGAGGTATCAACATTGTTAACATTGATTAGAAAACTTTGGCTTGAACAATGGGGAAACTAGAGTTTCAGTTTACTGAAAATGAGACTTTGGGGCATCAGATTTGGACATGACATCAGATTATTGGTTTTGGCTATGTTAAGTTTAAGATGTATAGTTGACATCTAAGTAGAAATGTCAAAGGACAGATATGTGAGTCTGGACTTCATAATTAGTTCTGGACTGGAGATACACATTTGTGAGTTTTTAGCACAAATAGAAGACATTTAAAGCCAGTAAGTCTAGATGAGATCACAAAGGGAGTAGTAAATAGAGAAGAAGACCAAGAACTGAGTCCCTCAGGCGCTAATAGTAAAAGCTGGGGAAAAAGGGAGAATGACTAGGAGAGTGAGAAAAAGCAGTAGCTGATGTTAGATAAAAACCAAGAGCACACAGTGACGTAGAAGCCAAGAAAGGAATATGGGTAGTCAATTATATCAAGTGCTGCTGATGGGTCTAGTAAGATACAAACAGAAAACTGATTTGACTTAGCACAATGGAGGTCATGGGTGACCATGAGGGGAACAGATTCATAGAATGGTGAAGATGAAAGTCCCTTAAGTGATAATTAAAAATGAATGGAAATAGAAGAATTTGAGATAGAGTGTAGACAATTTATTGAGCAGTTTTGCTAAAAGAGAAATGATAGAAGAGGCATTAGTTGGGGGAATGTGGATCTGAGAGAGGGTTTTTGATTGCTTGTGTTTAAAAAGAAAAAGTATATTTAATTGCTGATGGAAGTGATCCAGTAGAAAGAGAGCATTTGATGATACAGGAGAAAAAGGAAGGAATTGCTAAAGGCTTGTCCTTGAATGCGGAAGTGAGATGAGATCAAGAGCCCAAGATGGGAAGGATTGTGCTTAGATGGGAGTACCAATAGCCATCCTTCCTTATAGGAAGAACACCAAAGTACATGGGTACAGAAAATTGTGGATATTCTCCTCTAATTGCTTCAATTCTCTCAATGAACTAAGAAGCAAAGTCAGCTAAGACTGATAGTGGGATTTTGTGAAGTGTGAGAAGGAAGGACAGGGTATGAAATACTTATATGGGAGAGCTGGAGAGCAAACTGACTAGACAAATGTAATATGATTGCCAGGCAGCATTATGGACCTCAGACTGATGATCGTGACTTAATTAAATGAGACCATTTTACAGGCTATATGTTTTTTTCCAGTCATGTTGGTTGCAGGAGTTCCAGAAGAGTATGTATGACCAGCATTGTGATTCAGCCAAAATGAATATGAAGTGAGGGAGGGGAGGGAGTTGGGATAAAAAAAGAAGTGATTGTAATGATTGGTCTTGGAATTCAAGCTGGTAAGAAGGGAAAAGAGTATATCAGGCAGGAGTGAAAAGTAAGAAGTACATATTAACGACCTGTCATGTACTGTGGTAAATTCTTAGAATAGATTAATACATTACAAGCCTTTTTTAAAATTTGGTATTGTGAAGATCTCAAGGCTATACTCTATAAAGTGTTAGGGGGAGGTCAAGTGATCATAATCTCTAGCTCCTGGTGGGCTAAAAGTAACTCTCATTGCAATGATTTATTTTGACAAACTCAAAGCATGTCCACAGTTTCTGGATCCACTGGTACACCTAGGAGGGAAGAAAGGGAGGGAATTAATATCTTTGTTTTATATCTAGATGTACAGAGGTAGACATGGAGGGAGGATCTCTGGACAAAGCTGTAAAACAAAGTTTAAATTCATTATTCACTCCAATCATTATTTCTTTCTGTGACTTAGCTTCCTCAACTCAGCTCAGCACCCTGTGCTGCCTTATGGTTGTTCGATGTTGCCCAGTGCAGTCTCCCTCTCAATTTCATGGGGCATACCCATGTATCATAATTTTCTCTTCTCTCAGGTTTCCTTCACTAAAAACTGCATGTGAGGGGCGCCTGGGTGGCTCAGTGGGTTAAAACCCCTGCCTTCGGCTCAGGCCATGGTCTCAGGGTCCTGGGATCAAGCCCCACATCAGGCTCCCTGCTCGGTGGGGAGCCTGCTCCCCGCCCCCCTGCCTGCCTCTCTGCCTACTTGTGATCTCTGTCAAATAAATAATGAGAAAAATCTTTAAAAAAATTTAAAAAATAAATAAAAACTGCATGTCAGGGGTTCATTCCTACTGAGTCATCCATTAATTACTTTTGTATAGTAATTCCAGTTGGGTCAAGTTTTCAATATCACTATCTCTTAGAGAAAATGCTCTTCTCTCAACCCATAGTGAGGAACATAATATGTGCCAACAAACTGGACAACCTAGAAGAAATGGATAAAATCCTGGAAACATATAACCTACCAAAACAGAATCAGAAAGAAATAGAGGATTTGAATTGACTGATAACTAACAATGAAACTGAATCAGTAATCAAAAAACTCCCAACAAACAAAAAGTCTAGGACCACACAGCTTCACAGGTGAACTCTGCCAAACACTTAAAGGAGAGATACTGCCTACTATTTTCAAACTTTTCCAAAAAGTATAAGAAGAAGGAAAACTTCCATATTCAGTTTATGAGGCCAACACGGTTGTTTATGAGACACACAGTTTACATCATAAACTGATCACAAATACATATGTCTACATACACACACCTGTGCAACTGAAAAGATTTATAGAATTATACCATTACTTGTGATGCACTTTGATATTTTCTATTATATTGTATTCTATTTAAAAACTTACTGGTTGGGGCCTTCTAAGTGATGTATCAACTACCAATGGGTTGATAGACTGCAGTTTGACAGTAAGAGGGACTTTGATGCTTTTAATGCAGGCAAGTTATAATCATGGAGGAAATTTAAGGAAGCTTCCATCAGAGCACATTTTTGAAAAGAAAGGCTTATGCGTTTGCCTTAAATTATTTGTAGTAATGCCAAAAAAAAAAAAAAAAAAAAGGTTGGGGTACCTGACTGGCTCAACAGGAAGAGCATGGGATTCTTGATCTTGGGGTCATGAGTTTGAGACCCACGTTGGGTGTAGAGATTACTTAATTTTTTAAAAGGTGTTAGGTGGGAAATAAAGGCAAAAATGAACCATTGGGATTTCATCAAGATAAAAAGCTTTTGCACAGTAAAGGAAACAGTTGAAAAAAACAAAGACAACCAACAGAATGGGAGAAGATATTTGCAAATGACTTATCAGATAAAGGGCTAGAATCCAAAATTTATAAAGAACTTACCAAACTCAACACCTAAAAGACAAATAATCCAGTCAAGAAATGGGCAGAAGACATGAACAGACCTTTCTCCAAGGAAGACATACAAATGACCAACAGACATGTGAAAAAAATGCTCAACCTCACTCTGCATCAGGGAAATACGAATCAAAGCCACAATGAGATACTATGTCATACTAGTCAGAATGGCTAAAATTAACAAGTCAGGAAACAACAGATGTTGGTGAGGATGTGGAGAAAGGGGAACCCTCCTACACTCTTGGTAGGAATGCAAGCTGGTGCAGCCACTCTGGAAAACAGTCCAGAGGTTCCTCAAAAAGTTAAAAATAGAGCTACCCTATGACACAGCAATTGCACTAATAGGTATTTACCTAAAGGACACAAACATAGTGATCTGAAGAGTCACCTGAACCCTAATCTTTATAGCAGCAATGTACACAATAGCCAAACTATGGAAAGAGCCCAGATGTCCATTGGCAGATGAATAGATAAAGAATATGTGGTATATACATACAATGGAATATTACTCAGCCATCAAAAAATGAAATCTTACCATTTGCAATGATGTGGATGGAACTAGAGGGTATTATGCTAAGCAAAATAAGTCAATCAGAGAAAGACAATTATCATGTGATTTCACTCATATGTGGAATTTAAGAAACAAAGCAGGATCATAAAGGACGAGAGGGAACAATAAAATAAGATAGAATCAGAGAGGGAAACAAACCGTAAGAGACTTTTTTTTAAAAAAAGATTTTATTTATTTGACAGAGAGAGAGAGATCACAAGTAGGCAGGGAGGCAGGCAGAGAGAGAGGGGAAAGCAGGCTCCCTGCTGAGCAGAGAGCCCAATGCAGGGCTCGATCCCAGGACCCTGAGATCATGACCTGAGCCGAAGGCAGAGGCTTAACCCACTGAGCCACCCAGGCACCCCCATAAGAGACTTTTAACTATAGGAAACAAACTGAGATTGCTGAGGGGGAGGTGGGTGTGGGGGATGGGGTAACTGGGTGATAATGGGCATTAAGAAGAACATGTGATGTAATGAGCACAGGGTGTTTTATTTTATTTTATTTCTTTTCAGCATTCCAGCATTTGTTGTTTATGCCCCACAGGAGCACTGGGTGTTATATGCAAATGATGAATAACTGAACTCCATCTTTGAAACAAATGATACATTGTATGTTAATTAAATGAATTTAAATAAAATACAATTTAAAAAAAAGAAAAAAAAAGGTCTTAGGTAATATGTTAGTGAAATAGCCTGGTATACTTAGGAGAAATATATTATGGTCTTAGTTCCACCAAAAGTAATGGAAAAGATACTAAAGAATAAATCACACGGGGCACCTGGGTGGGTCAGTGGGTTAAAGCCTCTGCCTTCGGCTCAGGTCATGATCCCAGCGTTCTGGGATCGAGCCCTACATTGGGCTCTCTGCTCAGCGGGGAGCCTGCTTCTTTCTCTCTGCCTGCCTCTCTGCCTAGTTGTGATCTCTGTCTGTCAAATAAATAAAATCTTAAAAAAAAAGAATAAATCACACTGTGTCTAATCTCCAAAAATAAATTTATGAAGTATGCTAAGTGAGAATAACAATTAAGAAATATTCATAAATTTTGATCACAATTTCTCTTCTTGAAGGCATTGATATTCTTATTTGTTAAAGACAATAAATGCCAGTCACTGATCTAAGAACTTTGAGACCAATTTAACTCTATGTTCATAACAATTCCATGCTGTTGTTGTTTTATGGTTCTTTGTCTATAAATGAGGAAACTGAGGCATAGAGACTAAAGAATTTGCCCTACCTTTCCTGGTATGTAAGAGTGTCAGGCAATTGGTTCTTAAATCCATGCTCTCAATCACTACTGTATGGCTACAACCGCCTTTTAGGGGTAAGTCAGTGTTTTGTCCCTTTCCTGGTTTTCTTGTGTCATATTTCTTATTAAGCCACAAGAGACTCAGTGATTTCCTACTATATTAATAATGCCAGTGGCTGCTTTTTAGTGAGTACGCTGTGCTAAATAACTGTTTTGTTATCTCTTTTTAAACTGTGGCACCCATAGAGTAAATGATTTTATTATTTCTTTGATCATTTTTCACTCTAGACTACAGGTGAGAAAACTGAGGTTATGTAACTAATCGGAGAGCATGTATAGATGGTGGAGATTAGTATCAATCCCAAGTCTCTGTGCTCTAGGACTAGGATATGATTTAATTACTATTTAAATCTTGATGTTCACTCTGTCTTCCCAGTTCTCTCTGCACACCATATTTACAATGTAGTTTTTGGATTTTCCTTGTGTTAAGAAACCCTGGGGTGCCTTTCTGTCACATTTGCTCTTCTGTTCTGGTTTTAATTCTAAACCCTGAACCACCACTGACTTTCCATTGCTGCTGCTCTTCTCCCATGGAACTCACAACATGTGGCTAGTGTCTCTCTTGAGGTAGTCACGTTGTCTGCCCTTTTGATTATTACATAGCTCATTTTTTTGAAACTGTCTTGATTGAAGGGATTATTTATTTCCACTAGGGAATTTCATTGTTTCAGGTCAGAAGTTTTTTTTTTTTTTTTAATCAAACTGCTACCTTTACTCTGGGAAACAAGAAGACACTTTCCCTCTAATGATTTCTATTTTTCTATTATAAACCATTCCCCAAATGCAGAAAAGCATCTGTTTTTACTGTTCACCACATATGGATTGTGCGTTTATGATTTTGGAATCCTTCAGTAGATCTCAAATATTAATACTAAAACCCATAGGGATGAAAAAACACAGTCTAGATGTTTGCCTTCTTACTGGCATAGATGGGTTACATGGATCTTAGGACACCAGTACATATTGAATCAAAGATACCAGATAGCTTACAACTCAGTCTGAAATACTAATTTGTTTTGTTCTAGTATTTCTAGAATGTAGTTAGAAAAAAATGTTTTGGGGTAAAAGCCAAATATGTTATTTCATAGAGATATAACTATAACTAAGTCAAGTAAATACAACCAAAAATTACACACACACACACACACACACACACACACACACACACACACACACACAATTTTAAAATGATACACAGTTACATTTGTGTTTCCTCAAATTGATCAAAAGGATTATTTTAAACATAAAGATATTGTAGGTAGCTTTTAAAATGTAGCTTATAAAAATGTATTTCTTAGACTTCTTTCATAACCTATTAGAATCCACTATCACTCCTAACTGCTTTATTGGGCAGGTGTAAAATATTTCTGTAGCTGTTATATGAAGCTTCTATCTTTTCTCCCATTTACTCTACTTGTAGTGAGCCATTTCTTGGGATGAAGAAGTGGGAGAGGCTTTAAAAATTACTTAGGTTGAAAATGGCTATCAGTATTTTACAAAGTAACTCTTAATTGGGACCTGATAGGATATGTGTGTTTTAGTAGCTGACAAGGACTGGAATCCAACATTTAGTGGGAAGACCATTGAGTATTGGAATACTCAAATCCTAGAGTCCCCTCTGTTACTTAATAACTGTATGATGTAAGGCTTCTCATTCTAATCTTTCTCATGTTCCTTCTATCTGAAATGGAGTTCAAAACACCTGGCAGGTCTAACTGAAATTTATTCTCAAGAGCAAGTGAGATGTGAGTGATAGAGGTATATAAATAGCAAATGTGATACTCTGATTTTGTTTCTGGATTTGATTTATATTGGAACTCTGAAAGTCACGCAACCTCTCTCCCCAAAGTAAGAATATTCATTGTCCCCAACTACTTATCTTTGATTGATCTAAAGTCCTCATATATTCTACAAGTATGTTGAATTAATTGCTTGAATATTATACTGTTCCTTAAGTATTCAAAATAAATACCACCAGAAAATCTTGACAACTTAAAAAATATTGCATACTTTATAGAGTATCTAAAACTTTTCTTGCATTTTAGTAAAAAAAATAAGTCATATTTTTTATATGAGGTTTTGATATAAATCCACACATCAACTTGGAAGGCATGGTTTTAATGCAGCTGCTGTACATTTTCTTCACGCTTATTTGTAATGCCTTTAGTCATTGTTAGGTCTATTAGTCAGAAATTTCAAATCTATAATGTGCTGTCATTTTTTATAATTATTTTTTAAAACACTGACATATAATTTAGTGTGTTGATATTCAGTTTTATTCACAGATTTCTCGTTCTGTTCTTTTGCAAATCAATGTGGATAATCTCAAAATAGCAGTGCCTCTCTTACTCTAAGCATTTTAGATGTGTCATCATATTAATTTTTTGCCCTTTACTATTTCCATTAATTAATTTTGCCCTTTAACTTTTGCTGATCAATGTGGACTAAATTGTAATTGCAACATTTCTATGAAATAATACCAAATTAAGGCTGATAGTGGCATGCTGTGAGTTAGTGAAGGATATTAACATTTTTGAACTTGGTAAGTTGATTTAAAACGAGGTAGACTTAGAACCAACTTCTGATTTATTCTTAAATTGTAAGTGTGAGAATTTTGAATATTACATTATGATTAAAATTTTTTTGCAGTGTCAGTTAAATACTAAGGGTTTGGAAACATGTGGCTTTACATGATCTCTATTCCATTTACTGTCATTACAAAGTTAAAATATGCAGTGAGGTGAGGAAGGGATTCAGTATCTCATGAATATGTGAATATCTATATTAATTTCCATACATGGATTGAAACATTGATTTTAATATAGATTACACAATTTGGGGGCACTTGGATGGTTCTGTCAGTAGAGCATGTGTCTCTTGAACTTGGGGTTGTGGGTTCAAGCTCCATGTTGAGTGTAGAGCTTACTTAAAAAAATAGATTGCCCAATACAGTTGATTATTTATTCGTTAAGCAAACATATAATCATTACACATTCTGCACCAGATAATGTACCAGATAGTGAGGGTAGAGGATGAATAAAATTTGTTCCTTCTCCAAAAGAATTCAGATTCTAGTGGAGGAGATGAACACATAGTCATATGTGTACAGTAATATTAGTGCCACATTGGAGGATATGCATTGGGTACTATGGAAACACGGAGTTTGGATTTTCAGATTCAGTGAAGGCTTTCTAGAACCCCTAAGGCCACTAAGATCTCTCTTCAAAAAAGTCTGGAATATAATTATAAATTGGATACATGGACATGTAACAATAATAAAATGATTTAGAAGATTTTGTAATCAAAGAAACAATCATTCTATTCAACAGCTAATTTGCTTCCTATGGGCAAGCTCTTTTAAATATTCTGGTTTCCATTTCTTTGGTGGTTCCTCCATATTACCAAATTATATGATTAGATCTCCTTGGTGTCTTTTAGTGTTACTTATCATTTTATTACTGCTATGGGTTACTTTTGTGATAATAAATAATGACCTGATACATTGTTAAGAGGTGATAGTATCACCTCTACGGTTTCTTTCATCTTTTGACCTTTATCACTCTCCACCACTTATCAACTACCCTATTATTTTTATTTCATTATGATTGTTATTTGTAATTTGATATGAGACGTAACCAAGTTTTGCACTCTTTCTGCATTAATTGACTCTAGAAGTTTACATTTCTATGACAATGCTGGGTCAGGTACTGTGCTATTATGAAATAGATTCTCTTTTAACTATCAATTATTTAAAAACATGCCAAAGATGTATTTTCTCCACATTTGAGTCATGACTTTTTACACAGCTTTATCTCCATCCCCACCCCCATGCTTTGGGTTAGCACTTGACTTTTCTTGTTTTAAAAAAGGTAATGTGCATATTCACGTATTCCCCCATATCTTCTAAAACTGAGATCTTTTCCCAAATGTCTTCCTCCTGGAACCATAGATAATCCCACTCTTGTCTGAATCAGTTGCTTTCTAGGACTGAGGTATAGCCTCTCTCTAATCATTTCCTCTAGTGCTTTCCTGGGTGGAATCTGTAGTTTCTAAACCCCATCTCTCCTCTTCCTCTCTTTCTTTTTGTCATTTATTTTTCTAGTCAGCATCATGAAGTAACTAAGAAAAAGTATGTGATAAGTACATATCACATAGGCAAAAACCTTTATTCTGCTCTCACTCTGTGTGTGTGTGAGTGAGCGAGAGAGAGAGAAAGAGAGAGACAGAGAGAGGTGGAGAGATTGGACTGGGTACATCATTCTAGAGTCAAAAAATTTTCTCTGTAAAGTAGAAGACATTGATCTATCTTCTTAGCATTCAGTGTTGGTGATAAGTCTAAATCAACCCATTCTCACTCTTTTTTAGATAACTTGTTTTTAATTTTTGAAGCTTTTATGATCTTCTCTAGGTAGAGATCTTAATTACAATAATTCAGCCTGCCATTTTGTACTTTAAGAGCTCATATCTTTCAACTCAGAGGAACTGGTCTGTTATCTCTCCATTAGTGGTAAGCATTATTATATCATGAGGGCCTTATAGATAACATTTATTGAGAACTTCAGACTTTATCTTACAGGCATTGAGTGTTTTAATTGCGAAAGTAGTATGATTTTGTGAGGGAGATATATTTATGGATTAGAGGCAGGGAGGAAAGTTAGAAGACTTTTGTGAGGATCTGATCTAAAGAAGAAAGATCAGAGTGAAGATGAGGAAGTAAAGAGATGGTATAGAAGAAATTTCCAACATTGATTAAAAATATCAAGGCAAGAAGTGTTAAGAATCCAAACAAAATAAATTCAATACAAAAGAAAACAAAAAGTATACCTATGCAAATGGTGATAAAACTTCTGAAAACCACAAATAAAAAGAAAATCTTAAAGGCAGTTAGAAAAAAAAAAGACATACTCCTTTTCAAGGACCTAATAAAGACAAGATAAGATTATCAGCTATTTTCTCTAAAAAGAAAAAAAACAACAGTGGAAGCAAGAAAATAATGGAGTGATAATCTTTGAAATGTTAAAATGTGTCATAGCTTATAATTAAAATCTATTTCTACTTTTCTTTTGTTTAATTTTTGTTTAATTTGCGGTGCAAATAGGGGATGCCACTGTTCATTAAGACAATATTTTCCTGGAATAATGTAAAGTTCTGCAAAATTATAAGAGAAGAAAGATTTCATAGCAGAAATAACATTGACTTGAATTCAGGAGGTTTGGAGATTACGGTGAAAAGTCATAAATTAAAGAAGGTAATGGGTTAGGTAGAGCAACTAAGAGATTTAAATGCTCACCATTTAGTATGTTCTAAATGGTTAAGAGTCATGTACGATCTTGAAGCAAGAGTCAACACTTTTTTAAAAGATTTATTTATTTGAGAGAGAGAGCGGGGGAAGGGACAGAGGGAGAGGGAGATGAGCAGACTTCCCACATGACCTGGGGTTCATGACCCGAGACAAAATCAAGAGTCATAACTTAACTGACTGAGTCACCCAAGAGTCAAACTTTTTTAAAACCCCCTTATTCTCTAATGTTTAATAATTTCTAAGTTCCTTTTTCATTATCATAAGAAAGTTATCATAAGAAAGTTGACTCAGATTAACTGAGGAAATATTTTTAAAACACACTAAGGCCAATAATATAATGAAATGAAAATTATGAAAAGAAGGCTATGTACAATATAGGGTTTATAAGGACATAGGTCAGAGTGGGTGTTTTCAAGAACTGTTAGACAGTAAATATGAAAATAATATGCAATTTTATATCCAGGCAGATATTATGAAAACAAAATTGAGAGACAGTACAACATATTGATTAAAGGTATGGGCACTAGAGGGGCGCCTGGGTGGCTCAGTGGGTTAAAGCCTCTGCCTTCGGCTCAGGTCGTGATCTCAGAGTCCTGGGATCTAGCCCCGCATTGGGCTCTCTGCTCAGCAGGGAGCCTGCTTCCTCCTCTCTCTCTCTCTGCCTGCCTCTCTGCCTACTTGTGATCTCTATCTGTCAAATAAAATAAATAAAATCTTAAAAAAAAAAAGGTATGGGCACTAGAGGTTAATTCCCTAAGTGAAAATGGCAACTTTTCAAATTATTAGCTGTGTAATATTTGGAAGTTTCTTAACCTATCTGAATTTCAGTTTCTGTATCTATAAAACCTTTTAAAGATTGTGGCATAAAATTGTAAGTATTCTTTGAATGTTAGCTGTTATGATAATGGAAAGTTGGCAATGCAAGGTTAGTATATTCGTAGTAATTATATAATACCTTTTCCTGGCTTCTGGTATTTGGCTTAGGCAAAGGAAGTACCTGAAGAACTTTACCTTTTATATAACAATGAAAGAGTGAAAACAAACAAACAAAATTATTGAATTCCTGCTGAATGGTAGGAATTGTGTTGGCATTCCACATATATAATTTTCTTTAACCTAAAAATGAGTTTATAATGTAGGCATTATTTTTGTTATTTTACAGATGAGGAAGCTAGCTTAGAGATGTTAAGTATCCTAGATTATTGTCAATTTAACAAAATGATTTCTTTTATCAATGAGAAAGTGAAGTGAATTTTAGGGAGACTGATTTCCTGGCATGAATCCTAGAAAAAACATAGTAGGTAGTTAAATACCACATAATACTGATTCCTACCTATAGATAGAATCACACATCTGTTAACAGTGCTGTGTCCCTCCTGTCTATGGCTGATTATTTAGTCTATCTGTTGATTTCTTTTATTTTTACTATCATTATTTGCTGTAGAATCAATTCTATACAGAATTGAAAAGTAGATGAGTTATATCTTTTCATCCTAAGAAATACCTTTCTTTTCTGCTTTTTTTTTTAAGATTTTATTTATTTATTTGACAGACAGAGATTACAAGTAGGCAGAGAGGCAGGCAGAGAGAGAGGAGGAAGCAGGCTCCCCGCTGAGCAGAGAGCCCGATGTGGGGCTCGATCCCAGGACTCTG
Organism: Enhydra lutris kenyoni; assembly: GCF_002288905.1. Taxonomy (NCBI): domain Eukaryota; kingdom Metazoa; phylum Chordata; class Mammalia; order Carnivora; family Mustelidae; genus Enhydra; species Enhydra lutris. Next base: position 27,890,707 of record NW_019154088.1, on the reverse strand, counting down.
AGATCATGACCTGAGCCAAAGACAGAGGCTTTAACCCACTGAGCTACCCAGGCGCCCCATCTTTTCTGCTTTTTTTAAAAAAAGATTTTATTTATTTATTTGACAGAGAGAGAGGCAGTGAGAGAGAACACAAGCAGGGGAAGTTGGAGAGGAAGAAGCAGGCTTCCCGCTGAGTAGAGAGCCCCATGCGAGGCTCCATCCCAGGACCCTGGGATCATGACCTGAGCCGAAGGCAGCCGCTTAAGGACTGAGCCACCCAGGCACCCCTCCTTTCTACTTTTCATGTATCCTATGTTTCAGTAAAACTATTTTTATTCTTTTATTTTAAAATTTATTTTTATATTTTTCAAAGATTTTATTTTATATTTTATGAGTAAAATACATGAATTTTATTTATATTTATAATATGAGTTGGTTCACACAATTATATATAGAGAGAAGTCCTAGGATTTTCTAACAGTAAAGTGGAGACCCAGCAATCTTGTGGTATAATTCAGTCCAAGTTCACTGATCAGAACCAGGTGCATAGAGCAAATTTACCCTTCCTTTGCTTTTTTATTCTATACAGGCCCTCAGTGTATTGGATGATGCCCTCCTGCATTGATGAGGGGGATCTTCTTTGCCTTTTCTCAGTTTACTGATCAAATGTTAATTTTTTCCAGAGGCACCCTCACAGACATACCCATAAATAATTTTTTACCAGGTATCTGGGCATCCCTTAGCTCAATCAAATTGGCACATAAAATTAACCATCACAAGTCCACCCCCTGTCAACTTGGTATTTGTATGCAACTTCTTAAATGATACTTAAACTCCAAATAAGACTTTAACAAGGTCATAATTCCACTTTACATGATATAACAATTCTGTATGTAACTGAAAATGCTGAATCTCTTCTCCGGAAGAGTAAGTAAAGTCCTTGAGTGATATATACTCTTCTCTTCAAAACCGTAACTTAAATACCATGAAATAAAATTAAGAATACTTATGTACTGATATAAAATCAAGAAATTATACGTTACATGACAAAGAAATATGAGAGGAAAGAAAACAAGGTTATTTGCTTAATAGGTGCTTATATACACAGAAACTTATTTATAACAATATTAGAAAGAAATTCTCATGACCATTTTATTCCTTTTTTCTGATGCTGGTCATATGGTCATAACTAGTATTTATAACTACTTTTTTCTACTACCCATTCTGCATTCCCTTTACCTTCAGTGAATACCTCAGTTGGTCATGTTTCTTTACTGGTAGGGTGACCCAAATCTTCATTCCTGAAGGATCTGGGCTATTCATAATCCTACCTGGAATAGCTTGTAATTTTCCATTGACCTTAATCACAGGCATGATAATACTAAGGGATGCCCTAAAGAATCTCCTGTATTTTAGGCATGCTCTTCCTTACCTCTATTGTGGAACAGTGGTCCAATTTCCCCTTGGTTGTAGAGATCACAGGGAGATTAAATATCTGACCAAAGGACCTCAAGTAATCATGGCACCAGAGCTGTTCATTATGAGCTTGTAACTGTCAGGCTCACCAAAACATACATTTTAGCAGCTCCAGCAAAATTATTCTTTTTTAAAAAATTTAAATTTAAAAAATTGATGGTATTTTGATAGGGATTGCATTAAATGTGTAGATTGCTTTAGGTAGCATAGACATTTTCACAATATTTGTTCTTCCAATCCATGAGCATGGGACATTTTTCCATTTCTTTGTGTCTTCCTCAATTTCTTTCATGAGTACTTTATAGTTTTCTAAGTATAGATTCTTTGCCTCTTTGGTTAGGTTTATTCCTAGGTATCTTATGGTTTTGGGTGCAATTGTAAATGGGATTGACTCCTTAATTTCTCTCTCTTCTCTCTTGTTGTTGGTGTATTAAAATGCAACTGATTTCTGTGCATTGACTTTATATCCTGACACTTTACTGAATTCCTGTACGAGTTCTAACAGATTTGGAGTGGAGCCTTTTCGGTTTTCCACATAAAGTATCAGATCATCTGCAAAGAGTGATAGTTGGACTTCTTTGCCGATCTGGATGCCTTTAATTTCTTTTCGTTGTCTGATTTCTGAGGCTAGGACTTCTAGTACTATGTTGAATAGCAGTGGTGATAAAGGACATCCCTGCCGTATTTCTGACCTTAGCAGAAAAGCTCTTAGTTTTTCTCCATTGAGAATGATGCTCACTGTGGGTTTTTCACAGATGGCTTTGCTGATATTGAGTACCCTCTATCCCTACACTTTGAAGAGTTTTGATCAAGAAAGGATGCTGTACTTTGTCAAATGCTTTTTCAGCATCTATTGAGAGTATCATATGGTTCTTGTTCTTTTATTAATGTATTGTATCACATTGATTGATTTGTGGATGTTGAACCAAACTTGCAGCCCAGGAATAAATCCCACTTGGTTGTGGTGAAAAATCCTTTTAATGTACTGTTGGATCCTATTGGCTAGTATTTTGGTAAGAATTTTCCCATCTGTGTTCATCAAGGATACTGGTCTGTAATTCTCTTTTTTGATGGGGTCTTTGTCTGGTTTTGGGATCAAGGTAATGCTGGCCTCATAAAATGAGTTTGGCAGGTTTCCTTCCATTTCTATTTTTTGGAACAGTTTCAGGAGAATAGGTATTAATTCTTCTTTAAATGTTTGGTACAATTTCCCTGGGAATCCGTCTGGCCCTGGGCTCTTTGTTGGGAGATTTTTGATGACTGTTTCAATCTCCTTACTGGTTATGGGTCTGTTCAGGTTTTCTATTTCTTCCTGGTTCAGTTGTGGTAGTTTATATGTCTCCAGGAATGCATCCGTTTCTTCCAGATTGTCAAATTTGCTGGCGTAGAGTTGCTCATAATATGTTCTTATAATTGTTTATATTTCTTTGGTGTTGGTTGTGATCTCTCCTCTTTCATTCATGGTTTTACTTATTTGGGTCCTTTCTCTTTTCTCTTTGATAAGTCTGGCCAGGGGTTTATCAATCTCATTAATTCTTTCAAAGAACCAGCTCCTAGTTTTGTTGATTTGTTCTACTGTTCTTTTGGTTTCTATTTCATTGATTTCTGCTCTGATCTTTATTATTTCTCTTCTCCTGCTGGGTATAGGCTTCCTTTGCTTTTCTTTCTCCAGCTCCTTTAGGTTTAGGGTTAGGTTGTGTATTTGAGACCTTTCTTGTTTTTTTGAGAAAGGCTTGTATCACTATATATTTTCCTCTCAGGACTGCCTTTGCTGTGTCCCACAGATTTTGAACCATTGTGTTTTCATTATCATTTGTTTCCATGA
>NW_019154088.1:27886466-27887327 GCF_002288905.1 Enhydra lutris kenyoni | reverse complement strand
TTCAAAATCTGTGGGACACAGATTTTGAACCATTGTGTTTTCATTATCATTTGTTTCCATGAATTTTTTCAGTTCTTCTTTAATTTCCTGGTTGACCCATTCATTCTTTAGTAGGATGCTCTTTAGCTTCTGTGTATTTGGGTTCTTTCCAACTTTCCTCTTGTGATTGAGTTCTAGCTTCAGAGCACTGTGGTCTGAAAATATGCAGGGAATGATCCCAATCTTTTGATACCAGTTGAGACCTAATTTGTGACCCAGGATGTGATCTATTCTGGAGAATGTTCCATGTGCACTAGAGAAGAATGTGTATTCTCTTGCTTTGGGATGGAATTTTCTGAATATATCTGTGAGGACCATCTGGTCCAGTGTGTCATTTAAGGCCTTTATTTCCTTGTTGATCTTTTCCTTGGATGATCTGTCCATTTCAGTGAGGGGCGGTGTTAAAGTTGCCTACTATTATTGTATTATTGTCAATGTGTTTCTTTGATTTTGTTATTAATTGGTTTATATAGTTGACTGGTCCCATGTTAGGGGCATAGATATTTAAAATTGTTAGATCTTCTGGTTGGACAGACCCTTTGAGTATTATATATGTCCTTCTTCATCTCTTATTATAGTCCTTGGCTTAAAATCTAATTGATCTGATATAAGGATTGCCACCCCAGCTTTCTTTTGATGTCCATTAGCATAGTAAATTGTTTTCCACCCCCTCACTTTAAATCTGGGGGTGTCTTTGGGTCTAAAATGAGTTTCTTGTAGACAGCGTATTGATAGGTTTTACTTTTTCATCCATTCTGATACCCTGTGTCATTTGATTGGGGCATTTAGCCCATTTACATTCAGGGTAACTATTGAGAGATA
>NW_019154088.1:27806558-27886066 GCF_002288905.1 Enhydra lutris kenyoni | reverse complement strand
TGCACCTCATTAATAGCTTTTTTGATTTCAGCTTGGTTAGATTTTAGTTCTTTTATTTCTTCAGAAAGGGCTTTTATTTCTCCAGACACGGTTTCTGTAATATCTTCCATGCCTTTTTTGAGCCCAGCTAGCACCTTGAGAATCATCATTCTGAATTCCTGATCTGACATATTACCAATGTCTGTATTGATTAGGTACCTAGCCTTCAGTAATGCCTCTTTTTCTTTTTTTTGTGGTAAGTTTTTCTGCCTTGTCATTTTATCCAGATAAGAATATATGAATTAGGGGCGCCTGGGTAGCTCAGTGAGTTAAAGCCTCTGCCTTCGGCTTAAGTCATGATCCCAGCATCCTGGGATCGAGCCCCGCATTGGGCTCTCTGCTCAACAGGGAGCCTGCTTCCCTTCCTCTCTCTGCCTGCCTCTCTCCCTACTTGTGATCTCTGTCAAATAAATAAATAAAATCTTAAATATATATATGTATATATATATATGAATGAGAGAATAAAATACTAAAAAGGTGGCAAAGACCCCAGAAAAATGTACATTAACCAAATTAGAAGAGACCCCAAGTTGGGGGGAGAGGAAAGTGGGTAAAAAGAAGTTCAAAAAGAAATTTTAAAAAGTATTTATTGAACTGGTGAATAGAACAGAGCCACCCATTTGATTTCGGGTGTATTTTGGTCTCTTAGAAGAAACTACCTCCCAAAATTTTTTAAAGAAAGAAGGACTAATATATATACAAAAATAAGGGTAGACACAATGAAGGGATGGAATATGACTATAAAGAGGAAAATTTTAAAAAATTCTAAAAAAAGGAATTGGTAGGATAAGTTGGTTGGAAAAAGAAAGAAAAGAAAGTGGGGGAGAATTTGCTCAGGCTGGAGACTAGAACAAAGCTCTGTGCTAGATTTAGGGTATATTTTGATCTATTAGAAGAAATTGTATCCCAAAATTTTTTAAGAAGAAAAAACCTTATGTATACAAAAAATAAAGTTAGATACAATGAAGGATAAAATATGACTATAATAATGAAGGTTTAAAAAGAGCTTTTTTAAATAAAGGTATTGTTAAGATAAACTAGCTAAAAAATGTTAAAAAGGGAAAGAGGAAAAGTTAAAAAAATTAGAATAAGAAAAAAATAAAATTAACAAAATTTAATTAACTTTGCCTGAGTAAAGAATCATGGGGAGAAAGCCATGAATTCCATGCTTTGCTTTCCCTCCTCTGGAATTCTGCTATTCTCCTTGATCAGTGAGCTTGGTCTTGGCTGATCCTCTGGGGGAGGGGCCTGTTGCAGTGATTCTCAAATATCTTTGCTAGAGGCAAAGTTGCGCTGCCTGGCCAGGGGCTGGGCTTGAGTAACCTGCTCGGTTCGGTTCACTCTAGGAGCTTTTGTTGCCTGAGCACTTTCCATAGAGCTCTGGAGGACAGGAATGAAGATGGCGGCCTCCTAGTCTCCAGCCCGGAGGAGCTGAGAGCTCGGGGCCCCACTCCTCAGTGTGCCCTTGGAGAAAAGTGCTCAGTCACCCCCATCTCACTGGTCTCCAGCCAGCTCCAAGCTCACCCAGCCTGTGACCGAGTGTTTCTGTCTCTGGCACACAGCCCCATTTGGAATCTCCAAACCCAGCAGATTCCTGCTTCCAGAGAAGGAAGGTGAGTCTCCCTGGATCTGCCACTTGTGGGGTCCCTTCTCAAAGAGCAGTGGTCCAACTGTGCCACAGATCACAGTTTAAGGTAAACCCGAGCTGAGAGCTCACTCCTCAGCTCTGTCTCTGTAGCCAGCTTCCCTGTTCTAATAACCACGAGCTCTGCTGCACTCAGACACCCCCGATCCTTCTGTGACCATGCGGGACCTGAGACCACACTTTCCCTCAAGGGCTCCCCCCACCCCAGCCTCTGGAGCAATGTCCCTCAGTGGAGCAGAGTTTTAAAAGTTTGAATTTTGTGCTCCATTGCTCAACCATCTGCTGGGAGCCAGCCCCTCCCCCTGCTGTCTATCTTCCCGTTGCTTTGGATTCACTTCTCCACACGTCCTACCTTTCAAAAAGTGGTCGATTTTCTGTTTCTAGAATTGCTGCTCTTCTACTCTTTGATCTCCCGTTGGGCTTGTAGGTGTTCGGAATGGTTTGATAACTATCTAGCTGAACTCCTGCGACCTGATGTCATCTCAGTCTGCTACTCCTCCACCATTTTGACTTTCCTCTAAAGATTTTATTTTTAAGTGAGACTTACATCCAATGTAGGGCTTGAACTTAAAACTCTAAGATCAAGAGTTGCTCACTCCACCAACAGAACCTGCCAGATGCCTCAGTAAAAACTATTTTTATCTTTTTTTTTTTAAAGATTTTATTTATTTTTTTGACAGATAGAGATCACAAGTAGGCAGAGAAGCAGGCAGAGAGAGAGGAGGAAGCAGGCTCTCCGCTGAGCAGAGAGCCCGACGCGGGGCTTGATCCCAGGACCCTGGGATCATGACCTGAGCTGAAGTCAGAGGCTTTAACCCACTGAGCCACCCAGGTGCCCCATGTAAAAACTATTTTTAGAAGAACATCTGAAATCACTTATAACTAGATGTAAATTCAGTTTGTTTTTCCTACTCCTCAGAAGATTATCTCAAATCTTATCTATGCTTTATCAGACATTTTATTCTATTAAAAGAAGTCTAGGCCTTTTTGCATAAGCAAGGATTACTTTGGGAAGTTGGGAAGTGATCTTTTCAGGAATTCCTGAAATATAATAAATTGGGTTGGAATTAATTCACCTATATATCAAACAAATCCTAAGATACAACAGAAATCTAAACTGGTTATTAATACCTTCTTGTTGAAAATTATTTAAATGATTTAAAAAAAATCAAATGTTACTTTATAATAAGCCTTTACTTTTTTGGTCACCAGACTGTACCCTAAAGCAATGCAGAAGTTTCAAGTTTTCATATAAAGTCAAATCATGAAACTTGATTATATGCAGCTGAATTTAGGTATTATTACTATATTTGGATTATATTAGTGGGGTTGGCTTTTAGCTTGTACTTAGTATATGAATGCCTTGCCACTCTCAGTTAGAGTCAGGCTTATGTTGATCAAGAATAATTGGGGCAGCTGGCTGGCTCAGTCAGTAGAGCATGTGACTCTTGATCTTGGGGTCATGAGTTCAAGCTCCATGTTAGGCATAGAAATTACTTTTAAAAAATGAAGAAAAGTACTCATGCTGGTATTTCTTAGATAGCTTCCATGATTAGGAAATACTGGTCTCCACAAGTTAGGGTTTGAGTAGGATGCTATAACAAAGAGAACCATGATTTACTAAGCTAAATAAAATAGAACTTGATTTCTCTTTTACATAACAGTTCTAACTGAGTGGCTCAGCTCTATTCTATGAAGTTATTCAGAGATCCAGGTTCTTTCCCCTGTTGCCCTGTCATCCCCTAGAGCTGCCATTCTCTGCATGGTAGAGGAAGGGTCTTTGTAAATCCCAACTGATGATAAGGAGAAAGACAACATGGTGGGTGTATAGTCATGGTCCCAAGACTTAGGTCCATAAGAGGTATGTATCACATTATATTCTATGGAGAAAAAGAGTCATAGGACTTCATTATGAAAAGGAGCTGGAAAATTCTGTTTAGTTCTGGGTCTAGGCTTAAAGGGAAAATAGATTTTGGTAGACAACTAACAGTTTTCAGTGTATGCTGTTTCTGTTGATCATGGTAAGGTTTCCTTATTATAAGCAGCTTTTTTTTTTTTTCCTGAAAAGGGCAAAATTGATACAATTTTTGTATGGACCCTTAAACTGGAGAAATAATACCACCTTTATTTTTCTGCAGACTGTGTGCATTACTACATCCTGACTATAATAGTGAGAAATTATAATCTTTCTTTGAATAGGATCATTTCTAGTCTTTTTTAAAAAACTTATTTGAGGGGCACCTGGGTGGCTCAGTGGGTTAAAGCCTCTGCCTTCGGCTCAGGTCATGATCCCAGGGTCCTGGGATCGAGCCCCGCATCGGGCTCTCTGCTCAGTGGGGAGCCTGCTTCCTCCTCTCTCTCTCTCTCTGCCTGCCTCTCTGCCTACTTCTGTCAAATAGATAAATAAAATCTTAAAAAAAAAAAACTTATTTGATCTCAGAAGAATAGGAAGCAATATTAAAAAAAAATTGTGATTTACCTATGTCTTGTGAATCTTTTTCTAGTTCTTTTTATTTAGAGGGAAAAAAGCCATCTTCTATTACTAGCTCTGCAATGAAAAATAAATTCTTAGTTGATCAAAACTATCATTTTAAAATCACTTTAAATGATTAAAATGATTAAAAATCATTTTAATCTCCTTTCTTCCTGAATCAGTGCTCAATTTAAGCATTGCTTAGTAGATAACTTCTAAGGCTCTTTTTTTTTTTTTTTAAGATTTTATTTGTTTATTTGACAGGCAGAGATCACAGGTAGGCAGAGAGGCAGGCGGGGGGTGGGCAGCAGGATCCCCACCAAACAGAGAGACCAATGTGGGGCTGAATCCCAGGAGCCTGGGATCATGACCAGAGCCGAAGGCAGGAGCTTTAACCCACTGAGCCACCCAGGCACCCCATGTGTACTCTTTTAAAATAATTTAGAGTACAGGTAAGTTTTTTTTTTTTTAAGATTTTATTTATTTACTTAGAGAGACAGTGAGAGAGAGCATGAGCGAGGAGAAGGTCAGAGGGAGAAGCAGACTCCCCATGGAGCTGGGAGCCCGATGCGGGACTCGATCCCTGGACTCCAGGATCATCATCCGAGCCGAAGGCAGTCGTCCAACCAACTGAGCCACCCAGGCGTTCCAAGTTTTTTTTTTTTTTTTTAAGATTTTATTTATTTATTTGACAAAGATCACAAGTAGGCAGAAAGGCAGACAGAGAGGGAGAGGGGGAAGCAGGCTCCCCACTGAGCTGAGAACCCGATATGGGGCTGGATCCCAGATCCCTGAGATCATGACCTGAGCCGGAGGCAGAGGCTTTACTCCACTGAGCCACCCAGGTGTCCCTAGAGTATACGTAGCTTTTAATGAGAGGTTTACCAGGGAAATAAAACATAAGGCATTCTTAATGGTTAAAAACTCATTCTTCAAATGAGATAGGTTATTAGATACATTATAGATAGAAAGAAAAGTGAATGGTGTCCATTTGTGCAGGGTAGTGATTATTCTCTAATTTTATAGTCTGACCAAATTTATGTTTTGATGTAACATGAATTTTTGTGTGTAACGAGACTCCAACAGGCCCAAGAAACCCCTCATTACCCATTATCATCTCCACTTACTAGTGTATGCTTAAATTCTCAATTAGAAATTACTTGTTTTGGCTGAAGTGTTTGCCTTGCTAAAACTCAGCTATCTCTGGGAAATTAACTCTTTAAGCCCTATAATCATTTTATATTTTATTTTGGCTGAATTTGTTCTTGAGTTTCCTGAGGTTTCACTTTGATATGAGCAAGCAGGATGCTTGAAGTAACTGTGAGCAAGTCCACTGATTAGGGAAATGGCCACAAAAAAGATTTTTTGCTTGAAAGATGAGTTTAATTTGTGGAATTGTTCTTCACGGAGGACCCTTTGAGTTCTAACTGATTTTTAGAGGATAAACTAGAGCTGATCATTCCCACTAAAAGAATGTATTATGTGCAAAAGGCATGCAACATTCCTGAATTTTTAGTCCTCACTTTTTAGAAAATTATTTTAGAATATTTTAGAATATTCTAGATATTTTAGAATATTCTAATACTATAGAATATTTTAGAAAATTATTATTGGTAATTTAATGAGAAAAGAAAAAAACAACCTCATGGACAAAATCATAGTGAATTGACAATATTATGATTTAATTTTCATTAATCATGCTAAAAGTTTGATGAAGAGATTTTTAAAATTTATAAAGCACGTTAATCATAAAATATATTAGTGATAAATCCAAAACATTGGTGAAATAGGATTTAAGTATATACTTTTGTTAATAAGAATATTGATTGATTGTGGATATTCTGAGGTTATCAATCAAATGTTAACATTTATTTTCAGCCCTGAGCTTAAAAAAAATTGCAGATAAGATGGCTTGGTGATGAGGGAAGAGCTTTCCCCCTAAATGGACAAAAAATAGTAACTGCCTGTTTTGAGATTTTCTGAATGAGCTTTCCCCCTAACTGGACAAAAAATAGTAACTACCTCTTTTGAGATTTTCTGAATGTTTCTGAACGTAAAAAAAAAAAAAAAAAGTTTAAAATTTGTGTTGGGTAATTCTCACTTTAAATTGGATTCAAGACATTGTCATAATTGCCAATAACTGTTCTGTGTGAATCCTTGGAACTCTAGTTTTAGATTTAGATCTAACAGATAACTGCATTGTCAACTCTGGTAAAGTGATAGGTCATGTTTTATTAACATTTCTGTACCTAGTTTCTGGCGTGTAGTAACCAAAAAGTAAACGTTCAATGGATATTCAATACTTCCTTAATAGATTAAAATTCAATATTAATTCATAAGTAATTATTGATTCATTTCTTATGTGCTATGTACTAAAGAAGAGCCAGAGATGAATAAAACAAATGGTCCAGTTAACAGAGGAGAGATGAGACAAGTGCGAATATAACTATAATATTAAGTGGGGTAAGGTGAGTATCCTGAGATAAATGTAAACAATATATAATAGAGGTGCAAAGGGCAGAGACTTGCACAGAGTTTGGAGACAGGGTAGCCTTCAGGAGAATGTGATATTTAAGGCTGAACCTTGAAAGGTGGTCATGCAGCTGTGTGGTGGATTGGAAGGGTTGTCATGGCAGAGAGCATATTCTATATAAAATATCAGTGCGAATCAGACCGTTTTCCACCTCTGAATGGCCATAGCTATTGTACAGCAATTGGGTCACAATATGTATTAATAATTTCATATTAAGGTTGTTACCTTCATTCTCTCCACTAAAATATAAACTTCTTAAGGGATGTATATATGTTGGTACATCTTGTATCCTATGTTAAATCTATGAATGCTCTGTACACAAAAATATTTAAAAAATTTACTTTGCAATTTTCAAATTACCAAAGATTTTATAGTTTCACTATTTTTAAAAAAGATTTTATTTATGTATTTGAGAGTGAAAGAGCGAGAAAGAGCGAGAGACAGCTCACAAGCAGGAGCAGAGGGAGGGGGAGAAGGAGAAGTAGACCCCCTGCTGAGCAGAGAGTTTGAGGCAGGGCTTGATCTCAGGACGCTAGGATCATGACCTGAACGTAAGGTAGACACTTACCCCACTGAGCCACCCAAGATTCCTTAGTTTCACTATTTGTTTTAGATTTACTTGTTGACAACCAAAATAGTTCCTCAAATATGATACATAATCAGTCATTTCTAGAACAACAGGTAAGGGCTAAAGCACTGGAGTTAGGACTGCCATTTTTAAATTACTGGTTTAACTACTTACCAGCAGTGGAATTGTGGCAATTTATTAACCACAGAGGATTCATTTTCTCATCTAGAAAAGAGAATGGTAATCATATTTATTGTCCAGGGCTCTGTGATAGATTAAAGATGGCCATAAATACTTTGCCACCCCTTCCTTTGAGAGGTGAAGTCCAGTTTTCATCTCTTTGAGCGTGAGCTGGCTTTTGTGATGCTTTTAATGAATAGACTGCAAAGGAAGTGAGATTCTGGGACTTTTGAGGCTGGATCTAACGCTCTGCAACTTTTGCTCATCCCCTTTTGAATTCTTGCTCTTGGAAATCTGTCTCTCAGAGTCCTTAGCCAATCATACAAGAAATTTGATTACGCTGAGGCAGCCATGTTGGAGACACCATGTGTAGGTGCTCTGGTTACCAGTACCTGCTGAACTCAGCTTCCCAGCCATTCCGGCCAAGGCACCTGACATGTGTGTTAAGCCTCTGGCACCCTTCAGAACAGCCCATCTCCCAACTGAATGCCATATAGTGACCTTGGCTGACTCCATGTGGAGTATCAGTATGGCTAGTTCTAACCCTATTTGACTTTTTAACCTGATTTCCTTAATCATGAAATGTAATAAATGGCTGTTGCTTTAAAACACCAAGTTTTGGTTTGGCTTACTAATAACAACAAATCTAGAACAGGCTATTATGAAGATTAAAATGATTTAATGTACATAAAACACTTAGCACATTGCCTGGCATATAGTAAATATTTCACAAATTTTTTTTGCTCTTATGGTATTATTATAATATAGCCACAATTATGAACTCTGTGTGTGTGTGTGTGTCTGTGTGTGTGTGTGTTTGTGATTTGCAAGGACTGAGAAAATAAACACAAATGAAAGGCAATAATATGATGCATTTTCATATAAAATAGCTTTTGTAAAATTGTCATTCTGTAAGGAATTCTTGTTTTTCTCTGGCTAAGCATTAAGTAATGAGGTTTTTTTCCTTAAGGTGTTCCCCCACCCCAAGACTTTTTCTCACATTACTCTATATTGTCTATCTCAACAGCCCATCTGAATGATCTTCACTACTTCGTTAACTTCAGTTTCTATCATTTGTTAATGAAACCCAAAGCTTTACCTTTAGCCAACTTATTTTTCATCTTTAGATGTGGATGTTCAGTTGCTTACTGAAAATCTTCACCTAAATGTACCATATGGCAAAACTGAACTCCTCAGCTCCTCATTCTTTCCCCTCAAATTTCCCTTGTTCACTAACCACTCAAGTGCTTAAGTCAAAATCTGAGTTTTAAATAAAAAATCTGACCTGAGATCACAACTTATATTCGTTACATGTTTGTTGCAATAGGATCCTATCTATAGACAGTAATCGAAAAGTTTGAGGCTTTTATAACCTAGCTTGTGTACTATGATACAGGAATTTCTATTTTGTGTGAAGGAACAATGTGTATAAATAGTGAAGAACACTTTGTAAGGTATGTGATATTTGGGCTGTACTAAGGAAACTACAATAGTTTAGCAAACTTTGGGAATTAGACCTTTTCTATCTTTTGTTTGTTCTTCACGCTCAAGCCTATAGAAGTTTGTGACTACAGGTATTCATCCAAATTTTAATTTGAAGGATGCCAAACAGCCATATAGAATTCATCTGTCCTTTCTTTTTTTTTTTTTCCTCAGTTCAAGTTTAATAGACACAACAAAAGATCAAAAGTGACACCCCACTACAGTATATATCAGTTGACCTGCCACATAGAACAGCTCAGGCCATTCTCCCTGAAAGAAGAAAGCTGGCCTCCCCAGACCCTGCAGGAAAGGCTGTCCTATACCACATCTGCACTGAGTCTAAAGTTGTGTGTTTTAAGCATGACCACAATAGTATAAAAGAGCTTCTGTCTTCATGGCTTCCCTCTGCAGCTGGGCCCTAAAATGGCCCAGTGCTCACTTCTGTTTGGAGAAATATTCTTTGCTTTTCCGGACATCAGGCTTCCAGCCAGCAGGGCACACTTCCCCATGCTTCTCAGTTAACTGGAAGTCTCAAGAGTCTCATCCACAGACTGGCCCACTAGGAGACATTCACAGTGACTGCTGAAGGATACCTTTATCATCAGTGGTAAAGAGGTCCCTGAACAAGATGTCTCCATCACCCTCTAAGACTCCATAGTCCTGAGTGATGGTATGCTTGGGTTCTGATACCAAGGGACTGTTTGTGGGTCCTAGTCCTCCTTGTTTCTTGAGTATGTTGATCTGTGCCAGACAGTAGAAATGAGAATCCACAGAAGCACCAATCAACTTGGCAGTTGGGTTTCTTAAATTCTTCTGCCCTGTCATTGAAAGCAAGGATCTCTTTGGGAGCACACAGAGGTGAAATGAAGAGGGTAAAAGAAGAACACTGTATAGTTTCCTTTGTAGTCAGATATGCTGATGTCTTTGGACTGGCCATCTGGCATAACAACCATGGCTTTGAAGTTGGGGGCAGGTTGCCCAATTTTAACATTTCCTCAAGACATCTTACCACTGGCACCTCTAAGAGCACTTCAAAGACCAGTCAGGAGGAAGACACTGTCTATATATTTCTTTTTTTTTTTTTTTAAGATTTTATTTATTTATTTGACAGAGAGAGATCACAAGTAGGCAGAGAGGCAGGCAGAGAGAGAGGAGGAAGCAGGCTCCCTGCTGAGCAGAGAGCCCGATGTGGGGCTTGATCCCAGCACCCTGAGATCATGACCTGAGCAGAAGGCAGCGGCTTTAACCCACTGAGCCACCCAGGCGCCCCTGTCTATATATTTTTAATCTTTGGTACTGTTAGCAGTAGTAAAGCCCATTATTTTTTCTAGTTGGCACACAATACCTTTCTTCATAGCTTTGTCAAAAACAGACATTATTCTACACTAGCCATGTGTCCAGTTCCACATGAATACTCGAAATATTGAGATTTTAAATCAAATTTAATCAACTGCTTAGACTTAAGTATTTCCTGTCTCCTATTGTCATTTTTAATAAAATTTTTATTTGGATTTTAGTATACCTTTATGATAATTTATGCTGCTCTGATCTTTAGTCCCCGGAAATAATTGTAGCAAAAATTTCTGTGGCTTAAATTTGGAAAGTACTCTTTCTGTTGAAGATTTACCATATATGCTACCATACTTAAAGAGTAAAGGCTTGCGGGAAAATTATACTTGTTAAGCTTGTTTTATCCAGTGGCTGCCCTGCAACTTAAAAATAATTCACATTTGTCATGCTATTTACTCTTTAGTTTGAAAGACTTATAACTTTAAAACTGATACTTTAATTTCATGAATGCCTTTTCTACTGCACTGACTCAGTGAGAGAGGAAATCTTTTATGTGTATACTTTCCACTTCAGTACACTACATAAGAGTCTTTTTTCTCTTTCTTAAACAGCTTCCCTAATTGTTCACTATTGCTTTAGATGATTTCTGAAATTCCTTGACAATTAGTCTTAGGTGGGCTTGCTTTCTGAAGGTGAGACTTTCTCCTTTCACTGCCCACATTCAGACATTACCAAATCTGTCTGTCGTATTTCTTTTGACTCTTTGCTTTTTCCTTTCCTTTTTTACATTGCAGTCTTTGTCTTGCCAATGCTCTTTCAGTTTAATAGAATATTGCTTTTGTGTTCCCACAATGACTTTATAAGAAAATTTATCCATTAGAGGATAGCTGTATACCTCAGAATGTTCATTTAACAGATTATTTTGCATAGGTTTCCTTTAGCCTGAAATCTTCACCTCAGATGGGTTCCAAATATCCTTGAGTTTCCAGAAATTCATCAGTTGTATAAAATAAAGCATATCTGTAACAAGCTTCCAAGCATGTGCTAATGTTATCACACTAAAGGAAGAATAGTGTTTTGGCAGAGAACTTTTTAATTAGTTGCTTTAGTAAAAACAGCTACAACTCCATCTTCTACTCAGCATAGAAAATGCACTTTGGTCTTTAGGTCAGCTCATATAAGACAATTAACTGGCAGGAAAGTCAGCACTCTTCACTACATGGATACAATAGTATCAGGAAAGTGTTAGAGTAACTTAAACTTCCCTAATGAGCTTCAGGTCTTTAATGAGAGGATTTTCTGTTCTTGTATGATTAATATTGCTTGTGATAGAAAGAAAGGACTCATGTATGTGTGTGTGAAGGAAATGTGGGGCAAAAGAGTTCAAGATAAATGATGAAGAGGAAGTAAATAAGGGGTTAATCCCTTAAAGCCCAAAGGAGATTAATTATTGATAACCAGTAACTGCCACCAGCACGAGTCATTTCTCCAAATAATTATTATAGCCTACAATAAAATAGCAACTATTTTTAAACTACCAGCAGTTTAACCATTTATTTTCTGAGTTTAGTCAACCAAGCAATCTATGCTGGCAGGCTATATAATTATGTGAAATTGTGAACCTATATCATGTGTTAAAAGACACTATTATTATTTTATAATTGGTCTAAATTTTTTTTCCATAAAAATAGTCATTGTAAATCACTCAGTCAAAGTGGGTGAACTGACTCTGTGTGTTCATGTACATGCATGTTTGTGTAGGTACACAGCTTTGTGGGTGTGTGGGTATGTTTGGAAAGTCAGGAGATTAGAGGGGATGAAGAAGAGAAAATAAGAAAAAGAAATAGTCCAAAAGAGTCAATGATGTTAAGTAAAACATTATTAGAATATGTGGGCATACATCAGTTATTTGCCCAAACACAAACACAGGGCTCCTTTGCTTTCCTGAAGTTCACTTCTACAAAAGACCTGAATTAATACCTATTTTCACTACCCCAAAAGAAACTATAAGGGTATTTTCACTTCCACGCAGTGGTGATTGCTTCTACATTTTATGCAGTTTCAGCTAGTGAAAGCTTTCATAGGAGCACTCTACTCTCAGAGAGCAGGGAAAACCTGTAGTTTTTGAGTTATTGGCTTTCACTAGCACTTATCCACTAAAACAGACTGCAAGATGTTAAGAAGTAGTGAGAATTTAGTGATGGGAAGTGACTACAAGTAGTGAGAAGTAGAAGTAATGAGAAGTAGTGAGGATGTTAAGGATGGTGAGAGAGGAAAGATACAGGTAGATGGTCATCATGTTTCACTAGAGTTTAGCCATGGACATGAGCAAAAACTGGACAGAGAGTTGGTGAAGCCTAGGAAACAAGGATGGCTTTTTAAATTCTAATGGGTTATAGAGGTTATAGAGAAAAAGGAGTTAGAGCAGCCGCAGAGGATGGAGGAGAGAACTGTTTTGTTGCTGTTGTCAGCTGCCTCTGAGTGTGTGCTGGGGAGATTTTAATTTCTGCAGGAGACATCACATTTATTTATTTAAAAAGCGGTTAAATTGGGGTACCTGGCTGGCTCAGTTAGTTAAGCATCTGCCTTCAGCTCAGGTCATGATCCCAGGGTTCTGGGATCCAGCTTTACATTGGGCTCCCTGCTCAGTGGGGAGTCTGCTTTCCCTCTACCACTCCTCTGCTTGTGCTCTCTCTCTCTCTCAAAATAAAGAAAATCTTAAAAAAAAAAAAAAGACGTGATTCAATGACCCACAGACAAACCTGTAAATTTCTGTATCTCAGACCCAATAGGGGAGAGGTTGGGGTCGTGTACTGCAGCAAAAATTGGGGTGCATTCAAGCACACTGCCTGTGATGCCCATGGAATGGGTGTGTGGGACCAGGGGTGGTACACAGCAAGGGACTGGATCGTGTATACAGTTTCTCTCCTTTCTTGCTAAAAGTAGATACAGTACCGCTTGGTCTGGTGTACCTATTACCTATTTTCAGCAAACCTGAATATTGCACTAGTTTCTTTACTGAGTGTCACTTACCTGCCTTTTAAGCTTGGCTGCATCCATATCATATTCTATCAACCACCTGGTGAACAGTGAAACAAAGTTTCCCCTTCTCAAGCTTCAGTGAGAATTGTGCCACCATTTGGAGGTAGGAGGAGAATTGCAAGTCATTAATCATCCATCAATACTGATTACCATTAAGAAGAGATGTTTCAGGTCTATCAGTTTATTGCTGCTTCTGTTTTTCTTAGGTCACAGAACATTGGTCAACCCAGCATCAGCTCAGTTGGCTGATTTGTATCTTTGGTACAAACTTCTTAGATGGACCACACCATCATTCCTCCCTTGGGACTCATAGTCTTCCTCTCAGGAAATTTTTCAGGATAACAGGTGAGTTTCCTCACGGCTCTGGATCTCCAGACCTCTCTCATTTCACATTTAGAGGAATCTCCAATCCATGTACTCTCTTAAGCTATACTTTCCCTTTATTTTTTTATATCTGCTATTAATTACCATTAAAACTAGAATCTGAATCATTACCAACAAAGATATTATCTCTTTTTCCTTGAACCAAAGGGCATAATTTTTAAAACATTCAAGGAAGGAAGGGACAGTACACTATTTGGTGAAGAAAGAAGAGAGTAACAAAGGAGTTGTGCATATTAAAATTATTTAAACATTCATATTCTGCCAAATTTGTACGTACATGTGTATGTTACTTTCACCAATTATGGTGATACAAATGGGTCTTAAGAAATAGCAAAAAACCACTTTGTCAAATAGGAATTGAGGAGGTATGGAAATTCTCCTCATTTTAAGTGCTCCTTAATTACTGGCCTTTCTGTGGTTGAATTTATATTAACAAAGAGAAGTGGATATTAAGGCAATTAATCAGAAAATTCTGCTTAAAAATAGCAAATGAAAACTAAGTGAAATTTCCTATTGAATTCTAGGGTTTGGTCTCTACATAGATAGGATTCGTTAGGTAGATGCTTAACCCTCTTCTTTACTCTTCAAAAAAGATTTTTCTTTAATTGTCACTGTGCATAAAGTAAAATAAAAGTAGATAATACAAATATTTTGATTGGTTACAAGATTAAAATTGTGTCTTCCAATAAATATGTCAGGATTCAAGAATATCTTATTGCAGTTTGTTTTTTTCTTACTGTTTTTTTTTCAACCACCATCTTCTAATAACTCACAACTGCATTTTTTCTTGTTAGAACATGTCATCCAGCACTTTTTGATTACATGTTCTCAGATAATAGCTGGGACAGATTGACCAAAGGAGAGCAATTTCTTTAATCAGGATAACATAATGATTCTATCACAAACTTTAGATAGGACTATGGATATCACCAGCTTTTTGATCTATTAATAGCACTGTATCTTTAGTGGAATTGAAGACAGGACCTTCTGTAGGTCTCAGTATAACTTTATAAAAGGCCATAACAATGCCTTTAGAATCAAATCCATTTGCTGTTCTACAGAAAAGCAAGTTTTCTAGTTACTTGGCCATAACCTGAGGACAGGGACTCTGCAAATAGTAAGCAGTGGAATGCAGTGAACAGGAATCTGAAAATTCTGCCTGGCCAAAGCCAGTGACCTTTAGCTTCTCTCTTTTCTTGAGTCATTTTATGGGCATCAGTTTCTTCACCAATGAAAAGAGGGAGTTGTCCAACACATTATGAGGTCCTTCCAGTTCTAAAGTTCTTTGGCTTATTTACCTGCAGCCCAAGAGATGCTTTGAATCTGGCCGGTATACAATAATTATTTGATGATTATGAACAATGTTTGACTTCCAAATGCAAAGTAATACATGCTATATGGAAATACTGAGGTACCTCAATATTTATAATATGGGAAGCAGATTGATTTAGGAGTGATGTGATTAAAATAAATGAAATTTGTTTCCTTAGGTCAAAGAGAAATAGTTGTTATTTAAAAACAATCTGGGAGGGGCACCTGGGTGACTCAGTTGGTTAAGCATCTGCCTCTGGCTCAGGTCCTGATTTCAGCTTCTGGGATCAAGCCCATGTTGGGTTTCCTGCATAGTGGGGAGTCTAATTCTCTCTCTCCTTCTGTCCCTGCCTTTGCTTGTGCAGTCTCTCTCACTGTCTCAAATAAATAAATAAAATCTTAAGAACAAAACAAAACAATCTAGGAGTGCCTGTGTGGCTCAGTTGGTTAAGCATCTGACTCTTGAGTTTGGCTCAGGTCATGATCTCAGGGTTCTGAGATCAAACTTCATGTCTGCCTCCATGCTGGGCGTGGAGTCTGCTTAAAATTTTCTCTCTCCCTCTTCTGCCCCACCCCAACCCCCACTCTCTCTCTTAAAAAAAAAAAAAAAGAACTGAACTAAGTGAAAATGAAATACCCGATATACTAGTTGAGATATCTAGTAAATATTATTATTTTTATCTATGATAATGTGCCCAAGTAAGTGGTTGGAATATGTTAAATGTAACAAATATATTTAAAATAAGGCTATTTAGATTTTTGAGGTGTTTTTAATTTGTGACTTAAACTAGCATATTCGTTATTTAAAAAATATATACTGGAAGATATCAATATGTAGGTAAGTAAGGAAACAGACTGCAGGTTTACATTTTGCTCTCAGTAAGGTTATCAAATAGAATCACATATCATTACGTACTTGTGTGACCACTGAAAGTTGAAAGAGAAAACCATAAAGTATGCTTTTAGTTAACATTTCTTATATATACAGAATGAATTGACAATATTCTTGTGTATGAAGTTAGTAATAATAGTCTACGTTTTTTGAGTACATGTTACTGTTCTAAATAATTAACTATACTTAATTTTTAATCATTGTAGTAACCCTATGAACTATTTACTATTGTTATCATTATCCCCATCTTGCAGGTTAGGAAACTAAGGACCAGCGATGTTCATTAATTTGCTTAAGGGCACACAATCAGTAAGTGATAGGCCCAAGGTTTAAACCTCAGTATTCTGGTATTACGCTCTTAACCAACTGTACTATTGGCATCTTGTCATGATGATTTCTGGAAGCATTACTAAATTATATGAAATTTAATTTATTTGTTTATGAATATACTAAGGAAAAAATTCACCTTTCCATGTGTTCAAACAAATGTATCAGTTTCTCCTTCATCCAGATCTACAATTTCTATTTCTTTATCCTTTGTAAAACTAAGAAGCTACGTGGGGGATAGGGGAAGAAAAAATGAAACAAGATGGGACCAGGGAGGGAGACAAACCACAAGAAACTCTTAATCTCAGGAAACAAACTGAGGGTTGCTGGTGGGTGGGGGGAGGATAGGGTGGCTGGGTGATGGACATTGGAGAGTGTATGTGCTATGGTGAGTGTTGTGAATTGTGGGAGACTGATGATTCACAGACTCGTACCCCTGAAGCAAATAATACATTATATGTTAATTAAAAAAAAACAAACAAACTAAGAAGCTGTGATATTAACTTTTCTTTTGTTTCAATCTGAGATTGTAATTCAGTTATATTATTTGCTAGCATGCATACTAGAATATATCAGTGCTTTTTATCTTTTGCTTTTAACAGGTAGGGAATTTCTGATAAATTTCTGGTAAATTGCTGTGACCTGAGAACTATGTTCCCAGGGAAGTTATAAGTAGCCCATCTCTGTTTATTTTCATTCTTTCAGGAGGCCTTAGTTAGTTATGTTAACATTATCTCAGCCCAGAATGTGTTCCTTTTAGAAATCGTCAGATCATCTGTTTTACTCAAGCGGCAAACATTCAGTCACATATTAATATTACTTCACTTCTTATTCAGAGTCTGAAACATCTATCTCTTTCACTTTCTTTCAAAATCTTAAATAGGGCTGACAATTATAATGATGTGTCTCGTGATAGAAAGCATAATAAATTGTAAATAAGTCATGAATAGTAATTTCATAAAAGAAAGAAGGACGAGAAGAAAAACAGTCAGATAGTATACAATTGTTTCTTCTTTCAGTCAGGGAAATAAATGCTTGTTTGCAATAGAATCCATTATAAGATCCTTTAAGGACAATTCCTACTGCAAAGTGAGAATGTTTGAAGTTCCATTTAAATAATTCAGCACTTCTGGCCTGTGAAAATAGATAAGCTTCGAGGATTCTTCTTGTGGAAGATAAACCTAATGGAAAAAAAAAAGCCTTTAAAAAAGAACATTGGTAGACATATCTTAGCAGGAAAACACTTGGTTTTTTAGTGCTGTCCTTGATTTAATGGCTGTGTTTCTGTACTGAACTGAAATTCAGTGGGTCACATTAATGCATGGTTAGATGAGAAATTATACAGATTTCAGTGAATTCTTATTGAAATCAATGTCTTGAAAAATTACAATGTTTTGATTTGATCATCTAAAACGTGAATTGTATCGTTTTAGTCCTATCTGCACTTACTTATAATATATATGAAACTGGTCCATGAAAATGTGACAATTTTTGGTTTTAAAGTTTTGTCTTCCAGAGTTGTGTTTATTCTAGAAATTGTATTGTTCAATGCTTTTGTAAGTAGTGAAGAGTATTATTTAGGAATACACATCAGTTTGGATGCTTTGTGGAACAAGTGATTGAAAAATTGACTTACGCCAGTTTAAAAATAAGAAAATGTATTACCTATGATGGATGGCATTGAGGTAGATTGTTTCAGCAGCTCAATCTTCTCATCAAGGATCCAAGTTCTCTATTGGAAACAGCGGCTTTACACACAGGCTCGTTTTCTTTATGATTGTGAAGTAGCTTCTATGTTTTTTGTTCTTGTCCTGTGTGTGCGTGTGTGTGCATGTGTGTGTGACAGAGAGAGAAAGAGAGAGAGGGAGGGAGAGAGAGGCTTTCTCTGTGAATACTTGAATTGAACAGGGCTTATTTATGGAATGAGATGAAAGGAAGAAAGGATACTGGGTGATTATCAGTGTCCAACACAGGAAAGCAACTGCAAGAAAACCAACATATCACTACGTTTTAGTGATACATTTTTGTGGATGGCACCTTCTAATAAAGTTTGACTCCCATTTGGATTAGTATTACTTTGTGCAATATTCAAAACCATATTGAAAAAAAAATTAGTATGTTCCCTATTACTTCCTTTTTGAAATTCATTTATGACCACTTAAGGTGGAGGGTCTAAATTCTGAATCATATAACTGAGGCTTTTGCATTTTTCTAAAATGTGAAGTAATTTTATAAATTCATGAGCTTTCATTGTATTTACTCTTTTGGAAGAGATTACTGCTTATTCCTTGAAGTTTTAGTTGGGCTAACTACGTTTGCTTAGAATAAACCTTGCTTGGAAGCCTCCCTCGCAGCTGGGTGTGGCCATGGATAAAAGTCTTCGCTGGGATGGAACTGGAAGTCATGTGTGTAACTTTCAGTTTATGCTTTCAAGGGAAAGTATAACACTTGATGGATGGCAAAAACAAGAAAGAAGGAACCTAGACATCTGGTTACTTTAAATAGAAGATCTTAAGGAGGGCATGTATTGAATGGAGCACTGGGTGTGGTGCATAAACAATGAATCTTGGAACATTGAAAGAATAAAATAAAAAAAAAAGAAGATGTAATGTGTCAGCCTAGATACTGACATGTGCCTTGTATAAGCCGGTTTTCACTTAGGCTGAACTTACATCCTAATACAATAATAGATGGCCAGTATCAATATACTATCTAGAAATAAGGTGTGATTCCTTATAACTAGAAACTGGATGACAATCCTTCTGGGTACAATATAAAATGTACTGCTTGTTTTTGAATATTATTAGGAGGGAGTAGCATTATATGGAGCTCCCAGTATTTTTATTTTGATCTTGCAGTTTTTTTTATGCACACAGCAGATTTAACTGTTTTGAATGAATTTACTCATTTTAAGCAATTAACATCCAATCACTTTACTTAAAATAATCAAACCGTTTGTGTATATATATATATACAGCATACATCTCCACTGTTTACCGTCTCAAAGCATTTTAACAAGCTATTGTGCTGGCAGAATTAATTAGATCTGAAAACTGGTATAATAAAAACAATAAAAGCTATAAGAATGCATTAAGATAGAATACCAAAATAATAGAATGTAAGGTTTCTAAAGTTGTATTTGACTAGTCAAATGTTCCTTAATAACTGGATGCATGAGAATACATTGTTCATTATAATATTAAAGGAATGTAATGAAATGAAAATTGAGGCAATAGAGAATTTGGTATGCACAATTATTTTAAATTTAAAATCTTCCCCATAATGAACATAGCTAAAAACATAGAAGACAAATGATAGAGAAATTAGAAGCAATTATCAAAGGAATTCTCAGCAGAAATTTCTGATTTAAATTAAAGCCTATGATTAAAAATCTCCTGCCTCTTTGTCCTTCTCCACTCTTCCCACAATCCACTACTACAGCACCTTGCAACTTAATTTCTTTTCCTCAAAGGCACTTATGCTATGTCTGATCCATAACAAGAATGAACATATCAAATTTAGGTCTTTCTGGGTTCTGCTTCTATATGGGCTAGTGCTTAATTTTAAAAAGAACACAGATGGAAAAACTATTGAATAGAGGCCATGAAAAGTGGAATTATTTTTCACTTACATAACTGTTAATTTTGTAAATGAAAAAGGGAAACTTTTCAAATTTTTTTTTTATTGAGATTTGAAATATAGCACAGTATATTTTGGTGTCTAGAGCTGACTTACAACTCTTTGGGTGTCTTAAGCATTGAAAAGATTATAGTGCATCATCTTCAGATGTGAGTCATTAATTCATTCGAAACTGATTTTGTATATCTGCTCAGGTATTGTTCTAGGTTCTGGAGACAATACAAAAAATGAGTTGTTCTTATGTTTATATTCTGGTGATTAAAATTAATACTACATCATAAAACAAGTATGGGACAATTCAACAAAGTTGTATTTTTTGATGAATCTTATTTTGATTCTTTGGGAAATGCCAAATTCCTTAAAAATGGTGTTCTTTTGTTACCAAAATGTGGCTTTTTTTGTGCATGTACTTAAATTTCATACTATCTATTATACACTGATACCATTTATTTGCTTAATATTTTGTCATTTTCAGAAGTCACTGATAATTAGTTATTTCTTTAAATAATAATTAAAAACCCTTCATCTAATATATTTATCTTCTCTTTGGGTGGAATTGTCAATTTAAATAAAGAGCTAGGGAAACTTGAAGTGATTTTAAAAGTTGAAATCATGAATTGTGTGTTTTGGAGTATACTGTTAATTAATTTTGGGATTCTGCATTTTTACATTTATGTAATATTTATGTAATTCAGTATAGACTTTAGGGGGACATATCTTAGAAAATTTTT
The DNA here is from genome assembly GCF_002288905.1 of Enhydra lutris kenyoni. Lineage (NCBI taxonomy): Eukaryota > Metazoa > Chordata > Mammalia > Carnivora > Mustelidae > Enhydra > Enhydra lutris. The sequence continues at coordinate 27,865,530 of NW_019154088.1, read as the reverse complement.
CAATGTAATATCTGAAACATACAAAATAATCTATGTAATATAAAGCCACATTATTTATTATACAATAAAAAACAGTAAGAATATAACATCCTATTTAAAAACTAGATCATTATATAAATAGTTTAAAGGCAAAATAATTGTTTTTGGAGATTTTTTTTTCAGTTTATGTCCCCCTTCCTATATCTTAACTGCTATCTATACAATATTATGAGTGTTTTCTTAAGAAATATTTAGTCATATTTTCCTTTTTTAAATGCTAATTTTTTATTTTGTGATAATTCCAAATGTATGAAAATTTGGCAAGAACAGTATAAACAGCTTTTTTAAATTGCAGTGTAATTGAAATACAATATCGTATTGGTTTCAGGTGTACAACACAGTGATTTGGCATCTGTATATATTGTAAAACGATCACCATAATGCATCTACTTACTGGCTGTCACCATACAAAGTTAATACAATATTATTGACTATATTCCCCACAATATATAATACATCCCCACGACTTAACTTGTTTTGTAACTGGGAGTTTGTACCTTTTCACTCATTTCCCTCTCAACCTCTTCTCTTCTGGCAACCATTAGTATGTTCCCTCAGAATCTGGCTTTGTCTTGTACGATTATTTTGTTTGTTAGATTTCACATGTGAGTGAAATATTTTTGTTTTTCTCCGAGTTATTTCCCCTAGTATAAAACCCTCAAGTTCTATCCATACTGCTGCAAATGGCAAGATTTCATTCTTTTTTTTGTGGCTGGCTAATAGTCTATCTTACATGCATACCATAACTGTATCCATTCATCTATTGCTGGACACTTAGATTGCCTCCATATCTTGGCTATTATAAACAATGCTGCAATGAACATTAGGGCAGATATATTTTTCAAGTTAATGTTTTCACTTTCTTTAAATGAATACCCATAAATGGAATTGCTGGATCACGTGGTAGTTCTGTTTCTAATTTTTTGAGGAATCTTCATATTGTTTTCCATAGTGGCTGTGCCCATTTACATTCCCACTTACAGTGCACAAGGGTTCTCTTTTTGCCAACTTATGTTTTATCTTTTTCATTTTAGCCATTCTGACAAGGTGTGAGGTGATGTTTCATTGTGTTTTTGCTTTGTTTTGTATTTCCCTGAAGATTAATGATGTTGAGCATCTTTTCATGTATTTTTTGGGCATCTGTACATCTTCTCTGGAAAAATGTCTTTTCAGATCTTCTGCACATTTTTTTGGATCAGACTGTTTTTTTCTTTTGCTAGTGAGTTGTTTGAGTTCTTAATATATTTTGGCTATTAGCTGCCTATCAGATATATCATTTGTAAATATTTTTTCCCATTCAGTAGGTTGCCTTTTTGTTTTGCTGATGGTTTCCTTTGCTGCACAAAAGCCTTTTAGTTTGATATAGTCCCAATAGTTTATTTTTGCTTTTGTTGCACTCCTGATGGAGTCAGGTCCACACAAAAAAATTTATCACTAATAACCACTAATAATTGCTTACCACATATGTTTTCTTGTAGGAGTTTTATAGTTATAGGTCTTACGTTCAAGTCTTTAATCTATTTTGAGCTAAATTTGTGTAGCGTGTGAGATAGTGATACAGTTTCATTTTTTTACACATGGTTGTCCAGTTTCCCCAATGTCATTTAAGAGACTGCATTCCCCATTGTATATTCTTGTCTCCTCTTTTGTGGTTAATTTATCATATATGTATGAATTTATTTCTGGACTCTTTGTTCAATGTGCCTGTTTTTGTGCCAGTATCAGACTGTTTTGAGCTATACTCTTATAGTATTGTTTGAAATCTGGGAGAATGATACCTCCAGCTTTGTTCCGTCTCAATATTGCTTTGGTTTTTCCAGGTCAAATTTTAGGATTATTTGTTCTAGTTCTATGAAAAATGCCATTGGAATTTTGATAGGGATTATATTAAATCTGTAGGTTTCTTTGGGTAGTAAGGACATTTTAACAGCATTAATTTTGTCAATTATGAGCATGGAATATCTTTTCATTTATTTTCACTTTCTTCAATTTCTATTATTAAAATCTTATTTTTTAAAGTTTTTTTTTTTTTTTGACAGAGAGAGACAGAGTGAGAACAGGAACACAAGCAGGGGTCGTGGGAGAGGGAGAAGCAGCCTTCCTGCCAAGCCAGGGGCTCTATGTGGGGCTCCTGGGATCATGACCTGAGCCGAAGGCAGATGCTTAATGACTGAGCTACCCAGGCACCCCAAAATCTTGTGGTTTTTATCATACAGATCTTTTACTTTCTTGGTTAAATTTCTTCCTAAGCACTTTATCGTTTCAATGTTATTGTGAATGGAATAGTTAATTTTATTTCAGAGTTTTATTGTTCACATATAGAAACACAATTTATTTCTTTATGTTGATTTTGTATCCTGCAATGATTTGTGAAATGATTTTGTGTAGTGGTATGCTTTGATTCTGTTCTTTTTATTTTTGTGACTCTACTGTAGGTTTTTGCTATTTATCAATAACAATGAGGCTTATGTTAAACACTTTATAAATATAATAGTCTATTTTATGTTGATAGCAAATTAACTTCAGTTGCATACAGAAACTCTGCCCCTTTACTGCCCCTTTTATGTTTTTAATGTCATTATGTATCTCTTTTTATATTGTGTATTTTTTAACAAATTATTGTAGCTATAGTTATTTTCACTACTTTATCATTAATGGTGAACATGCCACCATATTATACCATGGAGTACAGTTTCAGGGTACCCTAAATTTGACTATGTACTTAACCTCTATCAGACTGTTGTATATTTTCATATGTTTTTATGTTATTTGTTAGCTTCCTTTCATTATAGCTTGAGGAGCTCTTTTTAGCATTTCTTGTAAGGCAGGTCCAGTGGTAATAATGAATTCCCTCAGCTTTTGTTTGTCTGGGGAAGCCTTTATCTTTTCTTCATTTCTGAAGCATGGCTTTGCCAAGTAAATTGTTCTTGGTTGGCAGGTCTTTTTTCTTTCAGCCCTTTGAATATCATACTCTTTTCCAGCCTGTAAGATTTCTGCCAAGAAATCTACGGATAGCCTTATAGAGGTTCCCTTGAAAGTTACAAACTTTTTTCTCTTGTTGTTTTTAATATTCTCTCTTTGTCTTTGTTCAGTTTTATTATAATGTGTCTTGGACAGGTTTCTTTTTAGTTGATTTTGTTTGGTCACATATAAGCTTCATGAACTTGGGTATCTGAATCTCTGCACAGATTTGGGAAGTTCTTGTCATTATTTCTTTATATAAATTTTCTTTTTCCCTTCTTTCTCTTTTCTCCAGAACTCCAATTAGTCATAAGTTGTCCTTTTTGATATATTTCATAGATCAAGTAGTCTTTTCTCACTCCTTTTCTCTTTTTTTATTTTTTATTTTTTTAAGATTTATTTATTTGACAGACAAAGATCACAAGTAGGCACAGAGGCAGGCAGAGAGAGAGGAGGAAGCAGGCTCCCTGCTGAGCAGAGAGCCCAATGCGGGGCTTGATCCCAGGACCCTGGGATCATGACCTGAGCTGAAGGCAGAGGCTTTAACCCACTGAGCCACCCAGGCACCCATCCTTTTCATTCTTTTTTAATTGCTTTCCTGTGAGTGGATAATTTCAAAGTTCTATCTTCAATCATACAGATTTTTTCTTCTGCTGGATCAATTCTGATAGCAATGCTTTCTGTGGCATTTTTCATTTCATTCATTTTGTTCTTCAGTTCTGAAATTTGTTTGGTTCTTTTTTTAAAAAGATTTTATTTATTTATTTGATAGAGAGAGAGATCACAAGATTGCTGCAGAGAGGCAGGCAGAGAGAGAGGGGGAAGCAGGCTCCCCACCGAAGAGAGAGCCCCATGTGGGGCTGGGTCCCAGGACCCTGAGATCATGACCCGAGCTGGAGGCAGAGGCTTAACCCACTAAGCCACCCAGGCATCACTGTTTGGTTCTTTTTTAATGCTTTCTTTGATCTCTTTGCTAAACTTCTCATTTTTTTGAAACCTCAATTATTGTTTTCTTGATTTCATTGGATTGTCTTTCTGTGTGTTTTTATAACGCATTGAGTTTCCTTAAAACAGCTATTTTGAAATCTTTATCTGCAGAACATATCTTAAGGTGCAGCAGTCTTTGTGTTCAGTTACCAGAAGACTGCCATTCTTTGGTGGTATCATGTTACCTTGGTTTTTTTGTGTTCTTTGAATTCTTGCATTGCTTTCTTCACATTTGAAGTAGGAGTTACCTTGTCCAGTCTATACTAACTGTCTTTGGAAAGAGATACCTTCTGTTACCCCTGCTGAGATTCCGAGGTTATCCTGAACTTATGTGGGTACACCTGCTTCATGCTTCTTGGTCAGTCTTGGGACAGAATTCTTAAGTTTATATGCCTCCTCTGGGACCAGCAATGGACAAAGGTGAGGGTTTTTATTTTGTTTTGTTTTCCCAAAGATGGGGTTAGAGCTCAAGTTTATGGTCTTTTCTGGCCTGCAGATTCAGCTGACTTTCTGTTCTTGCTCACTAGCTGTTTTATAAACCTCACTCACACTGCTGCTGAGAGCACACCCAGGGAGCGGGCCATGGGATGGTAGAGTGTATGGTTGAGGCATATGGAGCACTGTGTGGGTCTCTGTGGGCCATTTGGGGAGATCTGCAGGTGAAATATTAAGACTCATGTTTATAAAACGTATTTTCAGCATCTATGTCCATAGCAGGCTGTGTAGCTTTTCCCCTATTATCTTTTCATGGAATGTATTTCCTTTTTTTTTTGATGAACACATGCAATTCACCTATAAAGCTACCAGCAACTGGTTCATCTTGGGGCTATATATTTTATAATTTATTCAATTACTTTTACATAATTTTTTTCTCTTTTGATATATTATTCACTTAAATTTTTTCCTTAAAAGCATCTATTTTCAAGTATTGGCATAGCATTTCAAAAAGGACTTATTTTATAGTGGCAGCAAGGTGGTGTCAGTTTTACTGCCCAGAGAATAGGAACAATGTCTTAATTATCTCTGATTCCTTTAAAGTCTTAGAATAGCACCTTGCATATTGTAGGCTCTTAATGACTATGTGTTATATTTGAGGTATCACCTGAGTAAAGTATTATAGTGAAACTTTACCACATTTGAACCTTTACACTTGTACAAGTCTTAGAATAAGAAAATGAACTTCTGATGACAAAGTTTTAGTATTTAATGAATGTATTTAGGGTATATAAAGTATGGTAGAGGATATACATTTATTATAGTTAAGAAAGTACAAAGATGCTTGTCTTACTTTAAAGGTAATTATGTGAAAAAAATTGCATTCAAAAGGTATAAAAATCTCTTCCACATTTTCAGTGTGTAATTAGCCAACCTCTCTACATCTATTCAGAAAAGAAAGTAATAAACCACTTGTAAATAATGGTAGTCTTGCTTTTTATATACTTATATGTCAATAATATGAACATAAATTTTCTCCTGTTCTTAGTTAAACAAGTTTGTTTTTGAGTTGGTACAGAGACAGGTATCATTACCGTGCTATAGTTCCATTTTCTATAGATGTAAATGTATTAAAGTAAAACATGGAAGAAAAATGAAGAGTTCCACTAGCATTGAATACTGTAATGCATGGAAATGAAACTAATATGTGGCTTTTTAAAATACAACATAGTGACAGCAGAGAAGTGACATCTGAGTGCATTCCAGGAAAAGCACAAAAGTAGTAGGTATCTATTAAAATATCAATCACAAGTAGAAGAAATACGAATATATCCTTTGTACATGTTGATTGCCTGATGTTCTGTCCTTTGGTTTTTTGAGATTAATAATTCCAGTAAGGAGATGGCTTTTGTAAAAATAAGTAAATATGACAGATTTTAAAAAAATACGGAGTGATTTCTCTTCATTATTTGAAATGGACTTGGTTGTATCTTGTATATTTTTCAACAACTGGAGTGATATGCTCACATGTCATTGAGGTTAATTTAGTACTCAATAATTAAATGCCAGTAATAAGAACCTCCTTTTGAGGATAATTCACATATTTAATGATGCCACAGATAAACCATGAAACAAAACATATGCAGGTATTAAAGAGGAAGTAATAAACCCAGCCCTCAATATTTAGGAACTCAGATGATGTCAGTAGGAATCTTGCCAACAAATCCCTTCATGGTCCTCTCAAAGGCTGTGGTAGATGATGCAAGAGTGAGAAAAAAAATCATAGAACAATTTTGTTACTGTAAGTTAGACAAAGGAGACCAGTAAAAACTAACAGCAAAGTACAATTCATCTAAATACAGCTTCTAACTCAATTGTGTTCTTCTCAGCGCTGATTTAAGGGGGATATCAATAAAAAAAGAAATCTAAGATCCTTGTAATAAAAAATTTGGTCAGATGTTATACACAGTTAGCATGCTTTTAAGGTATGCTTTGGCACTTACTAAGTTTATATCACAGCATATGTACATTAAGGTACAAGGTAGTTCCTAAATGATATTTGGTTATATTTTGAAGATTCAATGTTAAAATTGTTTTTTGAAACTTACAATATATTTTTCAAATAAACAAGGTTATGCATGACATTTTGTCTCCTACCCAATTCAGAAAATAATTCAGTCTACAATATAGCTTAGATCTTGTCAAATACAAAATGGATGAAAACAATTCAGTTGTGGAAGTATGAAGTAAAACTGAAAACTAAGCTTGAATAACCATTTCTTATTTACTTTGCATTTTAGTGCTCAAGGGGAAGGAATTCGTTTATAGAATTAAGTGGAAAAATGTGTGAAGTTTTTGAAAGAAAATTCTGGACATTTTAATAGACTTTGCATATTGGAGACATTTATAGTTTCTTTATGAATATATTATGCAATTTCCTGACTTATAATTCCCATATTCCCTAAAATATGTGGATTGCTAGAATTCTTTTATCTTATAGTAGTTTGCTAGGGCTGCCATAACGAAATAGTACAGACCGAGTGGCTTAAACAATGGAAATTAATTTTCTCACAGTTCTAGAGTCTGGAAGTCCAAGATGAAGGTTGGGTTTCTTCTGAGGACTTTCTCCTTGGCTTGTAGATTGCTACCTTCTTGCTGGGTCCTCACAGGAATTTCCCCTGCTCATGTTAATCCTTGCTGTCTCTCTGTGTCAGATATCTTCCTTTTCTAAGGATATCAATCAGATTGGACTAGGGTCTCCTTTTAATGTAATAACCTCTTTAAAGGTCCAACTTCCAAATATAGAGTACTGTGTACTCTATATACATATTTTATTCCACTAATCCCCAAATTAACATATAATGTATCTAATACTATCCACATTTTACAGATTGGAGAACAATTCAGAGAAATAAAATAATTTACCCGAGTTTACACAGCTAGTAGGCTACAAAATCAAGTTTCAAACATAGGTACATCTGCCTCCAAAATCTTAGTCCTACAAGCTTTGCTCTTTTATTAAATGGTTGATATCTTAATAAAAGTGGTATATGAGAAGCCCACAACTAACATCCTACTCAGTGATGAAAAGCTGAAAGCTTTTCCTCGATGAGGATAAGACAAGGAAGCCCACTCTTGCCACTTTTATTCGACATAGGATTGGAAATCCTAGCCAGAAGAATTAGGCAAGAAAAAGATATAAAAGACAAATCCAAAAAAGAAAGGAAAAAGTAAAATTTCACTATTTGCAGATGACATAATATTTAGAAATAATTAGAAAACCCTAAAGACTCTATCAAAAATTTGTTAGAACTTATAAATAAATAAGTATATTTATTTATATATAAATAAATAAATATAGAACAGTTGCAGGCTGTAAAATCAATATACAAATATCTGTTGCATTTCTATAAATTAATAGGGAACTATCAGAGAAATTAATAAAATAATCCCACTAAAAATTGCATCAAAAGGAATAAAATATCTAGGAATAAATTTAACCAAGGAAATGAAAGATCTCTTTCCTGAAAACTGTAAGTCATTAAGAAAAAAATTTCAAAAGACACAAATAAGTGGAAAGATATTCTGTCTTCATGTATTGGAAGAATTAATATTGTTAAAATGTCCATACTACTCAAAGCAATTTATAGATTCAGTGCAATTCCTATCAAAATTTCAATGGCATTTTCCACAAAAATAGAACAAATAATCCTAAAATTGATATGGAACCACAAAAGATCTCAAATAGTCAAAGCAATCCTGAGAAAGAAGAAAAAAAGCTGGAAGCTTCATGTACCTGATTTCAAACTACATCACAAAGCTATTGTAATCAAAACATTATGGTATTGACATAAAAACAGACACATAGACCAATAGAACAGAATAGAGCCCAGAAATAAACCCACACACATACAGTCAATTGATTTATGCCAAAGGAGCCAAGAATGAACAATGGGAAAAGAACAGTCTCCTCAATAAAGGGTATTTATGCAAAAGAATGAAACTGCACCACTATCTTATACATAAAAATTAAATCAAAATAGATTAAAGACTTGAATGTAAGACTCGACACCATAATACTCCTAGAAGGAAATATAGCCAGTAAGCTTCTTGATTGCCAATGATGATTTTTTGGATCTGACAACAGAAACGAAGGCAACAAAAGTAGGACAAGTGGGATTACATCAAAATGAAAATCTTCTGTACAGCAGAGGAAATTATCAACAAAACAAAAAGGCAACCTGATGAATGGGAGGAGATATTTGAGGATGATATATCCAATAAAGGGTTAATATGCAAAATATACAACTCAACACCAAAAAGACAAAGAGCCCAATTAAAAAATGGGCAGATGACCTAAATAGACATTTTCCCAAAGATATAGAAATAGCTAACAGATACCTGAAAAGGTGCTCAACATCACTAACCATCAGGGAAATGCAAATCAAAACCACAATGGGATACTACCTCATACCTGTCAGAATGACTAAACACAAGAAATAACAAGTTTGACAAGGATGGAGAACAAGGAACACTTGTGCAATGTTGGTGAGAATATAAATTGGGCAGCCATTGTGGAAAACAGTACTGAGTTTCTTCAGAAAATTAAAATTAGAATTAACATATGATACAGCAATTCCAGTACTGGGTATTTGCCCAAAGAACTTGAAAATACTAATATGAAAAGTTATATGCAGTAAATAATGTAGCATTATTTATAATAGCCAAGATATGGAAGCAACCCAAATATCCATTGACAGATGAATTGATAAAGAAGATGTGAGGTAGGGACGCCTGGGTGGCTTATGATTAAACATTGGTCTTCAGCTCAGGTCATGATCTCAGGGTTTTGGGATCGAGTTCCACTTAGGGATGCTTGCTCAGCAGAAGCCTGCTTCTCCTTCTCCCTCTGCCCCTCCCCCTGAATGTACACACTCTCTCTCTGACAAATACATAAAAATTACAAAAAAAAACGAAGCTGTGAGATATAAAATTTGGGGGAGTTAGATATTTATTTAGATATAAATTTATAACATGGAATCCTACTACATGTGGGAGAAAGAATTGGGATAATAATGAGTAATAATGACAACTAGTGTTAGTGTTTATTACATGTTTAGCACACATGTCTTTAAATGCAGTATCTCATGCAATCCTCATAAAAACCACAGAATACACAATAGCAAGCCCCAAATAGCTACAAATATCTTCCAGATTTGGAAAATTGCAATAACATTGGCAAATAGGCAAAATTTGAGATAATTTATAAGTATCTTATATTTGAAATTTTGCTAAATAGATAATGAAGGCTTTGTCGTCTTGTTTGTAACTATGGCAGGTCAACTGATTGCATGGAGGTTTTTTTGAGGAAGTTTGGGTTGGACCTAATTGCTTGAACATGAAAGCAGCGAATTAATACGAAGGCTTGTTCTTTCAACATTTAACAAGAGAGCTCTTGGACAACATGGGATTGCTTCTAGGCATTGGTGTTGAGAAAAGCAGAGCACTTGACAAATTAGTAGCACACAAATTATTCCTTGTCCAATACCTTATGAGTATGATGAAACCTCATTATCTGTGGGACATACAACTCTGAAAGGCTAGTGCTATTGTTGTTGGTGCCAAATAAGAAGGTTGTAGTATCTCTTCATGTATTGAAATAACTCTTCTACTTAAGAAGAAATAGCTTCTCTTTGGGAGATTGGAGAAATTGTGACTCTAGTGGTCAAGGCAATAATAGAGGTGGTGGTAGCAGAGAGGGACAAGGGTGGGGGGTGGTTAGACACACTGCAGCAGGGTCCTGAAAAGAGCAGTAGAATTGGGACCTGGCTTGGCATCACTACAACCTGTAGGGTTGGTGGGAGTTGGTGACTGACTGGTAGCGGAGCACTAGTTAATAGCAGCAGTTCTGAGAGCCAAACTGGGGAAGGATGTTAATTAGATAAATCATGATTTTGTACTGCTTTCTTTATATAAGGAGAAAATTATCATTTAGAATTGATCTTGGCAGAAAACTAGATGTCTGTTGGAGCCAAGAATCTTTTGATGTTATATATTTTTGAAAACGGACTGGTAGAAACATGGTCTTCAAAAGTTTTTTTTTTTTTTTTTAAATCGTGGAAGAAATACCTTTTCCCTAAAGACTTGAAATTGCAATTCTCAAGATGTTCATAACATCATATTATTAAAACATATTAAAATCACTATGTGGAATGGCCAAAATTGGAAGAAAACATAATCTTTGCCATTTGCTTGATCTACAACTTATTTGCAAATTTATAGAGCACCACTTTCATCATAATAGAACGCCTCTTAGTAAATGATAATGATGTGTCTTTGGGATTTTATCCTCTCTGTTTTGTTCCTTTCCAAAATAAGTTTGCAAACTAAAAAAACATGTGATACTATTTGGAAAATCTTGATCTGAGTCAAAAATGGAATTTAACAAAGATCACAACAGAAATTCATTTGGAAATCTAAAGGAAAGCTTTACTTGTTCTTAGACATTTAATACATTATGAAGCAATTCATCATTAGGACTTTTAACAGGGAGCTGTTATAAAGGATAATTGTTAAACAGCTATTTTAGAGTAGAATAATTGATTGCTGACCCCAACACACACTTGCTTTTAATTTTGGTGTTCAAGTTCTCTGTAGGAAACATTAAAACACCTACAAACCCTTTTACAGTTTGGTAGGAAAAACAATAAATTAGAAAAACTCATAGTTATGTAATCTACTAATTTATTTTCTTCCAATTTTTTCCCCAGATTACCTCTGAATCACATTTATGCTACTAATTTCCAATCCATACATATATGTGGAAGAGGGATGTATGGGAAAAGGTATTTCTTGAAGTAAATTTTGAAATCTTTAAATTTCTATCTGAAGATCTATGAGGAAAGATTTATATTTATTTTTTATTTTTTTTAAATCTTATTTTTTTTTCAGTGTTCCAAGAGGAAAGATTGATATTTAGAAGAAATGGGTATCTTCATTTTAAATCTGAGATATGTTTTATATTTATATATATTTTTTCATTTAGATTCAAAGATTTATCCATTCATTTTATTTTTCTATTTTTTTTTTTAAGATTTTATTTATTTGACAGAGAGAGAGACACCGTGAGAGAGGGAACACAAGCAGGGGGAGTGGGAGAGGGAGAAGCAGGCTTCCTGCTGGTCAGGGAGCCCAAAGTGGGACTCGATCCCCAGACCCTGGGATCATGACCTGAGCCGAAGGCACATGTTTAACTGACAAGCCACCCAGCTGCCCCTATCCATTCATTTGACAGAGAGAAAGAGAGAGAGAGAGTGCGAGCATGAGTTGGGAAAGGGGCAAAGGGAGAAAATCTTCAAGCAGACTCCCCAGTGAACATGTTGTCTGGCATGGGGCTCTATTCCATGACCCATAAGATCATGACCAGAGCTGACCCTAAGAGCCAGAAGCTAACCTGACTGAGCCACCCAGCACCTAGGTACCATATGTATACACACACACACACACACACACACACACACAGTTTTTAAGATTGATTGATTTATTTTTAAAGAGAGAGCATGAGCAAGAGCAGGGGGAGGGGCAGAGGGAGAGGGAGAGAGAAAATCCGAAGCAGACTCTCCACTGAGCATGGAGCCCAACACTGGGCTTGGTCCCACAACCCTGAGATCATGACCTGAGCCAATAGCAAGAGTTAGGTGCTCAACTGACTAAGCCCCCCAGGTACCCCTTTATATTTATATTTTACATAAGTTTATACAGGGAAACAGGATTTATGTGAAGTGAGTGGTCATTATCTTGGGACATATCTTTTCTTTCTGAAATTGCCAATTTCTTTCTCTCTTGTTCCTTCACAATCTGCTACCATAAACTTAATGTGACAAAATATTTTATTCAAAGAACACTACTTGTTCATGACATCTCTGTACCTATGAACATAAGTTGTATGACAGTTGCCAACTAGCTTATGGAGATGGGCAACTTACAGCACTGCAAAGTGATTATGTTCTGTTAAGAAAACAAAATTGAAATTTTTGTGGCTTAACATGCAAGTTAATTTCTCTCTCACATTAAGTCTGCAGTTATATGGGAGGGCTACCTTCTAAGAATGGACTTAGAAATAAATCTAGGCTGTTTTAACCTTGTGGTGTTGCCCTTTCAATAAGCAGATTCCACTGTTGCCACAGCAGGTAAAGGGATAGCAGAAAGTTTATATATTGGCTTTTAAATGCTTGGTCTGGAACGAATATATATTATTTCTGTGCACAGTCTGTGGGCCAGAACTAGTCATATGGCAGTGGGCCAGACTGTAGGAGTGTTCTGAAATGTGGGGAGCCCATGATAGAGTATATAGTAAATGCCTCTGTTGCACAACTAAATGAGCCTAAAGGACACAACGATTATTGATACAGATTATAATCAGACTACACTGTAAAATGTGGAGATGGATTATAGTCCTTTGATAAGATTGTTGAAGGATTCTGGCTCCTGCCCTTGGTCAGATTGGGTTTTCTTTTAAGAATATCATCCTGGGGTGCATCAGATTCTTTGTTTCAGCTCAGGTCATGCTCTCAGGGTTGTTACATTGAGCCCTGCCTTGGTCTCTGTGCTCAGCGGGGAGACTGCTTGGAGTCTTCTTCTCCCTCTCCCTCTGCCCGTCCCTGCCCTTGTGCATTCACTCTCTCTTAATAAATAAATCTTAAAAGAAAGAGTATCACCTTTTTATCTAATATTATTTGAGAGAAGAGAAGAAAGATTATTTGTGAATTTGGGAAAGGAGTTTGTTCTTATATAAGAAGTAACACAAGAAGGGTTCTAGTAATAGAAGTGGAATATGTAGGAGTGCTTGGGTGGTTCAGTCAGTGGAGTGACAGATCTTGATTTCAGCTCAGGTTATGATCTCAGGGTCAGGAGTGAGAACAAGCCCCACATTGGGCTCCATGATCAGCTTGGAGTCTGCTTCTCCCTTTCCCTCCTGCTTGTGCATGCTCTCTCTCTCTCTCTCGTATAAATAAATAAAATTAAAAAAAAAAAAGAAGTGGAACAAGTGGTTAAGGAACATAAAACCAATTACTTAAGTGAATATTAGTCTTATAAATTTCACTGTGTATTTACTTATAACTTTAGGTACTTTCCTCTCTTAGAAACATACTATAATTTCACACTCATTGCATTTGTGTATTTTTGTCTTGCATATTTTTCCACAGAGAAATTGAGGCAGTTTAATTATAATTGCTCTCTTAAATATCTTATTCCTTGGATGTGCATCATTGATCTGTATAAAAACATAGAAAGTTTAAAGCAGTTAGTTGAATTTGCTGAAAGATGCAATAAGTTAATGTTTCTAATGACTTTCATAAAACTAGGTTCTGGGGTTATTAAAACTTTTACTGATACTAATAAAAACGGTGATGATGATGATAATGGTTATAGCAAACATTTACTGAGCTTTTGTCACTAACGAGATACAGTTCCAAGTATCCTTTACGTATATTATCTTTTTAAACTGTACACTAATCCTTCTTGGTAGGTCAGCTAGTGTTTTGAAGATAAGGAAATGGAAGTGTAGTCATGTTAAGTGAGTTGCTCAAGTAAGTTGATGAATATTTTATGTTCGGAAGGGAATTAAAGTTACCTGACTGCCCCACACATTTTTTGCCCCCTAATTGGTAAGACCCAGATTTGTTCAGGTTCCCAAAGTAGAAATCCAGAGCTGTGACATAGGTCTCTTGACTTCCAGATCAGGTGAAAAGGAAAGTATCTAAAGTTATAAGTAAATACACAGTAAAATTTATAAGACCAATATTCACTTAAGTAATCATGCTTTAGAGCAAATCTATCCAAGATGGTTAAATTATTATGCCCTCTCAATTCTTTGGACAGAAAAACCTTTATTTTCAGGATTATAGTACTGCTATGAAATAAGGATTAGATAGGGTAACATGGTAGAACTTCATGGAGGGGGCGGTGAGCACCAGAGGCAAACTGTATTGTCGGCCAAAAAGAATGCTGGCTATAGTTCAGCTTTTCATTTTGAAATATTAGAGGGATAAGAGAAACCTATAACTCATCTAGACTCTTGTTAAGGCATATATTTTTTAAAGACGCAATCATATGTCAAGTTTTACTTTGATTGGATCTCTCTGAAAGTGCTTTTGTACCAAGTTGAGAATCCTGAATAATCATGTGCTGAATGTAAATAATGTATTAATATAAGTGTTTTGAATATTCCATAACTCACTTACATTCCTTAAAGTCAATACTTTGGAAATGATTTAGTTGATACTCTTAGCTGATAATTTAGATGGGTACAACAAAGTCATGTGTGATAGCTCCATTTGTTTTTGGTATTATCTTACCACATTTTTTTAAAATGCTGCATATCTTTAGAGCTAGGAATACAGAGAAAAATATTAGGTACAACAAGTACTATGAGTGAGGATTAATGGGGTCAATATTTCCATTTCTTTTCTAAACTCAAATCTTTACCGAGAGATTTGAAATCCCATTTTACTCCTTCCCTATACCATAGTCTCCTCATCCCCTCCCCAGAATCAGGCTCTACTATGAATTTGTAACATATTCCTCTATTTTACCATATTAAAATTAACTTCTTACATTTATAGATAAACATATACATAAAAAATAAATGTAACATACTCAATATCTTTTGACAACTAGTTTTTTTAACTTATTGTTATGTTTTAAACCTATTCTGTTTTGATACATTTAGATCTAGTGCATTTATTTAATTGAGATGTCTTGTTTATGTCTCCCTGGAAGAAATGGAATTACTGGGTTGTATAATTGTGCTTAAAGACTTTATTAGGGAACATGGAATTGTTCTCCAAAGTGGCTGTAGTAATTTATTCTTCGACCAGCATGTAGAGAGTTCCCATAGTTTTGGCAATATTTGGTAGTAATAGATTTTAAAAATTTCTTTCCCCCTAACTTTTACTTATTTTCTTTAAAAAAAAATTTTATTTATTTATTTGTTTACTTATTTATTTGAAAGTGAGAGCACAATCACACATGTCGGGTGTGGTGAAAGGAGCAGACGGGATGGGAGAAGGATAAGCAGACTCCATGCTGCTGAGTGCGAGCCCTGACTCTGAGCAGCATCTCACGTCATGACCCTGAGATCATGACCTGAGCCGAAACCAAGAATTGGGATGCTTAACTGACTGAGCTACCTAGGCTCCCCAACTTTTAATTATTTTCAATTTTTTTAAATCAAGTTATTGTATTGTATATCTTTAATTTTCTTGACAAGCATATAATTTGGTTTATCTTTTACCAGGCATCATTTTTATTATGTAAAATACATGTCAGATAGGTTTTAAAAAACTTTCCTTCTTTTTGTTTTTTTAAATTTTTACTTATTTTTTAAAATTTCTTTTCAGTGTTCCAGAATTCATTGTTTGTGCACCACACCCAGTGCTCCATGCAATACATGCCCTCCATAATACCCACCACCAGGCTCACCCAACCACCCACCCTCCACCCCTCCAAAACCCTCAGTTTGTTTCTCAGAGTCCACAGTCTCTCATGGTTTGTCTCCCCCTCCAATTTCCCCCAAATCACTTCTCCTCTCCTTCCCGCCACATCTCCGTGTTATTCCTTATGCTCCACAAATAAGCGAAACCATATGATAATTGACTCTCTCTGCTTGACTTATTTCACTCAGCATACTCTCCTCCAGTCCCATCCATGTTGATACAAAAGTTGGGTATTTATCCTCTCTGATGGAGGCATAATATTCCATTGTATATATGGACCATATCTTCTTTATCCATTTGTCCGTTGAAGGGGATAGTGGTTCTTTCCACAGTTTGGCAACTGTGGCCATGGTTGCTATGAACATTGGGGTACAGATGGCCCTTCTTTTCACTACATCTCTATCTTTGGGGTAAATACCCAGTAGTGCAATTGCAGGGTCATAGGGAAGCTCTATTTTTAATTTCTTAAGGAATCTCCACACTGTTCTCCAAAGTGGCTGCACCAACTTGCATTCCCACCAACAGTGTAAGAGGATTCCCCTTTCTCCACATCCTCTCCAACACACATGTTGTTTACTGTCTTGTTAATTTTGGCCATTCTAACTGGTGTAAGGTGGTGTCTCAGTGTGGTTTTGATTTGAATCTCCCTGATGGCTAATGATGATGAACATTTTTTCATGTGTCTGTTAGCCATTTGGATGTCTTCTTTGGAGAAGTGTCTGTTCATGTCTTCAGCCCACTTTTTGACGTGATTATCTGTTTTGTGTGTGTTGAGTTTGAGGAGTTCTTTATAGATCTTGGGTATCAGCCCTTTGTCTGTAGTGTCATTTACGAATATCTTCTCCCATTCAGTGGGTTGCCTTTTTGTTTTGTTGACTGTTTCCTTTGCTGTACAGAAGCTTTTGATCTTGATGAAGTCCCAAAAGTTCATTTTCGCTTAAAAATTTTTTTCTTATGCTCTTAAGTAAAAGGATTAAACTTAATAACTATTCCATAAATATCTTGTTCAGATTAATTTATTCAAATTAATTCAGTGACCTGTATTCAATCCAAGCTACAGTCTAAATAAATTATATAATTGTATATCATAAATGTAGATACAAAGTCCATCAATCAATCTATAATTTATAATGAACAACAAAGGCAGGTCCCACCTCCGAAGTACCTATTTTGTCTTGCTTGTATACTTTCCCTCCCACTGTTGCCCTTCAAATCATTGCAGTTTGCCCTGAAGATAAATTCACAGCTTGAACTTTTCATTTAGCTAATTGGTACTTGTTTTTTGCCACTGAGTTGTTCCCCATTCAATTGGGTAATGAAAGTGAAAATTGCTTCCTCTCAGTATCTCCACTTAAATGAAGAAAAACCATAAACATGGCAGTACTGTGCTTAAAAGTAATACAGAGGTAAGAGAGCTTTTGACCTTAGATCAAAAGGTCATGCCTGAGGTGAAACTTTTGGTTTGGCAACATGAAGAGGTCAGAAAATTCTTACCTCAAAAAACAACTATAAAACTGGACATATTGTCAAAAACGACCATTTTGGAGCTCTTGAACTCTACCCGAGTCATGCAACAAAGTGAGAAGTGTTAATTCCTAAAAAATTACTGAACTTCAGATAAGATCAGTAGGAATCAGTGGTATTTTTGCCTACGGCTATTCCCTCGTATCCTGGTTTGGATGTTGCATTTTATTCTGTCAGGGCAGGAAGACTAGAAACACCAGAAGCTTTACTTTGGAGGAGTCTATCTTGCTTTGGAGTGAAGGGTGATAACCCTGCTCAGCAGTGTTGTCAGTAAAAGTAGTGCTCTTGATGCCAAGTCATTCGGTAAGGCCAACAGCTGGGCTAGTCTGAGGTCATTATTCTGGCTGCAGCAAGCAGTGGACAATGACCTAGACAGACGTTTAACAAGGACATCCAGAAAATGAAGTAGACATAGGAGGACTTGGTAAATACTCTACACATCCCTGGCTAACTGGAAGTCAATGTAAATGTTCTTGGGAGATTGAAAAGTTTCCAGAGTTTTAACAAATCACAGGTGGTATGGGAGGCTGTGTTCATGCATAGATAGTACGTAAGAGGGCCCGATGGAAGAAAGCAAAACCGGGACCACACCTGAAAAATGTTGACTTTTTAATGGGTTCCCCAACCAGTACACAGATCCTTGGGCAGAGGGTAGAAGTCTTTCTTGGATTACGGTGTTTGTGCACAACCTATGGCCAATAATTGGCTGACCATTATTTATGGGGATATAGAACCAGTCCCTAGGAAGCAATCTTAAATATTAAAACAAGAATTTAAAAACCTCCCTGAGTATAGACATCAGCAGTGACGTCCTATAAGTGAGACATATTCCACAGATTTCATCCAGGAAGGTTACTAAACGATCAAGCAAACTACAGAGAGCAAGATGGAGTCCCTCATGTCAAGCAGTGACAATGTCAAGCAGTTACGCAAGCAGCCAAGGGCATTGCAGCCAAGACCAGGTATTGCCGAAACCAGTAAAGGTTGACGACATCCAAACGTGACAACCAGCAGAACCAGAGGAGGTCTCCGAAGTCCCCAGACTGATTAAACTCCTTTTAAAGGGAGGATTTTTTGCAGAAAACTGTCAGACTTTCCAGACACTGACCCCTTCACGTCTGACCACAGCAAAAAGGCATCTGCCACCGAAGGATCTGCTCAATTGATCTCTGAACACAACAGAGGTTCTCCACTACTTGAACATAATAAACGGCATAAGAACTGATCTTGAGGGCATGGAGGCCTCATCTCAACAGCTTACAGACTGACTTTGCATTTGGCTTGTTAACTTCCCAACCCTAGAAGGGAGGGAAAAATAAAGTAAGACGAAATCAGGGAGGGAGAGTTAAGAAACAGACTGAGGGTTGCTGGAGAGGAGGTGGCAGGGGGAGGAGGTAACTAGGTGATGGGCATTAAGAAGGACACGTAATCCAAAGAGCACTGGGTGTTATGTGCAACTGATGGAATCACTGAACTCGACCTGTGAAACTAACAATATACTATTTGTTAACTAACTTGATTTTAAAGGAAATTAAAAAAAATCTTCCTATCCCTTTTGTATCTTCTTATGTAACTTTTGTTTTTTAATTTACTTAAGCAGTCTCTACCCCCAACATGGGGCTCAAACTCATGACCCTGAGATCAAGAGTACATGCTCCTCTGACTGAGCCAGCCAGGCACCCCTTGTTGTATGACTTTGTACTGTGTTTTGCTTTGTGTGATGTGTAAGAAGCCAAGTTAAACATGTAGTGGAATGTCATTGAGTTTGGAATCCTGAAACTGCTTTGCAGTTTTGTTATGTTAACCTCGCTTTATGATTGAATAAAGCTGACATTGATACAACTCATGTGTGTGCCTTCATAGCATGCTCATGACAGAAACAAATAAACAAACAACAATAACCACAACGATTGGGAGGATAATATCAAAATCTAGAGTGTTTACAGTATATAACAGCATCTAAAATGGTAGTTTAAATCAAAAGTTATGAGAAAGGAAAAGAAACAAGAAAGTGTAACCCTAATCAGGAAAAAAGAAGCAATTAGAGACTGTGAGTTAGACCAGATGTTGAAATTTAGAAAATAAAGATTTCAAAGGCGCTATTATAATTATGTTCAAAGAATTAAGGGAAACAAGTTTAAAGACTGAAAGAACAGCATGATGACACTTGCTGAGTAAATAGAGATATTGATAAAGAGATTAAAAACCATGAAAAGAGAAACCAAGTAGAAATTCTGGATTTGAAGAATACAATAGCTAAGAATTTACTTAGAGGGGCTCATATCAAAAGGCAGAGATCATCAGACTGGAGAAATAAAGCAAGATCCAACTATCTGCTCTCTCTGTAAGAGACACAGGATAGATTCAAGACAAAAGTAGGTAGAAAATAAAGGATGAAAAAGTATACCATGTAAAAAGTAATGACTGGAGATCTGTCGTATTAGACAAAATACACATTAAGCCAAGAATATTACATGTGACAGGAAGATTTTACCTAATGATAAAAAGACCAATATGTCACGAATATATACCATTTACAAATGTGTACACACCTAACAATAGATACAAAATAAGTAAAGTAAACCCCCCCAAAATTGAAAGGAAAAATAGACAATTCAACAAATCATTGGAGAACTTAATTCTTAAATCTGAAAAGTTAATAGAACAACTGAGCAGAATATTGGAAAGGATACAGTAGATCTAATCAAATCTAAGAATCAACTTTATCTATCTCGAATTTATATCATCACTCTGCATCATGACAGGAGAATAAACATTCTTCTAAGATGCATATTGAACAAATTTTAAAATAGGCCATATTTTGGACCATGAGACAAATCTCAATAAATTAAAAAGCATTAAATCAAATGAAGACATTTGAGTCAACTTAGAAATCAACAAATGAAAAAATTGGGGAAATTGGCAAATATTTTAAAATTACATATATTTCTAAGTTACTTATGTATCAAATATTTAATCACAAGATAAATTTAAAATATTTTTATCTGAACAAGAGTGAAATATAACATAATCAAATTAGATAGATGCATTTATTTTATTTTATTATTTTTTAAAGATTTTATTTATTTATTTATCTGACAGAGAGATCACAAGTAGGCAGAGAAGTAGGCAGAGAGAGAGAGGAGGAAGCAGGCTCCCTGTGGAGCAGAGAGCCTGATGCAGGACTCGATCCCAGGACTCTGAGATCATGACCTGAGCTGAAGGCAGAGGCTTAACCTTCTGAGCCACCCAGGCGCCCCAATAGTTGCATTTAAATCAATGTTTAGAGGAAAATTTATAACTTGAGTCACCTATATTTAAAAAGAGAAAAATTCTAAAATCAATGATTAAACTTGTACCTTAACAAACTAAATAAAGATCAACTTAACCCAAAGCAGGCAGAAGGAATGAAATAGTACAGACTAGAATGTAATAGAACAATGAAATAGAACACAGAAAAACGATAGAGATAATTAATAAAGTCAAAATTGGTAATGAAGAGAAAAACAGAACTGAGAAACTTTAACTATAGTGACCAAGAAAATAAATGACTGAAGGCACAAACTAACAAAATTAGGAAGGAAGGAGGGTGTACTATAAAACCTTCAGAAGGAAAGAAGAATGCTTTGTGAACCATTTGTGTTTTTGTGTGTGTGGCAGTTCTAAGTTATTAGTTTTTAAAATCAGTACTTTTTAATGGAAACAACCTGACCAAAAAACTGTCACAGAATTTTGAGACTCAGTAAAACAAAAGTTTAATGAGAAAAAAAAAGAGGGACATCACAAACTTATGGAAATTAAATGAATTAGAAAATTATGAATGTACATATGGACTTTGGTAAAACGCAAAAATTTCTAAAAGAACCCAGAAATTAGTAAAATTCTAAGTCAAGAAGAAATAGAAAATCTGAATAGATACATAATAAATAAAAATTGACTTAGTAGTGAAAATATTCCTACAAATAAAATACCATGTCCAGTTAGTTTCACTGGTGGATTATATCAAATATTTAAAGAAAAGGCAGTTTTTTATAAGCTTTACATTAGAACTCATTCAATTTATTAATAGATAAAGGGTAAAATTATAATGTCATCTCATGAGACACAGAAAAGGAGTTTGACAAAATCCAACTACCATTTACATAAATACTCTCAGCAAACTTCCAATAAAAGGGTACTTCCTCAACCAGGTAAGAGGCATCTGCAAAAAACCTACAACTAACATCATATTTAATGGGGAAAGACTAAACTTTTTTCTCCCAAGCTCAGGAACACAAATGTTCATTCTTTCCACTTTTATTCAACATTTAAAGAGGTTTTAGGCAGTGTGTTAAGTCAGGAGTGAGCTAACTATATCCCATGAAGCCAATATGGTCTGCCACTGTGTTTGTAATTTTTTTTTTTTTTTTTGGTAGCTCAGTTGATCCCTGTTATTTACGTATTGTTTATAGCTGCCTTCTTGCTACAACAGAGTTGAGGTTGTGATAGAGAATGTGCAACTGTCTGAACCTAAAATATTTACTATCTGATCCTTTGTAGAAAAAGTTGGCTGACTCTCAAGGGAAGAAACATTGGAAGATGGATGGCTAAAGGCATTTATGTTGGAAAGGAAGAAATAAAACTGTCTTTATTGTCAAGTATGTGGGTGTAAATGAAAATGCCTTGATGCTCCTGGTGGCTTAGTAGTTAAGCCTTTGCCTTAGGCTCAAATCATGATCCCAGGGTCCTGGGACTGAGCTTCACATAGGGACTCCTTGCTCAGTGGGGAGCTTGCTTCTCCCTCTGCCCCTCCCCCTGCTTGTGTTCCCTCTCTCACTGTCAGTCAAGTAAATAAATAAAATCTTAAAAAAAAAATCCCCAAAATAAGTAGAACTAAATAGCATGTTTAGGAAGGTCTCAGGATGTAAGATCAATATTAAAAATCAAGTGTATTTTATTTAGTAACAAACATAAGATAGTACTAACAAACAAAGATTCTTGAGAACATCATTTTGCCACGTTTTGGTGTTAGGCTCCATCCTTCAACAGTAGCTCCCTTGATCCTTGTTGCTTAAGCTCTTATGGTTGTACAAAATCCCTAATTCTTAAATTAAACCCTCACAGAAAGAATTCATAGAATGAATTACTATTATTTTAATCAAATTCTGATGGATACTGTAAGAAATTTGGATTTAGAATACCAAATACAATGGGGAAACTTTAAAGAGTTTATGAATAATATGGTTCATGTTTTTGTAATATTACTCTTTTTATAGCCAATTGAGATCCCTCAATTCTAAAGCTTTACTGGTACGCAATCTCTGTTTCTGACTAGGTATTTGCTCAGTCTTTATCTTTGGACACAGATTCTAACTCAATGATTTTGGCATCTTGAGTATTCTCTCTATCTTGGATAGAGACCTGAATTCCAAATTCATTTCAACTGATTAACACTGTATTTGATTTTAGTTTCTTGTCTGAACATCACACAGCTTACTTTTTTCTGGCCTACCTCCTCAATGAATTCTGTCTACCATGCCTTGTTATCACTGCTAATATGCACAGTGTTATGAAATAGCAGTACTGTGTTTTTAGAAGACTTAGTTCTTTGGGGCCTGGTTGAAACAAAACAAAATTTGTTGACGGAAACGGAATTATTTCTTATAAGCAATGATTTTTATGACAGTATACTATTTTATCTCAGGTATTACTATTACTCTACTTGTCAATAATCAATATTAATGTCATAAGAATGCTGGTTCTAAAGTCTGATTACCTTCCAGGTCACTTTGATGAGTCGAAGAATCTTTACTCAGGTAAACATTGAGTTTACCTGATATTTTTTCAGAAAAAAAATTAGTTTTTACCAGAATTAGTGAGAAGAATGATAGTGGCTTGCCTGATAGGCAAAGATACAGTCTACTAAAGGGAAAAGATATTTGCAAATGATACATTCAAAAAAGACTTTATATCCAAAATACATTTAAAAATGTATACAACTCAACACCAAAAATATCTGATTAAAAATGAGCAGAGGGGCACCTGGGTGGCTCCGTGGGTTAAAGCCTCTGCCTTCGGCTCAGGTCATGATCCCAGGGTCCTGGGATGGAGCCCTGCATGGGGGGAGGGTGGTCTCTGCTCAGCAGAGAACCTGCTCCCTCCCCTGCCCCGCCTTCCTCTCTTCCTCTACTTGTGATCTCTGTCTGTCAAGTAAATAAAATCTTAAAAAAATGGGCAGAGTACCCAAATAGACACTTTTCCAGACATATAGATGGCCATCAGACACATGAGAAGATGCTCAACATCACTAATCTTCATGGAAATGCAAAACAAAACCACAATAAGGTATCACTTCACACCTGTCAGAATGTCTCATATCAAAAAGAAAAGAAATAACAGGTATTGGTGAGGAAGTGAAGAAAAGTGAAACTGTGCCTGTTGGTGGGAATGCAAATCAGTACAGCACTATGAAAAAGAGTATAGCGGTTCCTCAAAAAATTAAAAATAGAAATATCATACAATTTAGTAATTCCACTACTGGGTATTTACCCAAAGAAAACACTAATGCAAAAAGATATATTCATCCCTATGTTTATTGCAGTATTATTTATAATAGCCAAGATACAGAAGCAACTTAAGTGTCCATTGATAGATAAATGGATACACACACACACACACACACACACACACACACCACAGAATATTACTCATCCACAAAAAATGAGATCTTGCCATTTGTGACAACATGGATGAACTTAGTAGATATTATGCAAAGTGAAATGAATCAAAGACAAATACCATGTAATATCACTTATATGTGGAATTTAATAACAAAACAAATAAATGAACAAACAAATAAAACTCAGGAACAGGATCATAAATACAATGAGCAAACTGGTGGTTGCCACAGGGGAAAGGTTTGGGGGGATGGATGAAATAGGTGAAGGTGACTGAAAGGTACAAACTTCCAGCTGTAAAATAAGTAAGTCACAGAGATGAACAGTAGAACTTAGGTAACGGTAACATGGTCAGTAATATTGTAATAATGTGGTATGGTGACAGATGATAACTATACTTAGGGTGTAGTTAGCATAGCATAATGTACAGAATTGTTGAATCATTATGCTGTACACTGGAAACTAATGTTGTATGTCAACTATACTTTAATAAAAAAGAAGTAAAAAAAATCCAACAGAAAAAAATAAAAGTAAAACAAATAAAAATTCTGATGCACAAGACTTGTGTGTATGTATTAACAGGTGTTATCAACTGAATATTGTTTCTCCCCAAATTCACATGTTCAACCCTACCACCACATATGGTGGTATTTTGAGATGAGACATTTGGGAATTGATTAGGTCATGAGGGTGGAGCCTTAATTAATAGGATTAGTGCCTTCATAAAAAATACCCCATAGACCTCCCTTGCCCCTTCCATCTTATATGAATATAGCAAGAAGACAGCTATCTGTGAGCCAGGTGGGGGCTCTCTCCACACCTTAAATCTGTCTTGATCTTGCACCAGAACTGCAAGAAATAAGTTTCTGTGGTTTATACGGGGCCCAGTCTATGGTACTCTTTTATAGCAGTCCAAATCCAGTAAGACACAAGGTATAGAAGGGAATTTAAGATCATCATTTGGATAATTTGTTATCAATTCTTGGATGCAGTAAAATTTCATTTTATACAATACCATTCGGGATGGGCAGAATTCTAAGGTTGCCCCTTAAGATTCTGGCACCATGTGCACACACACCTTTTCCCAGTTATTTAATTAAACAAGAATCTAGGTACTGCTATTAAAAGATTTGCAGATTCAGTTAAGGTCCCAAATGAGTTGACCTTGGGATAGGGAGATTATCCAGGTGAGACATATTTACTCTAACGAGCTCTTTAAAAGCAGCGATTTTTCTCTGGCTGGTCAGAGAGTTCAGAGACACAAAGCAGGAGAAAGATTTGACATGCCTTTTCTAACTGACGATGAAGGCTGGATGGCAAAACATGTGGGCCGCCTTCAGAAGCGAAGGGTGTTCATTCTGGCTGATAGCGAGCAAGGCAACAAGACCTCAGGTCTATCTTAGCAAGAAGGTGAATTCTACTACTTCCAAGGGTGAGTATGGAATTGGCTTTTTCCCAGATACTCCTAACAAGAAATCAGCTTGGCTTATACCTTGCTTTAGCCGTGTGATTTTTTTTTTTTAAAGATTTTATTTATTTGACAGAGAGAGATCACAAGCAGAGAGAGAGAGAGAGAGAGAGGAGGAAGCCGGCTCCCCGCCTAGCAGAGAGCCCGATGTGGGACTCGATCCCAGGACCTTTAGATCATGACCCGAGCTGAAGGCAGAGGCCTAACCCACTGAGCTACCCAGGCAGCCAGAGCCGTGTGATATTTTGAGCAGGGAACCGAACTATGCTGGTTTGGCCTTCGAACCTACACAACTGTAGGTCCATAAATGGGGGCTGTCCTAGGCCTCTGAGTTTGTAATCATTTCTTTCGTGGCAATTAAAAACTAACAGGTCATTTAATTGGGTTAATTATTTCTTTTCCCTTTTTCAGGGCCATGTATGAAATAATTTCATGATATTTATGAGCCTTCGTGAAACTTTAAAATGTTCTCTAGTTCACTAATTAAGGGCAAATAAGGAAATATAAGCACATTTTCTATCTCAACATCTTCTTCAGGGCTTTCCATTGGCATTTTGTTTCCTGTGAAATCTATTTTAATGAAATATCCTTGGTACCAATTCTGAAACATACTGTAGTCAAAGCTTAATGTGTAGACTCAAAATATTTGGTTATTTATGAGAGAAGGATTATATTTATCAGAACAGGAAATTCTCTATCTGCTCTAAAAATAATGGTCAGAACTTCACTCTTCTTATGGATATGACAACATCCATTTCCTGTATATCCATCTACTATAACTTACCTCACTAGGGTGCATAACACTGATTATTCAGCCGTGGTGTATGTTAGTGACATTGGCAGTCCTTACTCATGATGACTGATCTGAGTCATAAACCCATGACTGATGAAGAGCGCTGCCAGTGAGTTTTGCGTGGATCCATAAAGCCTGTAGTGATTGCCAAACACGTTTTTGATTTAAATTTGGAGATGATTCATTTGAGTTAGTGCATAACTACCAATGACTCTCAGAGAGGAGAACGCTAGCTCAGAAAAGTACAGGACTGTCTGTAATCTAATTTAGTCTCAATCAAAGCAATGATTCAAGTTTAGTCTCAATCCAGAAAAACCTCCAAATATTAGAACTCATTTCCAGCACCATGTAGTTTTGGTTTCCTGGGCAGATTTTTACAGCAAATTGCTTATGACCTTGAACAAGTTTTTAAGTCTCTTTTCTTCTAAAATAATAACAAAATTGGAATATCTGAAGCTCTCTCCTGAGGTGTTCTGGGAATTAAATTTTTTTAGCCAGCATTGAGGGACTCAGAGGGATGGAATAGAAAGCCAAATCATCACAAATGACAAGATGAATTGCTCACTAAATATTTTTTACTTACATAAAATAAACATTTTTTTTTTTTACTCCAAGTGTTAATCAGGGCTAAGAAGGAAAATTCTTCTTAAGATTTTATTTATTTATTTGAGCGCTGGAGAGAGAACACAAGTAGGCAGAGCAGCAGGCAGAGGGAGAGGGAGAAGCAAGCTCTTTGCTGACAGGGAGCCTGATGCGGGCCTCGATCCCAGGAGCCTGGGATCATGACCTGAGCTGGAGGTCAACTGAGCCACCCAGGCGCCCCAAAGAAGGAAAATTCTTGACAATAAATGGTGAGGTTATCTCTCACAGTGACTAGAATGAAGATACTACAATACTAAGAGAGTAATGAGAATTTCATAGCCCAGTAAGATATTTCAAAACTTTTGTTACAAAATAAAACAAGCCTAAAATTTTCAAGTAGAGGAATAATATAATGAACTTCACTCACTCCTAAGCCAACCTCAAATAAAAACCAACTCATTTCAGATCTTCCTGGGATAATGTTATCATTCCAGATTATTTTGGGAAGAAAATTCCTACCTCATATTATTTTATCTGAGTCCAAATATTCAGGTAAAAAACAGTGAATTCTAATGATTTCCAAATGGGGTTCAACCTAAAAAAAGTATTTGTTAATCATTAGTCACTCAAACCAATAAAAACCAATAAAAATAAAAAATGGGTTAAAAAAACAGTACAGAGATAGGAGTTTCTTTTGAAATGCAGGAAATAATCAAGTAGGCAGCCCTGCATTGTCTTGATGTTACAATGTAGAGTTGCAGAAGGCACACTACTCAAGAAACTTCAAATTCTCAGGGCAGAAGGTAACATCTATTCCAACTATAGCCAGAAAAAAATTGCAATGACTTGAGTAAATTTTAAGAAGACTTTTAACTATGTGAAGTCTTAATTTTAGCATTTACTTTTGGACTGTACCTGTTTGCTTGCTTGTGAACATCCCTTACCTAATTTTAGCAAGACTCTGACTTATGGCATTTTTAGAACTCTTAGTCTTAAATGCATCCAATGTATGTAGACAGTAAGAACTGCCCACTTACTATGTTGCATTGAAAATGTTTTCATAACAAATTTGGCGGTGACTTTTCTTTTTTTATTTTTAAGATTTTATTTATTTGACAGAGAGAGATCACAAGTAGGCAGAGAGGCAGGCAGAGAGAGAGAGGGGAGGAAACAGGTTCCCCGCGGAGCAGAGAGCCCGATGTGGGGCTCGATCCCAGGACCTTGGGATCATGACCTGAACTGAAGGCAGAGGCTTTAACCCACTGAGCCACCCAGGTGCCCCTGACTTTTCTATTCTTAATAGAACATATTTGACAATGTTTTTTCTTGAAAAATTAGTTACTGAAGTTTTATGTGCTTAAATATGCTCTATCTTGAAGTCAGTTTATTCTTTCCAAATGTAAGGACCTTAGTAAGATTTCCAAAATATGAGCTCAAAGTGATAGGCATTAATTAAGATTTTTATGGAAAGAAGACTAGTGTAGAGGACCCTGCTGTCTCATGAAATAAATGACAAAATAGCATTTAAATGAGAAGACAGATCATGGCCAAAATTGAACTAGTTAGATCACATGAAATTGGAATTTATGACACGTGAGTGCAGGAGTAAAACTTTCTTTACTCTTACTCTTCTGTTATAGTTCCACTTACTGCACGGGAGGAAGTCAGAGCAGCCAACCCACAATCTGTCCTCACATGCGTATGGAGAGGGAGATCTTGTGGGGAGGAGAAAAGAATCAGGTGACCCAGTCTAATCTCAAATGGACTTCTGAATAAATACACTCATGTATTTTTATCTCTGAAATGCCCGTAGCAGAATGTCTCTAGGTGAGGATTAGCTATTGTAAGTAGAACCCAGAGGTTAAGGTATGGTTCCCTGTGAGAACTTCACAAAGGCTTTTCAACACTCTGGAGTGCAAAATAGACGTAGTTTATAACCCAAACACTTTCTGCTGTGTGAGGAACTCCCTGAACTACTTTCATTTTGCTCTAGATGGGAAGAAAAGACCTGGGGAGCTGCCTTTGATGATTTAGGCTTCTGTTTATTTTAACTGAACCTCTTGATTTCATGTCTATTTGAAATTATTTAGTAAAGCATGCTATTGGATAGGATCTCTGATTAATAATGTGTTTGACGTGACAACCCAATATACGTGTTAGTTCATTTCTCTCAGGAGTGGGGCAAGACATGCAAATGTGTGTGAAAGAATTCAGTTTATCCATTTAAGTCAATTAGTAGCTTAAAATGCAGTCCCTTTCAG
Organism: Enhydra lutris kenyoni; assembly: GCF_002288905.1. NCBI lineage: Eukaryota > Metazoa > Chordata > Mammalia > Carnivora > Mustelidae > Enhydra > Enhydra lutris. The sequence goes on along the minus strand of NW_019154088.1, from coordinate 27,836,326 downwards.
GTTAACTCAATATCTGTTTCAGTAAAAAACCTTTTGGGTATCCTTCTCTCTTCCCAGTTCTTCCTGGAGAACATCTCTCTCCTGCCTTCTGTCTGGTTCTTATAGCATCCAATGAGTTACATGTTCTGTTCTCCCTTTGGGTAGAAGCCTGTGCTCTCCTCCCTGTGATTGGTTTCTCATGTTCTGCTCTCTTTTCATTGCCAAGAAACGGTCCTGATTTCCCCTGACTCCCTTCCACTCATAGAAGCTTGGTTCACAAAAGGAAAGTAAAGAACAATTTTCAGGTTATTATATATGACATGTATCAATGGTATGCTGCTTCCTATGCAGAGGGTTCAATCTTAAAAATAAGTATAGCAATGCATGAGCACCATCAGGTCATGGACTAGAGATCATGGTCAAATCCTTTGCATGTGCTGGGTAAGGAAGGGACAGAATAATCTCCAACCTTTTCATATATGAAAGGAAGAGATCAACATATTGCCATTGCCTCTCAGAATGCCAATCAGATTGTCAGTCTTCTCATTCTTTTCTCTCTAAAGCCTAGAGACCCAATCATGTGTGTATATCCAATATTATCTGAGCACTGGTTCAAGTGAAAAGATATTTATTTGGTGGAGCATAACTAGACTAAGACATTCCCCCTTTAAATGATAACTCATGATTATGGGTTTATTTCTTGGCTATCTCTCTATCTTGTTTTATTGATCTATATGTCTATTTTTGTGCTAGTATCTAACTCAGTTACTGGAGCTTTGTAGTATGTCTTGAAGTCTGAGATTGTGATACCTCCAGCTTTGTTATTTTTTTCTCAAGAAGAATTATTAGGGCTATTTGGGGTCTTTTATAGTTCCATGCAAATTTTAGGATTGTTTTAGATCTGTGAAAGCTGTTATTGATGTTTTGATAGGGATTGCATTTAACCTGTAGATTTTTTTGGGGTCATATAGACCTATTAATAATATGTATTCTTTCAGTCTACAAGCATGGAATATCTTCCCATTTATTTGTGTCATCTTCAATTTCTTTCAACAATATCTTGCAGTTTTTAGAGGACAGGTCTTTCTTCTTGTTGGTTAAATTTATTCCTATCTATTTTATTCTTTTTGATGCAATTGTAAATGGGATTGTTTGCTTAATTTCTTTCTCTGCTAGTTTGTTATCAATTTATGGAAACACAACAGACTACTACATATTGGTTTTCTATCCTGCTACTTTACTGAATTCACTTATTTCTTTTCTTTTTTTTTTTTTAAAGATTTTATTTATTTATTTGTCAGAGAGAGAGAGGGAGAGAGAGCGAGCACAGGCAGACAGAATGGCAGGCAGAGGCAGAGGGAGAAGCAGGTTCCCTGACGAGCAAGGAGCCGATGTGGGACTCGATCCCAGGACGCTGGGATCATGACCTGAGCCGAAGGCAGCTGCTTAACCAACTGAGCCACCCAGGCGTCCCTGAATTCACTTATTTCTAATAGTTTTTTTTAGTAAGTTTTTAGGGATTTCTATATATAGTATTATACTGTTTGCAGATAGGGACAGTTTTACTTGTAAATTTGGATGCCTTTTATTTCTTTTTCTTGCCTCATTAGCTAGCACTTCCAACACTGTGTTGAATAAAGTGGTGAGAGTGGACACCCTTGTTTTCTTCCTAATTTAGATCACTGAGTATGATGTTAGCTGAGAGTTTATTGTATATGGCCTCTAAGTGTTGAGATATGTTCCCTCTATATTTATGTTAATTTGGGGATGAGGTGTTTTAAAGGTATAAGAAAAATTTCTCTTGAGGCTCACACATTTTCCAAGTAGATATAAATAAAAGGAATGTATGGTATGCACTTTCCTTAGTTCAGTGAATGGCAATCTCACATGTAGTTACACAGGCCAGAAGAAACTGCTTTTCATTCTAAACATCAAATCCATCAATAAACCCTTTTGATTTTACCTTCTTAATATCTCATAAATCTTCCTCCTTTCATCAAAATCACTATAGGCCATCATTTTCATCTGACCTACTGAAATAGTCATTAAATTTATTTCCCTGTATACTCTGTCTCTCCTCCAATAAAGTCTTTGAAGTGCACTTATTGAACTTCTCTAAAGGCAAACTTCACCTCAACTTCTTGCTTAAAACCTGCCAGTGGTGTCTATTGCCTTTAGAATAAAGACAAAATTCTTTTTTTTTTTTTTAAGATTTTATTTATTTGACAGACAGAGATCACAAGTAGGCAGAGAGAGGAGGAAGCAGGCTCCTCTCTGAGCAGAGAGCCCAATGCGGGGCTCGATCTCGGGACCCTGGGATCATGACCTGATCTGAAGGCAGAGGCTTTAACCCACTGAGCCACCCAGGTGCCCCGACAAAATTCTTTTACATGTTGTACAAGGGCCAACAGGATATGGTCTCTATCCAGTTTTATCTAGCTATTGACAACTCCAAAATCTATTAACGCAGCCCCGATTTTCTTCATGAACTTCCAGAAAGATACCCGGTTGCCTACACATCTAAAACTGACTACCTCTGCTCTCCACAGATTTTAAGAATTTGGTAATTCTTTTCTTTAAAGGCAATTGGCCATTTTGTTTAGGCTGTCACTCTTTTGGGCATTAAGTTTCTCATAATATTTCTTTCTTATTCTTTTAATATATCCAAGTTTGGTATCTTATAAAAGTCATTCTTAAAATGACTTTTGCTCATCTTTCAGGAATGTTTATGGTTGAAAATTGGTAATCGCATTGCAGAAATGATAGACTGCAAAATATGATCAATGTTTACCTACAGATAGTTAGATTACAAGTAATTTTCATTTTCTCCTCTTTGCATACCTATGTTTTCTAAATTTACTGTAATAGGCATGTTTTGTTTCTGTAATAAAAATGAAAACAAGAACAACTCTTTAAATACTCTTTAGAGTATTGGTAATAGAATTAACTAGTAACGCCAACTCTTGGGGGATAGTAGTTGTAAAAACTGTACAAAAAATTATAGGAGCACTGGAAAACATTTTAAATTATATAAAAGTTGGAGAAGATTTTACTCTTGAAAAAATTTTAACTGTACAGGGTAAAAATTGAGCATTTGTACTTATTTTTTCTGTATGTTCTCTTCAACCACTATGTCTATGGCAGCAGAAAAACTACATGTTTATGGGTAGAGATGATAACAAAACAAAGCAAAGCAAAAACACAAAAAAACAGGTCAGGGCTGGAAGGAAGGCTAATTTTAAGAGGGAAATCCCGTGAGAATTACAGAACGGATGATACCCAAAATCCAGTGTATACTGCTGAAATCTCGGATACTAAACTGCGCATGTTCAGAGAAGAACCTAGAGGGACTACCCCGGAACAAGTAGAGATTGGAGAAGAAACTAAGCTTTGAAAGACAGAGTAGCACTGCATCAGACTTGTGTTTGCTGCTATTTTAACTGAGTATATTTCCCAAACTATTCACAGCTTGGTGGCAGGCAGCTGAAGCATAATGAGCTTGAGACATCAGAGGGCAGAACCTGAAACTGGAAAAACATCTGAAACTCAAGGGGAATCACTTAAGCCATGTGATCCTAGTGACAGTGAACCCTCAAATCTATGTCTACACTCTGCTCAAGTAGTTGGCTTGGCAAATTGCTCAACTAGCAGATGCTGGGGACTCTCTCAAGCTAAAAAATGTAAATTTGGGAATTTGTAAAATCAAGCAGAGATATCACCTGTGGCAAAATGCACGAGGACAAGTTAACATTTTGAATCTGGAATAGGTAATTGTGTATTAGAACAATAACAAAATTACAGGGAACAAAGGAAGCGACAAAAAACAGTCCTTAGTAGACTACAGATTGCAATATCTACATGGTCATTTTCAACTAAAAATTACTAGACCTGCCAAAAAAATGGGAAAAAGTGACCTATGCTTAGGGGTCAAAAAAGCAATCAGTAGAAGCTGACTTTTAATGGGTCCAGAAACTAGATTTAGCAAATAAGATATCAAAACAGTTATTATGAATGTGTTCAAAAAATTAATGGCAAATATGCTCAAATAATAAAGGAAAAACTGATCTTCTGAGTGAAGTTAAGGAAATTATCAACATAGAAGCAGAAACAATTGAAAAAATATTCTAGACTTATAAAGTACAATAATCAAAAGGAAAAATTGATAGTTCAACATTTGAAGGTGGTAGAAAAAATATTGGTAAACTTGACCTTAGATCAATAAAAATTACCTAATGTGAATAACAGAAGAAGAAAGTTTATTAAAAAAAAAAAACAACAACCAAACTAAGCAGAACCTTAGGGAGCTACAGAACAATATCCAACAGTCCAATGTATGTATAATGTATGTTCTAGAAGGGAAAGAGGGAGACTGAGAGTCTCAGGAGGAAGGAGACAGAGTCTCAAGTCTTCAAGAGAATCTTAATTTTATAATAGCCCAAATCTTCCAGATTCGTGGGGAAAAGTATGAAAATGAAGATTCAAGAATTTTTAATAAAACTCAAGGAAGATAAAAACAAAATCCCAGTTAGTCATGTTTTAGTCAAACTACTGAAAGTCAATGATTAAGAAAAACATCGAAAGCATCTAGAAAAGTATAACAAATTACACGCGAGAGAATAGCAGTACCATTAATGATTGACTTCTTATCAGTAACCAAAGTCCATAAGATATTGGAAAGACATATTCAAACTGTCAAAATTGTCCATTAATAATTTTATATCCATTGAATCTAGTGTACCTGCTTTAAATTTCTAAAGGAAGTGCTTTAGACTGAAGGGAAAGGACACAGATGGTAATTCAGATCTATAAGAAGGAATGAAGTCCACAGGAAATAATATATTGGTAAATATAAAAGATTTAATTTTTCTTTTTCTCTCTTAAGTATTTTAAAAGGTGTGCGGTGGCTCGGAGCTAAAGTTATAACTGAATATTGGGTTTATAAAATATAGACAAAGTAGATGTAATATGTATGACAACAATAACACAAGGAATGTAGGATATCTGTAGAAATATTGCTCTAAGCTTCCAATATTTTTTTTTAAGATTTTATTTATTTATTTGACAGAGATCACAACTAGGCAGAGAGGCAGACAGATAGAGAGAGAGGTGGAAGCAGGCTCCCCGAAGAGCACAGAGCCCGATGCGGGGCTCGATCCCAGGACACTAGGACCATGACCTGAGCCGAAGGCAGAGGCCTTAACCCACTGAACCACCCAGGTGCCCCTAAGTTTCCAATATTTAACTCTAAAAAGTTTGCACTAAATTAAAGACGAATGTTGCAATGCCCTGCAAACACTAAAAGAAAATGCAAAGAGTTAGGCCTCATAGGCCAAGAGAGAAAATGGTATACTCAGAATAATTTAACATAAAATAAGGCAGGAAAGGCGAAAGATTAAAAAGAAGTAGGTAGCAAATAGAAAAACAGCGAAATGGCAGATCTAAATAACAGCCATCTCGGTAACACCTTCAACACACAGTACTGTATGGTGACTAACATAACATAAAACATACAAAAAACACCTTCAGGTAAAATGGGCAAAAAACTCTAATCAAAAGATCGATTTTTTCCTCTAATGGATTAGGACACAGCTATAAAAAAAGAATGTGCTCTCATCATTTGCAACAGCATACAGGGTTGTAGAGGGGGTTGGGCCAAGTGAAATAAATCAGAGAAAGACAACTACTGTATGATTTCACTTATATGTTGAATCTAAAAACAAAAAAAAACCAAAAAAAACGAAAAGCAGACACAGACCTATAAATGCAGAGAACAAATTGATGGTTGCCAGAGGGGATGGGGGACTGGATAAAGAGACTTTTTCAGAGTGGGCAAGAAAACAAGAACCAGAAGCAGCTGGGTATTGTCTGCAAGAGATGCAGCTGGACACAAAGACAGAGATAGGGTGAATCTACAAGGTAGACAAAATATATACTATGCAAATGATAAGACTGGGAAAGCTGGAATAGCTATATTAATGTAAGAAAAGACTTCAAGACAAGAAGGGTTGATTACAAGAGACAAGAAGGCACATTTCCTAATGATAATTCTGTTTATATATTGATGAATTATAATAATTTATAAATGTATATGTACTTAATAACAACTTCAAAAAACATGAATCAAAAACTGACATTGATAGGTGATAGGGATTAAGGAGGGCACATGTTATGAGCACCAGGTGATGTATGGAAGGACTGAATCCGTATATTGTATCCCCAAAACAATCTTTATGGTAAGAATGGAAATCAGGTTGTGTAAGTATTCCAAATTTGTTCTTTTTCAGAATTGTTTTGGCTATTCTAGTTCCTTTGTCTTCACATAAAGATTTTAGAAATAACTTGTCTATTAGAAAAAAAGAACGTTAAAATTTTAATTGAAATTAAAATATATATTATATATTTAATATGAAATTATGCTGTATATGAGCTGGGGGATAATTGCCATATTAACACTGTTGAGTTTTTAAATCCAGAAACCTAGTATAATTGTTCCACTAATTTAAGTATTATTTGATTTCTTTAATTAGTCCTTTATAATTTTATGCATAAAGATTTGCACATATTTTGTAAAATGTGTACCTGTGTTATATTTGGTGCCAGTGCAAATTTCAATTTTTATCTCTATTTCTATTTGTTCATTGCTACTATATAAACAAAATTGTTCTGTTCACACTGGTTTTGTATCCTCCTGCAACCATGATGAACTTGGTTTTAAGCACTTTTTTTTTTGAGATTCATTAAGGAGGGCACATGATGGGATGAGCACTGGGTGTTAAATTTAATTGACAAATAACTGAACTCTACATCTGAAACTAATGATACATTGTACATTAATTAATTGAATTAAAATAAGATGCAAAAATAAAAAAAATTCTTTGGAGTTTTCTAGGTAGACGATTTTGTTTTCTGAGAATAGGGACAGTTGTATTTTTTCTTTTCTAATCTGTGTCTTTTTCATCCAGTTTTATTGAGCTGAGTAGGACAACCAGTAAGATGTTGACTAGGAGTAGTGAAAACAGAAATCCCTGTCTGGTTCCCAGTTATAGGGAAGGAAAGTATTTAGTCTTTCACCATTAAGTATAGTTTGAGCTGTAGTTTTTGTTTTTGTTTTTTAAGATTTTATTTATTTATTTGACAGAGGCACAGTGAGAGAGGGAACACAAGCAAGGGGAGTGGGAGAGGGAGAAGCAGCTTACTGGGGAGCAGGGAGCCCAATTCCTGGGAGGGGGGTAAAGGGGGGGGATCCCAGGATCCTGGGATCATGACTTGAACCTGAAGGGAGACACATAATGACTGAGCCACCCATGCCCCTGAGCTGTAGTTTTTTGGTAGGTGTGCTTTATCCACTGGATGATGTTCCTTTCTATTACCAGTTTAAAGTTTTATCATGAAGGGGTGTTGAATTTGTCAAAAGATTTTTCTTCCTCTATTGAGATAATAAACAGGGTTCTTATTCTGTTGATATGGTGAATTACAGTTGATCCTCATTATTTATAGATTCTCTGTTTGTGAATTTGCCTACATGCTAAAATTTATCTCTAACCCCCAAATCAACATTCATGGTGCTTTTACAACATTTGCAGACATGCACAGAACAGCAAAAAAATTTGAGTCCCTAGCGTGCACAGTCCCAGCAGAGGTCAAACAAGGTGATGGTTTGCTTTCCTGTTTCAGTTCTGGTACTGTAAACAAGCAACATTTTCATGGTCTGCTTATTTTCAAGTTACTCACATTTTTGTGTTTTTTTTGTTGTTGTTGTTGGTGATTTTACTGTTTAAAATACCCTCCCCCGTATACTGCTGAAATGCTGTGCAGTGTTCCTAAGTGACAGGACTTACAGAAGGAACACATGTGGGAGATAAAGCTTTGTTCAGGGAGGAAGGATACTGCTATTGGTCAGGGAGTTCAGTGTCAATCGGTGAACAATATGTATTAAGTAAGGTGTCATAAAACAGAAACACACTAAAACAAGGTATTATATTGATCAGTTGACGAAAATTCACTAATAAAACCATGTGGCCTGCAGCTTACTTTGTTGGAGAGTTTTCCAGTATAAATTCAATTTCTTTAATAAATTTAGGAATAGTTAATTTATCTAATTCTTCAGTTGAGATTTTGGAGTTTGGATCTTTCAGAGAATTTTACTATTTTGTCTAAGTTGTTAATTTTATGGGTGAGGAGTTTTTGTAGTGTTCTTATTAACCTGTTGTGATATTGTTTCTTTAATTTTTGATGTTCATAATGTATTCTCTCTCCCTCCCTCTCTTCCTTCCTTCTTTCCTCTCTCTCTCTTTTTCTTTTCTTTTCTCTTTCTTTCTTTCTCTCTCCCTCTCTTCCTCTTTCTTTTTTTTTTTTTTTAAGATTTTATTTATTCATTTGACAGACAGAGATCACAAGTAGGCAGAGAGGCAGGCAGAAAGAGAGAGGGAAAGCACACTCCCTGCTGAGTAGAGAGCCCGATGCGGGGCTTGATCCCAGGACCGTGGGATCATGACCTGAGCCGAAAGCAGAGGCTTTAACCCACTGAGCCACCCAGGCGCCCCTCTTTCTCTCTCTCTTTCTTTCTTTCTCTTTTTGGTTTGCCTGCCTAGAGGTTTACCAGTTTTACTGTTCTTCCCCCAATTAAGGAACAAGTGTTTTATGTATTTTTTCCACCTTTTGTTGCTGTCATTTTCTTTGACTTCTGTTTTACTTATTTTCTCTCTTCTACTTGTTTGGGACTTAATTTTCTCTTTTATCCTCAAGTTTCTTAGAGTGGAAGCTTTAGAATATTGATTTGAGATTTTTTCTCTCTCATCTAAAATAAGCATTTAATGTATAAATTTCCCCCAAGCACTGCTTTAGCTTCTGGCATCACCTAACATATTTTCATTGTTATTTGGTGTAAACTATATTTAACTCTGTTATATCCATTTTGACCCTCCTGATCCATTAGAATTGTATTGATCTTCAAATATTTAGGGGATTTTCCAAATAATTTATTGGTATTGGTTCCTAATTTTAATCTATGATTGTTAGAAAACATAATTTGTTTAAATCCCTTTGTTGACATTTGGTTTTATATGGTCTGTCTTGGAAAGTGTTTCATATTCTTTTGAAAATAATTTTTTATTTTTATATTTATTATTTAGTGGAGTGTTCTATAAATGGCAAATAAGTCAAATTGATTTATGACATAGTTTAGATCTTCTCTGTCATTAACTGAATTTCTATTTATTTTTACTCTCAATTACTGAGAGAGGAATGTCAAAGTCAACTGTTAACTGTGAATTTTTCTAGTTTTCCTTTCAGTTTTTTCAGTTGTCTTAAGGGTTGTGAAGTTCTGTTGTTCCATAGGCACTTAAGACTTTTATTCCTTCTTGGATATTGATGTTATCTTACATAAATACAACCATTTCATCTTTATTTTGATTAGTTTTTCCTTGACCTATAGTTTCCCACACTTTTACCACAATGTGTTATTGATATGGTTGGATTGAAATCTACCATCCTCCTAACAATTTTCTATTAGTGTCATCTGATAATTGTATTGTTTTCTCTTTTATAACTTCTTTTGGATTGAGTAATCTTTGTAATTCCAGTTTTACTCCCTTACTGCTTTATTATCCATATCTCTTACATTTTTTGCAGAGATTGTCTTAAAATTTACAATATGTTATGTTTAATTGATCAGAATCTATCTTCAAATAATATTGAACCGCTTCATATGTACTTTAAGGATCACAAAAAGGGGATACTCTAAATTTTTTCCTTTGTTCTTTTGTGCTATTATTGTAGAACTTTATACTTCTACAGTAAAGTACATTCCTCATTAACAGTTTTTTTTTCTTTTAGCATTTTAGCATTTAAAGATGTCGCTATATTTTTTAAGTGGCTTATATTGTTCATGGTGATAAGTTTGCCATAATTCTTATCTTTGTCCCTGATCTATGTTATGCACCTTTAATCTTTGGCTTTTCCTCAACATATTCTCTTCTTTGCTTTTAAGGAGTTTGAATATGATATGTTGAAGTGTGTGTGTGTGTGTGTGTGTGTGTTGCATGTATCCTAATTTATGCCCAATGTTCATTAAGATTCTTGGATATGTGTTTTGGAAAACTGTCAGCCATTACTTCTTCAAATATTTACTTTTCCTTCTTCCCTATCTTCTTTTATGGTTCTAATGACCTAAATATCAGTCTGTTGATACCATCTCAGAGCTCTTAGATGTTTTCCTCTGATTTTTTTCTATTCTTTCCTGTTTTTTGCTTTGTTTTAGTTTTGAAGTAGGCACCACACTCAGTGTGGAGCCCAACATGGGGCTTATACTCATGACTCTGAGATTGATACCTGAGCTGAGAATGAAGATGGACACTTAACAGGCTGAGTCACCCAGGCACCCCTACTCTTTCCAGTTAATATTTCACTTTGAGTTATTTCTGTTGATATGCTGATCTGCGTTCAAGTTCACTGATTGTTTCCTGTGCTGATTTGAGTCTACTGATAAATCTGGCAAAGACATTCTTCATGTATGCTTCTATTTAAGTATGTTCAGTTACTTTACATTTTCTTTGTTATAGTTCTCATATTTAAGAAGTCTTGTTTTGTTGATTTATCTCTTGAAAGTAAATTTTTAAAATTTCCTGTTATGCCTTTAATTTTTTTGTTGATAACTGATACCTTGTATAAGATAATAGAGACTGAAGTGAATAGATTTTTATGTCTGGAAATGGGTCCACATTGTTAGGCCTCTGGATGGAGGGTTGAGCCAGTTTGTCAGGAATTGAACTGAGTTTGGTCTGTGATGTAGCTGTGGTTAACCTCTGTGTACCACAGGCTTCAAATTCCTTTAGAATTATCTTGAGTTTAATTTAAGGTGGGGGCTGGTTTGCCACATGGCTTTTCTTAATATTAGGTTTTTCTTCAGCTTTAGGTCTTTCCTTTGTACTTGTGTACCAGAGAGGGTCTGTCTTTATCTTCTTGCCCCTTTCCGAGCAGAAGAGTGGTGTCACTTGATGCTCCTTTAGTTTGGTGGTTGGCACCAGAAGAGGAAGACTTTCTCCTTTCTTCTTATGTAGGCACTATGTCCCTAGGGATTATTTTGTTTCCTTCCTTGAGATATATCATTGCCATTAAGAGACATTTTTAGTAGTACTCTGAAGCGCAATAAGATTTGCTGTCCTTCTACTAGCAGTTTAAGGCTTTTGTTCCATAAGGGAGATGGGGGTACAGGATCTGGGCAGAACATCATGCCTTTTTTTTTTTTTTTTAAATTCCCCAGTACTTTCACTTGTTTAAACTTTGATATCTATCTTGTTTTACTCAGCAGTGTGTTTGAAACCCTTCTATTTGTTTTGGGTACAGTTTGTTCATTATTATTGGTGAAGAGAATATCATTTATCACTTTACTTCTATTTTTTTATTCTACTGTTATTGGATGTTTGGGATGTTCCAGTTTGGTTCCATTGTGAATAGAGCTGCTATATATTCTTGTACGTGAGTTGGGTGAACTACATATTTTGTTTCTGTTGAGTATATTTATATTTATGAGATTAACTGTTGAATCATAAACCATGCATATAATTTGCTTTAGAAGACCCTGCCTAACAATTTTCAGAGTAATTATTACCAATACGTACTCCCACTAGTACTGTAAGCAAGTTTTCATTTCTCCAAATCCTTTCCAGCACTTGGAATTTTCTCTCCTTTTCATGTAGCCATTCTGGAGAATGTTAAATTATTTTAAATTTTATTCCCCTCATGACTAACAAAGTTTGCCACCTTTTTCACGTTGGACATATAATTAGCCTCTGTTTTGAGTTGTCTGAGTCCTTTATTCATATTTCCACAACTAGTATTTTGTTTGTATTTCATTGGTGCAGACCACAAAGATCAGATATGGACTATATATGTATGTTAACTGATTTAGGAATCTGCGTTGTAGTGGAGTGGCTGCGTTTTACTAAATGTGTGTGGTAGGATTGTGGATCACTTTATTTTAATTCCTATCTTTAATTTTTTTCTAAATGATTTATAGTACACATGTATCTGTATCTATATAACTTTAATCAGTAAAAATAGTTGAAAACTAAAAGTTAAGTCTTGTCATGGCATAAATCTTGTTTGATGATTAGTATACACTATAATTTTAATTCATGGTTTGACCCAATCAGCAAGATGGTAAAATCTGTCTAGTTATTTAGAACTTTCTTCTTTCTGCAGTGTTGGTGACGATATGAATAAATTAATGAATGGGAAAATCAATAAATGACCCAGAAAAATCTCCTTTTGTGATTAATGAATAATCTCTGTATTTACTATCCATTGGTGCTATTAAAATTTTTTTTTTTTTTTTGTGCTGCTAAATCACTAGCCTCAAGACTGTGTTGACCTACTTGTAAAGGCTAATATATAAGTTATGGAATTTTTGAAGGCATTATATGAAATCAGTTGTTTTCTTGGAAAGAAATATTCTTAGTGAGTTTTTCCTCATTAAGTTACATTAAGTACTACTACACTTTGAATAGATAAAGATTGATTTGTAATTTCTTTTTTAAAAAATATTTATTTGACCCAGAGAGAGAGAGTGTGAGTGAGAGCAAGAGAGAACAAGCAGGGGGTAGTGGCAGAGGGAGAGGGAGAAGCAGATTCCTGACTGAGCAGGGAGCCCACACAGGGCTCCATTCAGGAATTTGAGCTGAAGGCAGACCTGTAACTGAGAGCCACTCAGGCGCCCTGATCTGTAATTTTTAACTGATGGCTCATTGTTTTTATTATCTTTTGTCCATCTCACTCTATCTCCATTAGAGATGTGTTTTTGTCTTGTTTGGAATAGAATTTACTAGATTTCATGTTAGATGTTATTTAGAGTTTAAAAATAGTAAACTTTGAATGTCAGTTTTACAAAATATGAACGTCCTTTGCATTATTAAAAGGACAGGACTTATACCTTTATGTAGACTGTGATATGAATATCCTGTGATATTTAAGCAAATGCTTGATATATAATAGCTAATGTTTACTATAATGCTCTTCCCAAAGTCAATGGAAAAGAAAAATAAACCTCTGTTTTTATATTAGAATATGAAAGGCCATGAAAAAAGTGTTTGGATTTATTACTTATAAGTTATCTACATGCAACAGATACATAGCATCCCACCAAAACAATATCATCTGATTTAGTGACTGTTAGAACAGCTTAAAATATAATTCACTAAATAATGTGTCTGCAAACCCATTGGTTATAGACGTTGTGCTATGCAAAATGTAAGCCAACAGTAACTAATGCTCTTCAGAAGTATGGTAGCCTTTGCAAACTGTTTGGAATTAATTTGTTTTGAGTGAACGGAAATTAGCCTGTTAAATGAAGCTTATAAAAAAAGGATTACAAAGGGGTAGGAGACCATCTCACCAGGATAGCTTAAAACCCACACATTTGTATGAGTCAGGAGAAGCACTGTCCTTTAAAAATGATCTTATTCTTTCTAGTTGTCTGAGAGTTGTGCCTCCCAATGTGATCCAGATATCTGGCGAAGTAGAAACATATTTAGAATCTTACTCATTAGAATACTGAACTCATCCATCAGCAGGATTGACAAGGTCTCAGACAAAGCATTTTGCCTGGCACACAACCTGTACAGAGATTTTCCTGTGGCTATAATGTAGCACACCTGACAGATGTTTGAGTCATTTAACACAGCAGGTGGTACTCATAAACACCACAGACTGGCATTCAACATGATAGGGATTATTTTTCTTTTGTCTGCCTGAAGTTATATGGCCTATAATCAACAAAGGATTTAGGCACAACTAGCTAAAACATAGGGTGTGATATCATTTATATGCAATATTTCCTCTTGCTTATAAAGTTTACAAAATGCCCCAGAAGCTGAGATACTTCTTGACACAGGTGAAAAACATTTTGCATATGTTTCCGTTTTCATGATGAGACCTGGTTTAGGAAAGAAAGGCGTCATGGGTATTTTTTGCTCACAGAGTAAATCTTATATATCACTGTTTATTTTCTTGATAGTTCCTTAATGATGTAATGGGCTTTACTAAGTCCATATTAATTTTTAAATTCAACATGGTGGTGATGAAGTAGAGTAACTGTAAGAACACTATTTAAAAATTTCCATTAACAATCAGAAAGAGAGACAGAAGTAAATATACACCATCTGTAGTTTTAAAAACTATGCTGTATGTCCTAAAGGCTAGAGATAGATGCTATAAATTTAAATGTCATGTTTGCATTGAATGAAGCACAGCCATTTTAAATTTGGCTTTATTAAAGTTCTTTTTTAGCTTATATTTCTCATTTGGTAAGTAGCTTTTGGAGGAATTGCTCATTGACAAAAATTATTTAGGTCCTTTGGGGAGCAGTGACAGGCAGGGGGGCATGATACTTTCAAAATAGCATTTTATTGCATTTATAATTTATTATATAATCAGAGTAATCTTGTAGTCTGCAACTGTACAGGGAATTTAAAAATAGGAAAATTAATAATACCTTAAAGGAACAAATAAATACCACCATTGAACTATGGTAACCCCCTGGCATATATAAAACACTTATTTTAGAAATTGTTTTTGTAAGCATGCATTTGTTGGAAGAAGTTTCTAGTTTTGTTTTGTGTAGGTCATGGCTTTTTCCGGTTTGCTTTAGGGTTCAGTGATTTGCTGGGTACTGCTGCATGTGCAGATGTAGAAACAAGTTTCATCCTAGGAAATAACCATAGTTTAGCATTTATGTGCCAAGGTAAGTCTGTAGAAGTTAATGAAAACATTCTTTAAGGCTATGCCCAAACACAAGGACTCACTGGAATTCCGAAAATCTTATACATGTCAGAAAGGTTGAAATTAGTTTATCTTTCCAACGTTTTATTTACTCCTGTGAATGGCTATAGTATACTAACTGTTTTCCTAATACTCTTTCTCTAACTCCTGCATTTCCAGGCTGTTGACCCATCGTGACATTTGGTTTTTGTCCCATTGGTGGTGATATTTTGAGCAAGGTTTTCTTAGCTAGCTTTAGGATTAGGTATTCTGCCCTGCTAACTGCATTGGAAAGGAGCTTCTTAAGTCTAATGTGATCTTATATAAACAGAATTGTGGTATTGTTTTCATTTTTCACAAATTCATACAGAAGAGGAGAGACCAGAGTTTTGAAATGATATAATTGGGATCTGCATTGTGGGTACTGAATATATATTAGTTACCTCAACTGGAAAGATCATTCTTCATATTTAAGTTCGGTTTCCATTTCCTTAGGGAAGCCTTTCCTGACCTGACTAGCTTGAGTGCTCCATAATGTGCTTTCCAAACACCATATAACGTTCCTTTCTAGTAAGTGTCACCATTGTAGTTTCGCGTTTATTTTTGATTGTTTAATTACTATCTGTCTCTTCCACTAAACTCCAAACTCCATTAACTATAGGGATTGTGTCTTTTTTTTCCCAACCCTGTGTCCTTGGTGCCTAGCATGTGGTAGGGGCTCAGGAAATGGCTGTTGAGTGAATGCATTTTATAAAGCACTACTTTATATTATTTATACAACTTGCTAATGTTTAATTACAATTTGACATATTCTTAAAATATACACTATTGTTAGAGCATTTTGCTTTGTGTACATTGTGTGGTTTTGGCACACAATAAAGAACACTCTTTCCTTTCCTGCTGTGCAATCAATAGAGAGATATATCCAAAAGTCACACATGGGTTGGAGGGCATGGCTTAAATGTGTGCCCAAAATGATGTTACTAATTTCTCACCATCACTCATCTCAGACTTACCAGCCTTACTCAGTTCCCTCCTTAACAGTAAAGTGGAGTAAAAAGTACTTTTGATGAGTGGATACCTGAGAAATGGGGAACACTTCAATGGGGAAAATGCTGGGATAGCATATAGAGATGATTCAAGAGCTCTTAGGGAGGGAGGAAGTAAATGGGGTGAGGACAGTGAGACTTAGCAGTCATTTACTGTCTTTGTACATAGAGATAGAAAAACAAGGACCATTTCAAGAAGGGGAACTCTAGATTCTTGCTCTGTCTCCTTACCATCAGGCATGAGGCTAGAAGAATAAACTATGGGAATTAAAAAAAAGTACATCCTCTGGAAAAATGAAATAAACTTTTCTGAACTTTGATGTCTGAACCTTAGAAGTTTAAGATACAGTCTTACTTTTAGTATCACAGCAGATAATCCACCTGTTCCCTGTCTTCTCCCATTCCTTCTTCCCATGATGTTGAAGTCCTAATCATAAGCAAGCAGCATATACACCAGGCACAGCATTAAATACTTTACATATATAATCTCATTTTTTCTGGAAGGGATCAGAGTGTAGATGTTAAGAATGGTGTAGGGTAAAGATGAAGACCCTGGTTAAATGATGCATTGCATACAATATGCCCAATAACATGGTCAGTGCTCTGTAAAATGTTGGCTCTTATGAGGATGATGACTATTGCTATAGTAGAATGGAATTTCCCATTGTTTAGTCTACCTAAGTACTGTCCAGTCCTAGAGTTTTCCCTTCTGTAACACCCCTTGTCTTCTGGGTATAAAGGACCTCTTCTTTATCTCTCAGGAATCTTTAGAATATTTTGGACCTTCAAAAGAAAGTCCACATGAACACAGAGACAGTCTGCATGGAATTCAGCAAAGTATCAGGTAGGCACATCTTGACCAGGTGTCCACATTCTTCAGTAAGGAGGTGAGCAGCTGGCATGGCTTCTCTCCATCAAGGTAAACATTAGCAGTCCCTGATGATGGCTGGCTTGGCCTCCACATGCTTTGAGTGGTAGGCTCCTGAAAGTGTTTGAGTCTTTGTATGCCGACCCCACTCCTCTCCATCTAGTCCTTTCAGTTTCAGTTCCCTCTCTCCCTACCTTTGACTCTCAGTGAGGTCCCATTCCATCCACAATTTCCCTTATCCTTTCCCAGTGAGTTCAAGTGGCTCACACCTATTTTTTTCTAGGAAGTGTGAGTAGGGTCATCTAGTTTTTCTTCTAGTCTCTCCAAACTTGCTAATTTGGCTGTGAAAAGCTCTTCTTCCTCATTTTCTTCCTCCTCCTCCTTTCCATTCTTCTCCTTCTTTATTCTAGACTGCCTCTTCTTGAAACAAAAAGTACACCAAACCCAACATTGATTGTCCCTTGATCCTTTTATTCTTTCACTGTAGCAGTCACCCTTCTTCCTAAAGTGGTGGTGGAGGTTTTTAACTACTGGGGAAAGATTCACATAGAAAGAAGTGGGAAAATGAACATAACACATATTAATATTATAAGATATGATTTTAGTACATTATTATTTTTGACTTTCAAAGTAACACTTACAAGCACAATTATCCCCATTTTATCAACAACAACAACAACAACAACAACAAACCAAGATGCTAGCAATGCAAGATCTTTCTCCCGGTTATAGCCAGAACTAGGTCCAGCAACCCCAGTTTCAGAGCTCATGATAGACAGATTCTCCAAAGACAGTATGTTGTCTGTTGTCTCAAAAGCTTTACACAGATTGCCAGTGTCTGCCAAATACCTCTATAGTAGTCTCCTAGAAGGGCTGAAGTGTTGTTTGCATGGAATGATCCTTTGAAATGTGGGGAAAAAATATTACACCTTCAATTTCTGTTGTTTCTGTCTGCAAAGTAGAAAAAAGTGAAACTTTGGAAGCATGTACTCTGACTTGACACTGGTGCCCTTGATGCTCTTGCGGCCTTTTAGAAAGAGAGGAGTTTCCACAGTGAGGAGTCAACATGGCAAATCTCTCACTCTTGTTCACACACTGTATGGTATAATGTTTTGCTGTTTATCTATACCCAGTTAAGTGGCTTTATGAATTATATTCTCCCATTCTAAATAAACTAATTCTCACAAAATGGACAAAAGTCATAAAAAGTTTCCTGAAAAAAACCCCCAAAACTTCTAAAAATGATATGTTAATTGCAAGCATGAGCAAATGGCAAGCAAAGAACAAAGCACATTGCCTTTTGTGAGTATGAGCTCTTTTTTTTCAGTAATGGCACACAAAAGACACTTAGTAGATGATATCCCCAATATTGAAATTCTTCAGAAAAATATAGGATATTACATATAATATTTTTAATAAGCCCCACAGTATCTGTAATTAGTGATTCATTAACTTTAACTGTGATAGTAGTGTATATACAGAATTTATAATTGCATATTTTTTCATGACTGTGGTATATGGAATACATGATAAAAAGACCTTAAGACTTGCCAATCATTTGGGATTCAGTTTGGACATTCTGTTACCTACAAGCACTGTGTAAATTCCACTCCTGTGTTCCTTTTCTCATTGTCTCTTGGAAACTTGTACTTGATTCTGTTGAAATATGTTTGCAGAATCTGCTAGAATTGTCTGTTTGCAGCTATCACTCTACCAAGATTGAGGGCAGGGAACAGTGTCTTAATCATATTTGAATTCTTGTGGTGAACTATTTTGACACATGGAAGGTATTTGAGGAGACAAACGAATAAGTAAATACTCACCAAAAAGCTACCAGATACTGAGCTGATATGATAGAATTGGGTTCCAGCAAACTTTGGCAGAGCTGCCCACTTTCAAATCATCCTTCATAAACTACAGCAGGTGCTTTCCCCTGGTCTGCATGGTGTCCTGGCATGTCCCCGTTTTGGACTGGCTTCCCAGTGGACTCAGTGATGAGCATAGTGAGTATGTTTTCTAGTCATTCTGCCTGTGGCCCCAGTAAGATAGCAAAAATGAGCAAGCATGTCCTTCACTAATAATCAGTAATGGGTTTAGGTCAGCTCTTATGGTCTCATTCTACTCCAGATCTTCCTGTTCTTAGGCAGACCAGGATACGGATAGCTGATAGGTAAGGGAGGGGATGAGGTGTAGGAAGTGTTAGAGGGAGAAGGGGGCCTCAAACTCTGTCTAATATGGCACTCTCTGCCTCCTTCAACTCTAACAGTCACATGTGGAATGCCAACAATAGTCTTAAGCAGCCTTATGTGCCAACAGCAAGGGTCACCTTATGACTTGGCACCAGAGAGAATGTTGCTTAAGGCAAAGTCAGGGAGGAAGCTTCTATAGGAATCCAGGCTGGGCTAAAGGTAAAGGCCATGAAATTTCTGGAAAATAGGTGAATTTGAGAAATGTGAAGGAGAGAGAAAGCAAGGATTTGAGTTCTAGGTGAACCCACGTTTCTGGCTTTAATGGTTCCAGGCTTGGTGACGCCATTCATGAAGAGCGGGATCACTGAAGAAAGAGGAACATGTTTTCAGGGTAAAAAAGAGGAATAGAGGGTAAAAATTTGTTAGTTTAATGGTTCTACTCTGAATTCTGGCCTCAACACACAATCAAGAAATCAGCGTTACCTGGTAACCTTTTTGTATTCTCTTGGTGAGGTCTAGGTGACACTCTCCCTGGTGATACTATCAAATAGTCACTGCCCTTCTCAAACCTGGATCTGGAAACACCTCACTCCAGCTCCCTACCCCATCAGGATTATCCCAGAGATAGAGTTTCTTCCACTTCTCAGGGAAAACAGAGGTGATCTGGAGAGAGAGTCCTCTCTACCCTTTCTGTCACCTCCGTTCCAATCATTCCCCATTCACCTAGGGCCCCAGTTTCCTGCCTTGGCTCTCTCCATTCAATCTACCCTCAGCAATAAAACCAGAGTCACCTTTAAAAACTGCAAATTGAACACTGTCATACCTTTGCTTACTGCCTCTCACTGGTTCATTAGCTGGACTTCACATGCAGCTCTAACTTCTCCAGTATTACTTCTTGGCACGTTTCCTTGTTTTCTTCATACTGATTCAATACTTTTTTTTTCTTTAAAGATTTTATTTATTTATATGAGAGGGAGAGAGAGAGAGCATGAAAGGGGTAAGGGTCAGAGGGAGAGGCAAACTCTCTGCTGAGCCGAGGAGCCCAATGTGGGACTCAATCCTGGGACTCCAGAGTCATGACCTGAGCCGAAGCCAGTGGCCCAACCAACTGAGCCACCCAGGTGCCCACACGGATTCAATTCTTAAAATGGATCACAGTTTCTTAAAATCTTCAGATATTTGCCTATGTAGCACGTCTGATGTGAATTAGGATTTGCTTTTTATTTGTATCATTCTTTTTAATGTTGAGTCTTAAAGTTTTTATTTACATGCCATTTCCTCCTGAAAGTTTCCCTGCCACCGTTCTCTCAAATATGGCTTAAATTCTCCTCCACCTCCCACATCCTGTACATTCCTTAACAGAGTGCATACCATGGAGCTTTATAATTTTCTGTTTGTCCAAATCCTAGACTACAATATGAAGGCAAGGTCTATTTCTGTCTTGTAACTCTGTATCTCCTAAAGCTCGACAGAGCCCCTATTATAAACTAGATGCTCTCTTAATACTTTATAATGAGTACTGAATGTTAAATGATTTATATGGTATTATTCTATAAACTTGAGCAGTTTTGAATGTATATGATAACCTAAGTTAAATGAAGAGTCTGACTTTTGTCAGTGTAAATGGCAACTTTTTTGGTAACAGCTTTATTGATATTTAATCCACATACCATACAGTTTGCACATGTAAAATTATACAATTCAGGAGTTTATAATATGTTCACAGATTTGTGCCTCACCATGATTAGTTTTGGAGCATTTTAAGTGAATGACAAATCTTGATAATTGATAATTTGGTACATTGGAATCTTGTCTTCGCCCTCTGGAGTATTTTGATAATTATTTAAAATAATTTGCTGATCTAGATCTTCAAACTTACCTTCAGAATGCAGTGCTATCATCTTGAGAAAGCCTTAATTTCTGTTATTTTGATTATGCAAATACAACTTCAAATCATCTTGATCTATGAGCATTATAATGTTCTAAAAGTAGACCCTTTTCTCCATACCTGTAACTAGCCATTTATCATTTTTCATCTGCAAAGCATGGTTCTCTGTCAAGTTAACTATCATTTGCATATAACTGAATATCACTTGTATTCTATTTAAGTCACTTTTAATTCTGCTGTTCTCTTTTTTTATTCCCCCTTTTTTTTTTAAGATTTCAATTATTTATTTGTCAGAGAGAGAGAGCACAAGCAGGGGGAGCAGTAGATGGAGAGGGAGAAGAAGGTTCCCCACTGAGGAAGGAGCCTGGTAAGGGACTTGATTCCAGGACCCCTGGATCATGACCTGAGCTGAAGGCAGACACTCAACTGACTGAAACACCCAGGTGTCCCCCTGCTGTTCCCTTTTAAAACTTGTTTATTGAATTCAGCTTGTATATGGCCACTAGATTAACATTCTTAATATATTCAATGTATTTCTTTCATTCCTATGGAACTAGGTTTTGAAATTTAATATAGCAGAAGTTTTTCTTCCGAAAGACCTAGGGAATCTCCATTTTTTAAAAAAGATTTTATTTACTTATTTGACAGAGATCACAAGTAGGCAGGGAGGCAGGCAGATAGAGAGGGGGAAGCAGACTCCCCACTGATCAGAGAGCCCGAGAGAGCGGGGCTCCATCTCAGGACTCCAAGATCATGGCCTGTGCCAAAGGCAGAGGCTTTAACCCACTGAGCCATCCAGGTGCCCCGGGAATCTCCATTTTTATAAATCAGATGTGTGTATGTGAATGTGTGTGTGGCAAGGAGCCATTGCTGGATAAAAGAAAAGATACTGATTTCATGAACAGGAGAGTCAGGGAAAGAGGCACATGAGCTGTACTGTTCATAGAGGACAGCTGGGGAGATTTGAGCAAGCACATGATATATGAAATTCCAGAAAAGGGCAAGTATCAAGCTAATTTTCAGGACATTTTGTTGTTTTTAATGTAACATAATACTCTCATTCGCCACTTCTTCAAGAAAAATTAATACGCTGAACCAGTAGCTCTCACAGGATATGGGTTGGAGTTCTCACTATCAAATACACATGTTAAAGCTCTACTATCAAGACCAGTGGCAACGTAGCCACCCAGAAAGTTTTCTTATTTTTGTCTCTCATCTTCCCTTGAATAGTTTAGTCAATGATGGCAGTTATTCCCTTTCATGAATGAAAATTCAGGCAGATCTGTGTATTTTCAGTTCTCTCTCCGGAAAAAAAATATAGTCATTTTAAGTTTCAAAGGTAACTTTTATAATTCAAAGTAGCCAGTACTATATTATAATCAAACTTTGAATCTGATATTAAGTTAAATTTTTCCCTAGCTGGGGCCTTTGGCAAATAGAAGGTTTAAGAAGAGGGTTAGCTCCTTTTTCTCTTTCCCAGGCTTTTGTTTCTATCCTTCCTCCCCCATTTTATTTCATTTCCTAACTTTGTTGAAGCAGAGGAAAGAAAGGTGGGAAGGAGGGGAACAGGGATATTCTTGGACTCTGGGTTTGGCTGATGTTTCTCTGGATGTTTTCATTGCTTCTTGGAATACTCAGCCATTGTTGGGGACACCACTCATCATCCATTTCCCTGATTCAGGTGAATGAACCATCCTGACTTGCAGGTTATGACTTCTTTTGGCCTTTGGGGAATTGGGGACTTGTTTGCAGGTTCTCACAGCTGAAATCCTTTTGCCCCTTGTGGTATACTAAATATAACCTCAAATTTTTTTGCAGCTTCCCTTATCATAAGGCAGAATCCACTTCCTTACTCTGTGAATGTGGGTTGGCCTTGTGGCTTGCTTTGATGAAGTAGAATGTTCTGGAAGGGACATTGTGTAACTTCTGAGTTTGGCCTCATCTCTTTGGAATACTTCTGCAGTCATACCAAGATGCTTGCGATGAAAGACAAGTTAGGCAGAGAGGGAGACCAGCTCCACCATCCCAATTTTCTCATCTCTTATCAGGAGTTGAGCCTCCTGAAATACGAGTGAGAACATCTTATTCAATCCTGCCCCATCCAGGCTGTAAGCTGACTGAAGGAGTTAACCCTGTCAATCCACAGAACTGGGAGGAAATAAGAAATTGTTGTAAGTGACAGTTTGTGCTGATTTCACAGAAATGAATCCCTGTTCTATCCCTGTAGGTGATTTCACTGGTTAGGCTTTAGAAGAATCACATGCCCATGTGTCCCCCATGCAAAATATTTATGCATATTTTGCCCTTATAGGCTTTGGAAAGCAAGCTGATCTCCATGTCACTAATGCTTTTTCCAGATGATCTGTCTCTTCCCATTTTTGTTCCCCAGGCAGAGCTAGGCACCAGTTCAGTGTATCATAATGAAAGGGACATATCAGGGGTGCCAGGGTGGCTCAGTCATTAGCATCTGCCTTCAGCTCAGGTCATGATCCCAGGGTTCTGGGATAAAGCCCATCGGGCTCCCTGCTCAGAGGGAAGCTTGCTTCTCCCTCTCCCACTCTTCCTGCTTGTGTTCCGTCTCTTGCTTGCTGTGTCTCTCTCTATCAAATAAATAAAAATCTTAAAAAAAAAAAGGGGCATATCATTCTTCTGAGAGTTTCTGTGCAAAACTTTAGCAATTATTTCTTCTGTATCTCCCACTTATTCTTCAAAGAAGTCCTCTTCAAATTGTCTTTCTTTCCGTGCAAGATAAAAGACATAGTATATGTGGCTTTTGACTACAACCCTTATCTATAATTCTGAAATCTGAGAAGTTCTTTAAAAAATAAAGAAAAAAATGATGAACCTATCTATATCTCTTTATACAGGTGTGTATGTCTTGCATACATATTTGGCAGCAATACCTGACTTAAATTAACATAAGGCTATTTATAATCTCTATAACCTTTTAAAAATCCTACTTGGTGGGAATGTGCATACATCTTACTGTGAAATGTTGATAGGTAATAAACATTGAGGATGTTATATAATGTATACTGTACAATCTTTCTAAAATTAAGAATTGAATTACGAAATGTATAGGGTAGTTAATTTTATGTGTCAACTGAGTGTCCAGATATTTGGCTAAATGTTATTTCCGGGTGTGTCTGTGAGGCTGTTTCTGGGTGAGATTATTAGCAATTAGCATTTTACAAAAGAGTAAAGCACAGTGCCCTTCCCAGTGTGGGTGGGCATCATGTAATCCTTTGAGGGTGTGAATAGAACAAAACAGTGGAGGAAGAGAGCATTGGTTCCCTTTGCCTGTCTATGAAACTGGGACGTCGGTCTTTTTCTGTGCTTGGACAGGAACTTAAGCCATTGGCTCCCCTGGTTCTCAGGCCTTCAGGCTTGAACTGGGACTATACCACCAGCTTTCCATAGCCTCCAGCTTGCAGATGACAGATGGTGGGATTTCTCAGCTTCCATAATTGTGTAAGCCAATTCTGTGTATTAAATATTTCCCTTTCTCTTTCTTTCTGTATAAATACACACGATATCCTATTCGTTCTATTTCTTGGGAGAATCCTGACTAATACATCCTCTCTCCTCCAGTCTTTCAGGAAAAAGGCTCTGCAGCTCCATAGTGGTTCTGTTTCTTCTTGGAATATTTGCATCCTGATGGAATACTTCCTTTTGGTGTTGAATATCTATTATCTTACCATTTTGGCCAAAATGGCCACTTTAATATTTTGTTATCTATTGATGGACACTTTTCTTCAAGTTACTAGAATTGGATTCTATTTCTTTTAGTGGCGTTACCATGAGTAACAAAGGATGCAAAAGGGCTAGTCTTTTTAAAGGGAATTCTATTTATTTATTTGACACAGAAAGGGAGATCACAAGTAGGCAGAGGCAGGCAGAGGGTGAGCTGAGCAGAAAGCCCAATGCAATCTTGCCATTTGCGAGACCTGGATGGAACTAGAGGGTATCATGCTTAGCGAAGTAAGTCAATCGGAGAAAGACAACTATCATATGATCTCCCTGATATGAGGAAGTGGAGATGCAACATGGGGGGTTAAGGGGGTAGGAGAAGATTAAATGAAACAAGTTGTGATTGGGAGGGAGACAAACCATAAGTGACTTGTAGTCTCACAAAACAAACTGAGGGTTGCTGGGGGGAGGGGGTTTGGGAGAGGGGGGTGGGGTTATGGACATTGGGGAGGGTATGTGCTGGGGTGAGTGCTGTGAAGTGTGTAAACCTGGTGATTCACAGACCTGTACCCCTGGGGATAAAAATATATTATATGTTTATAAAAAATAAAAATAAAAAATAAATTAAAAAAAAAAAAAAAAAAAGAAAGCCCAATGCAGGACTCAATCCCAGGACTCTGAGACCATGACCTGAGATGAAAGTAGAGTCTTGACCCATGGAGCCACCCAGGTGCCCCTAAAAGGGCTAATCTTATTAGACATTGTGAAGATATGATTTATTTTCTCTAAGAAATTCTCTTAAGGGACCAATAAACTTCTTTGTAACTCCCTTACATCTTCACCTCTTTTTCCCTTGGACATGAAATACAAATTCTCTTGATTAGTCAGTCTTCCTAATTCCCAATGGAAGTAAGTCATTGGGTTCACAGGACTCCTTAGACCTGCATTGGGGCCCCAGGAAAGGGTGGTGGTGAAGGATCGAGCAGTTTGTACAAGTCTTAGCGTTCTCGAATGCACTGAATCTAGTGGATTTCTTCATCTAATCTATTTCAAATAGTGGAATTGATGATTTTCCTTGAAGAAAGTACTGATACTGACTGTATGAAATACACAGATGTTTTGGACTTTTGTATATAACTTAAAGAATGTTTAAGCTTTTATCTCAACTTCTGTCTTCAGGTATCCACAGCCACTGTTTGTTTCATGAATTTAATTTTTATGCCTTTTCCCACTACCTAAAGCTAATGTTATATTTTAAATAGGAATAAAAGTAGATCCATACTTTTGT
The DNA here is from genome assembly GCF_002288905.1 of Enhydra lutris kenyoni. Taxonomy (NCBI): domain Eukaryota; kingdom Metazoa; phylum Chordata; class Mammalia; order Carnivora; family Mustelidae; genus Enhydra; species Enhydra lutris. The sequence goes on along the minus strand of NW_019154088.1, from coordinate 27,810,621 downwards.
TGGAACTACTCACTGAACTTTGCAGACAGTTAACTTTTGCATTTTCATATCTTTTTGCAATTAAAAAAATGGACCATATCTCCCATTATAACTTGAGTTATTTTGGAGTAGCTATTTGGATCTAAGTTTTCTTAATACCCTTCTTATATAACAGGTGTTTGCTATTTATTAGATGTAAATTTTATATATTTTGAGCTGTTCTAATTCATCTCACATAGAGAAAAGTGTCTTACTCCAAGTCACGTTCCCTTCTCTGCTGAGGCACACATCTGATGCTACCTTCTGCCTTATCTGTTCAGTTTAATTCTCTTTTTATTTTTAAAGAGGGTTCTATAGCTTTCAGAGTACTTTGATGTACATCATTTCATTTGATCCTCATTTCTATGAGACCAGTTCACAGAGAAGAACAGGTGCCAACCACTAAATTTGCGTGAAGCCACAGAACTGCTGACTATAAAGGCAAAACTAGATACCAGTGCTTTCTGTACCATTATGTAACTTTTCAAAGCATAATCTTTCATTATATCCCCAACGATTCCTGTTCATTTTATTTTTTTTGCCAGAGATCATGAAATTGATAAGTATATCACTGTAATTTATTTTTATTTGATTTACAAATGTTTGTGTAGTTTTTTAAAATCAATACATTAGAGTATGTATTCTTTAAATATTTTCTCACTTGACTACTAATGGAGTTGAAATTTAAGTTTAATACATGTAGTAAACATGTAATTTCTTTGTAAACAAGTGGAATGGCTTTGTGAGAATCTTCAAATCATTCAGAGACTTATGTTTGAAAGTTGGAGAATCTAAAAATACTTAAACAAGCTGTAACTTCCAAATTGGCCACAAGATGGCAGCAAATTCCTTCTTTTAATTTTAAAAATTGCTCTCCTTTTTCCAGGTTGAAAAATTAAACTCATTCGTGTTTCCTGATGAGCTAGCTGAAGATTGAAAATACATATTTAACATCTCTTCCTCCAGCCAGAATTCTTCCTTTCACGATCATTTGTATCAACAACCTAACAGTTAGGTGTGGTGGAAACACTGGCAGCATTATTTATTTTGCTCCTCTCTTTTTGGGATGTATCTTCAACACTTACCATCAAGCAAATTCTTTATTTTTTATTTTTTTAATGTCAAACAGATTACCCTCTTTCTCTCCTCTGTCCCTTTCATAAAAATTGTTTTTAATTGAGCTTTCCTGATTATTTGGTTAATACAGCAATTCCTGGTTTCTAGACTCCACAATGTATTCAAAATGTAACTAGGTAAACACTATTACTCAAGGATTAAAAATTATTTATGATTATAGCACTGCCTTGATTCAACCCCTTATTGTCTCTAAAAATCAAGGACTTTTGTCCTTTTGTTTTTCTGCAGCATTACTCCAAGCATTATTCTCAACTCATTCTCTCCATCTTAATTAAGGTAAGTCTTGTTGCTGGTACCAGCATGCAACTCATTTAGTTCCATGTAATTTTTAGTGTACTCGGCTTTTCTACCACCTCTTTGCCATTTCCTCTCTTTCATACAAGTTTGTTGAAAACTTGCCTCCTTTTGAAAGTATTCCTTTTTCCAGAGTAATTCAGTGTCATCTTATTGTCTTGTTTCCACCTTCCTAGAAGTAGCTACTATACCTCTATCTACATATACTATATCTACATAGCTATACCTCTATCTACATATAGATTTGCATAGTATTTTACACTTTTTTTGGAAAGCGTTCTTTAATTTTCAGATTTTAAAGTTAGGATGATTTCATTCATCAGAGGCACCAGCCTGTTAGAGAATAAAGTGTAAAATTTCTGTTGACTTCCACTTACTTTGTTCTCTAATTTCATCTGTAGTATACAGTGTAAGTTACTAGAGACTCTTTTTGATCTATTTATGTATATCAGAATAGGACACAGAAAGCTGGGCATAACATCATATTTTAATGGTTAAATAGAATTCTTAGTATCTGGGTTTTACTTTCCATGTATGCAGGCATGAATATAATCCTGGTTACCAAATTTTGCCATAAAAGTAAACTAACAGTATTTTATATTGTGACTTATTGACATTTGATATGAGTTAGTGCATTAGTATCCTAGAGAGACATAGGAGTGTGAAAGATTAACCTAATGATTCCACTACGGAAAACAAATCCGAAGTTTCAACAAAAGGTACACTACACCTTGATCTAATCTCTACAGAGAACATAGAGAAAATTCTCCAGCATTCCTCAATTAGTATGTCTGTTGTAGCCCTCGACACATCACTGGCTAGATGTTCTTTGTTTTTGCCCAAGGCAGATGTTTCAGCTTATGTAATAGTGTGTTAGAATTTACCCAAGGCTAGATGTGGCTTTGCTTTATTACAATACCATATTTGATCCAATACCTTGACAACTGGCCTATTTTAATTCTAGGAACATTTAGAATTTTGTGATGGACAATGTTTCCCTCTTTGCTTCCTTTTTCCTTTTGCAATAGCAAACTTGGTTCACCCCTAGTAACTGAACAGCACAGTATGATATTGCTCTGGCATGATAATTTTATCCTTAGACTTATTATTTTCTACCCAATTCTTCCTGTCTTTCTATCCCTAAACTTCCTCAATTATTTTTTTACTGTCTTCTCCCCTATATATACATTTTCTTTTCTTTTTTTTTTTTTTTAAGATTCTGTTTATTTGAGAGAGAGGGCACATGAGTGCACACATGGGGGGAGGGGCAAAAGGAGAGTGAGAAGCAAACTGAGCAGGGAGCCCAACTCAGATCTCAATCCTGGGACCCTGAGATCATGACCTGTACTGAAGGCAGAAACTTAACCGACTAAGCCACCCACATATCCTGTACGTTTTCTTTTCTTTTCTTTTTTTTTTTTTTTAAGGTTTTTATTTTTTTTATTTTGACAGAGAGAGCGATCACAAGTAGGCAGAGAGGCAGGCAGAGAGAGAAGGGGAAGCAGGCTCCCTGCTGAGCAGAGAGCCCGATGCGGGGCTCGATCCCAGAACCCTGGGATCATGACCTGAGCGGAAGGCAGAGGCTTTAAGCCACTGAGCCACCCAGGCACCCCCATTTTCTTTTCTTTACTAGAATATTGTGTTGTTGTTTTTAATGATATAATTGATACATAACAATACACTAGTTTCAGGTGTACAACATAATGATTCAGTATTTTTACATATTGCAAAATAATTACCACAGTAAGTCTAGTTGATATCCATCACCAAATGTAGTTATAATTTTGTTTTTCCTATGATGAGAACATCGAGGATCTACTCTTTTAGCAACTTTCAAATACACAACGCAGTAGTATTTTAGTATATGTGCTGCCGAAGCGAGCACACAACGCAGTAGTATTAACTATAGTTATCATGTTGCCCTGACGTAATCATTGCTCTGACGTATTTCGTACGTATTTTATAACTGGAATTTTGTACTGTTTGATCACCTTCATCCCTTTCACCCACCCTGTACCCTCTGGCTCTGGCACCCACCAGTCTGTTCTCTGAATCTGTGAACTCTGGTTTTTTTTGTCCCCCTTCCCACCTTTTTTTCTTAGATTCCATATATAAGTGCGATAATGTGGTATTTGCTTTTTTTCTATCTTACTTATTTTAGTTAGCTTAACTCACATTTACTTCACTCCAGTTCCACCCATGTTGTTGCTAATGGCACAGTCTCATTATTTTTATGGATGAATAATATTCCATTGTGTGTGTGTGTGTGTGTATGTGTGTGTGTGTGTATCACATTCTCTTTATGCATTAATCCATTACTAGACACTTAGGCTGTTTCCATGTCTTGGGATTGTAAATAATGCTGCAGTGAACATGGGGATGTAACTATCTTTTCAAATTAGTGTTTTCATTTCCTTTAGGTAAATAAATACCCAGAGGGGGGACTGCTGAATAATATGGTAGTTTATTTTTAATTTTTTGAGAAACCTCCATAGGGTTTTCTATAGGGACATCACCAATTTGTATTCCTACCAACAGAACATGAGGGTTCTCTTTTCTCCACATCCTCTCCAACACTTGCTGTTTCTTGATGTTAGCCATTGTAACAGGTGTC